>NC_090759.1:63869318-63871818 GCF_036898095.1 Palaemon carinicauda
TAAAAGCAAAAATTTTGCCTTTATTTATTTAATTCTTGGTTTATTTTGTGGTTTCATTTTGTTGCGCTTGATCACAATGGCTCTGTGTCCTCGACCTGATCTTTGTAAATGTTTGGGGTCGTTTGCACGTGTGTTCAGGGATTTTGAAATGTTCTCAATGAAAAACTTTTTCGTTTGTATAATTTGAGGAAACGTTTATCATTATAATTTTAATTATATATGTATATCAATGAGCACAGAAGTGTGGATATGTACACACACACACACACACACACACATTATATATATATATATATAATATATATATATATATATATATATATATATATATATGTATATATATAATATATAAAAATATATATTATATATATAATGTATGAATATATGAGTGTATGAATATACTTCCATAAAGATTTCACTTACGTTTTTTACCACATGTGGATATCATCCAAAGTTTTACCGCCATATGACCTAAGAACAAGAGAACCAGCTACTAATAATATGATGTTTTCAGGTAACAGCTTCTGGTATACAAAGATATGGATCTAGAATTATCATATCGAGAGAGAGAGAGAGAGAGAGAGAGAGAGAGAGAGAGAGAGAGAGAGAGAGAGAGAGAGACGCATGTAAATCTGTATTTTAGATCTGTGGAAAGGGTATAAAGAATACATAAGCTGACCAGAGTCTGTTATATATATTAGAATTCAGCTAGTGTTTTAGTATATGCCTACATATGCCATATCTTACGTCGGTGTTCTGTTCAATCGTAAGTATGCATGTTGTATAACGGAACGTAGCTTTGTATAGTAACCACCCAGTTAGTGACCAGAAACTATTATCATCCTCTTCAAGTTCTTAAGAATCCATAACAACAGAAACTATTATTATTATCTTCAGTTCGCAAGAAAACATGATATTGAACTCACTCCAAATACATATTTCTTGTGTCTCGTTTATATCGGTCATTTAAAATCTGTTAACTTGATTCACTTGTCTACTGTCCTTACCCACGACCTTTTTGGACTTGTGTATGAGATGGAGTATATCCACCAAAAGATGTTAATTACTTTTTACATTTTCCATGAGCCTCTTCCGTGAATACTATATCACAGACATTATAGATTTATGTAACTCGCTTTGTAAATGTAAATTCAGCTGTTATAAATTTGACCTTATTTTGTCAATAATAATAATAATAATAATAATAATAATAATAATAATAATAATAATAATAATAGTAATATATTTTTTGAATATAGGGTTTTACCGTTTTTTGTCATTTTTATTACAGTTATAAAATTGCTTTAAAATGTGAATAAAATATTAAGAATATTTATGAATAAGGAATGAAAATTGTACATCGCGTTAAGAAAAAAGATTAAAGACAAAAGGTGGAAGTACAATAGAAGCTATACAGACAAAACTATAGAAAGAACCAAGAAATAATATCCAATCCTAAAAGGTTCGATTTAAAAATGCTAATAGTTCTCAAACTTTCTAAAAGAATATTTTGTGTTTTAGGCAGACCTCAACGTGACGAGAATTTAATGAAAAGATAAATACAGAACATATTCTTCTGAGTAATAATTAGATATGTTATATCAACTATTACGCAATTGTATTTTAATACTTAAAATAGTTTCCATTCAATCGTGCACCGGTTATGTTGTATGTAGGTCATGAATTGTTAGCAATACAGTTAATAATAGTGTATTACTGGTACTTAAAGAACTAATTACAGCAATATCGTGTCATTTAGCTCTTGTCAATTATAAGCTTTCACTAATAGTAACCTTGACACACAAAATATATATCTTTTTAAGTCTTCAAGTTTACCAAAGCGTTAATGTAACTTTAAAAAAATGCAATATCTTTTATAATGCTATAATATTTTATTACTTGCCTTAAATACTTAATGCCTTAAATACTCAATTTTCGTGTAAGTATCCTCTACCTTTGTTCGTTTTGCATCCGCTTTTATGATTATTAAAACTTGCGTTCTTATGAGAGGCATGTTTATAATAGCTTTCTATGTTTTTAAGCTTTATTACTTTTATTAGTTTCCTTCTTTCTTTCATTCTATGTTTAATTTCTTAAGGTCTGGTTTATATAAGGACAATAGGTTCCCCGTCCCATATGCAGCCTCGTCGAAATGAAATTACCTTTTTATTGATCTTTTCGTCTCTCGGGATAAGATCTTGACAGTTCCAATTATACGGTAAATTAGATCTGCAACTCGTGTTGTTTGTTGGTCCTTGTCCATTATGAAAGTTTCTATAATACAGATGAGATGGTTGCATCTGTTCTCTACTTCCTGCAAGGTTTTTAATCACTTCCCACCCTCTGAAGTTAATTTTGTTATTACTGTTTGGTTTTAGGTTTAACGCTAGAAAATATTTTTAGGGACAAACTACACAAACCACAGTCGTAACAATTGAGTCGTATGCTCGTCGGTAGGTAGTGCTTGTTTTTGTGTTAGGTACTTCAAGGGGTTGAGGTT
>NC_090759.1:63874318-63876818 GCF_036898095.1 Palaemon carinicauda
GTGTATATGTATATATATATAGAGAGAGAGAGAGAGAGAGAGAGAGAGAGAGAGAGAGAGTTTTCGCGTGATCCTCAAACTCATAATCTTTAGCCTAACTGGCTTGATTCTGTACAGTCGAATAGCGACTATGTATTCAAGTACCTAATTCATTAGCGTGTGTGGTTATTTGAACCTTTATTCTGGAAGTGGTAATTTCCTCTTAAATCATGGTGGAAAGCACACAATGTCACGCTAATTCTGGTTGAAGTGCAACAGGAAACGTTTAGTTAGGGTGGTTGATGGATAGACCGTGAAGTGAAAAAAAGGCTATGGGCTAGATATAGCGTTAAGGGATCTTGGATGTAATGGAAAGACCATGAAGATTAAGCCATTTTGCTAAGCCGTATACAGTTGGATACAATAATTCATGGTTCACCTCGCTCTGAGGAAGTTCACCCTATCACACCTATACTACGCGAGTAACTAAACAGATAGTGGTAGAAAAGATGGCAGAGGTAACGGGTGGGGGCTAAACGACTCGCTTTGTAATAAGTGGATGACAGGGTGCACCTCCTCAGAGCAAGGTGTGCTAGGAATTTTTGTTTCCCAATTGAACTACCTTAAAATTTTTACAGATCACCTACGGGCCAACCAAGGGAAAGGCCCGTGCCAACAACAAGTGTTGGCTTTAATACCCCAACAACATTCCAATTGTACGTCCCATGACCACAAGATCGTCTAGGAATATTAAAAACCCGAATACGCATCGACTTATAAATTGCTTATGTATGAGATAATTTTTTTTTTTATTTTTTTTTTTTCAAATTGTACGTCCCATGACCACAAGATCGTCAAGGAATATTAAAAACCCGACTACGCATCGACTTATATATTGCTTGCGTACAAGATAATTTTTTTTTTTTTTTTTTTTTTTATCGATAACAACATCTGGTCTGTCAACACCAGTTAACCTCCCAAGTGTAATCTCAAATTACCCTCCTATGTAAACTCATTTTAGCTCTGTCATGATTCCCAAGCGGGCTCGCATTCAACCAAATCACGGCCGATTTCGCCACCTGAATTTACCTGGTCTCTTCGTTTGATATATTTGAGTTTTATATGGCTCTCTCCACGTGGCTAGTGACTTTGCCTTTCCTCATATTTATGGCATATTGATATTTTCACTAGGACCATTGGCAATTATTTAATTTTTTTTCTATTTGTCTTAATGGTTTTAGTAATTTTTTTATTATAATTGAACATGAGCTATATGTGTATGGGTAACATATATATGTATATATTATTGTATGCATGTTATATATTTATTTATATATAAATGTATATATATATACATATATATATAAATTTATATATATATATATATATATATATACATACATATATATATATATATATATATACTGTATATGTATATAAATATACATATATAAATATATATATATATAGATATAAATATATATATAGATATAAATATATATATATATATATATATATTAGATATATATATATATATATATATAATTATTTGATTAGTTATTTAAAAGATGAAAGATATAAAAATGTAGATTGGTAAAAAAAAGTTAGGATAAGTAAAAGAAAAAAAACATATTGTGTAACAGACCTTTTGGACAAGAAGTAAAATACTGTAAAATTGGGTAGTGCTTCATAGATGGATGTGAGGCGTTGAAGAGGAAGAACCGTATTACCGTAATGTTCACAGAATCACGAGTGTGTAAGATTGAGATAAATGACTGTGTGCGCGCGCGCGCGCGGGTACACGGGTATTTGACGCTGTTTTGATGAGCATTTTGTTCTTGCTTATAATGTGACAAATATTGTGGAAGTTATTTTAACGTGAGGTTCATCCGTGATTTAGCAGTGTAAATTAATTGAGCGATTATTATTGATTTTTGGAATGACGCTAAACTGAGGAAAGCGAGTTAATAGTAAAGAAAATATTAATAGAAATACACACTCAAATATATATATGTATATATATATACACTATATATACTATATACTGTATGTATATATATATATATATATGTATGTATATATATATATGTATGTATATATATATCTATATGTATGTATATATATCTATATATATGTATATATATCTATCTATATATATATATATATATATATATTTATACATATATATATATATATGTATATATATATATTTATATATATATATATATATATATATTTATACACACAAACACACACACACATATATATATATATATATATTATTAGAGAGAGAGAGAGAGAGAGAGAGAGAGAGAGAGTAGTTTGACGACCTCTTCGGTGAGCTCCGTTAAATACTTTAGGCAAAAAGAGAGATTTTCCGCTACTGAGGAAGCATGTACAGTATATGTATCCAGGTAGCGTCAAGAATCAGCGATGACGATTTATTATTATTATTATTATTATTATTATTATTATTATTATTATTATTACTTGCTAAGCTACAACCCCAGCTGGAAAAGCA
>NC_090759.1:63881818-63884318 GCF_036898095.1 Palaemon carinicauda
TGTATATACTGTATATATATATATATATATATATATTAATATATATATGTAAAATATATATAAATATATATATATATATATATATATATATATATGTATATGTATATATTTATATATATATATATATATATATATGTAAAATTATATATTTATATATATACTGAATATATTCATATATATATATATATATATATATATTAAATATATATATGTATATACATATATATAGATATATATATTAATATATATATATATATATATATATGAATAATGTGTGTGTGTTTGTGTATGTGTGTGTAGCCAGACACTTGCGCTTTATTATAAAGGGGAGATTATTCAGGAATATAGAGGATGCAGTTGCATCCGGCAGATTAACAGCTGCAGATGTAACATGACAATGAACACTGCAACAAAGGGCAGTGACTCTCTCTAAAAAACTCTCCGTTACTTTAGAGTTACGTAACGAATGCAAGGGAATCTTAGAAATAAGACGAGAGTGAAGGAAAGTCAGAGGTACAGAACGAAAGCAGTTAAGACGCGCATAACGGTGGTAGGGAGGGATCTATGAAAATACGCAAGGAAAGCAAGAGACCGTGTAAGAGACCGTTTAGAAGGACGTGTAACCAACGTTTAGACTGGAGAGACCGTTAGAAGGACGTGTAACCAAAGTGAACACTGAAGAGACATTTAGAAGTACGTGTAACCAAAGTGAAGAATGAAAAGACATTTAGAAGTACGTGTAACCAACGTGAAGAATGAAAAGACATTTAGAAGTACGTGTAACCAAAGTGAAGACTGAAGAAATATTTAGAAGTACGTGTAACCAAAGTACAGACTGGAGGGACATTTAGAAGTACGTGTAACCAAAGTGAAGACTAGAGAGACATTTAGAAGTGAAGACTGAAGAGACATTTAGAAGTATGTGTAACCAAAGTAAGAAACTTTTAGAAGTGCATATCGAAAGTAACGAAGTCCCTTGGAAGTACGTCGCGAATGTAATAAATCGTTAGAAGTACTGTTTGCGTAACGAAACTAAGAGACTTTACGAAGTACATAACGAAAATAAAGGAAAGGGTATTTTTCGAAACACGGAAATTGAATAACGAATTAAGACTAAAACTTAACAGAAACTAATAGAAAATTCGGAGATGTTTTATCTATATACAAACAAAGAAAACTTTCCTTGAAACAGAGACGTGACACTAGTCCGTGATCGCTTCGCTCAACTAGTGATTGACTGATCGTCCAGGGTGATGTCATCTGACCAAGTGAAAGACGAAGAATTAAGAAAACGAACGAAGTACATTGCTTCGAATCTGCCCTGGCACGTTGGCGGTCATTGCCTTTTCATACCTGCGAACAAAGAGAGAGAGAGAGAGAGAGAGAGAGAGAGAGAGAGAGAGATGAGTGAAAGTAAAAGAACAATAATTGAAACGGAAGGGCTGGTGAATGAGTAAATTTTGTTTGTAGTGTTATGGAGACTCTCTCTCTCTCTCTCTCTCTCTCTCTCTCTCTCTCTCTCTCTTTCGTATGAGTAACGCCCGCAGTGTTTCTCATGTGCTATACCGTAAGCATTACTTAGAGACATTGCAGTCTCCTCTCAATCCTTAGCTACACCCAACTTTTTAGCCTTTAACTTTTTCCGTTCCTGCCTCCTTTCTTTAATTTTGCTGTCCAACTTCTTTGAAATTCTGCTGCATAATGCTATCTAGTTTTTCCCTCTGTTACACCTTGGCTAATGACCCACTGATCCCAACGCCAGGCTTAATATGCCAGGTTTTTAACAATCTCTCTCTCTCTCTCTCTCTCTCTCTCTCTCTCTCTCTCTCTCTCTCTGGCACAAAGAGCTTCGAGTTTTTGCTTATATAGATAGACAAACATATTTCAAACATATCTAACTGTGGATCTGTTTCGCTTCACAGCACAACGCATGTCTCATTCCAAAACTCCAGTTTACTTCTTTGCGATTCTTTCAACGCATCAATGTTTTTCTTCTATTGTTCACTCCACTGTTCTTATCTTTAAATAATTTTTATATTTTGTGTCTCGTGATTTTTCTTTCTCTGGTATGTTTAGCTTTTCTTCAGCCTCAGATTATTTTATTTGTTTATTCGTGCTTCTTAATTTCTCCCTTTTCAGTCCTTTATTCTACCAATATTTTTGTTCCTTCTTAACCATCTCACACTTCTTATAACCATTTAGTTTTCTTATTTTCCTTTATAAGACAGACCCCCACAACACCTATACTTTCCTCATCGACTCATTTCAATCAATGTACAGTCGGCGTCAAAACTGATGCAACAAATTTTAGAGGATTTCGTTCGAAATTCACTAACTGGCTAATAAACTGCCTATCTCAATAACCAGTTTTTTCATCCTACATTGAAAGCTCTATCAAGCAAAATAAGCTAACATAGTCCAAGAAAAAAAAAGACAATAAAAACGAATGGACTTCAAATTACCCATTTATATACGTAGAGCCAAATTTAAATTTGGTTAC
>NC_090759.1:63894318-63896818 GCF_036898095.1 Palaemon carinicauda
TGTTACAACATTTTCTGAATATTTATTGACAATTATTTTGTATGTACATCACATTACCATGGTCATTGTATTTCACATGATTATCCTATGCAACTTAATTATATATTATCAATAATGAAAATTACGCTTTTGATTTTTATACAATTCCACTATAAAATTCGACCTATATATGCTCTGTAAACTTTCTCCTCCGACTCGATAAATATTTTTGGAAGTCCTTCGTCAATTAGAATAGGTAACGTAAGTTCAAGGGTGATGTCGGAAGGGAGCATAATAGTGACGTGGCTGTGGTTGGTCTTTAAAGGCTTCTCCTTCATATTTGGTCTATGGCTTCGGAGCGCTAACTTGTAATTGTTAACTTGTGTATGTTTGTATAACTCAGTTGAGCTTAATTCTGTTTAAAGGTTAAAGGCCGCTCTTGAATGGCAGAGGCAAGGGACAGTGACATTGCCCCATCAAGCAGGACAATACCCTAGAGACTGACAATATTACATATGATCAGCGCCCAGGCCCCCTCTCCAGGAGGGCCAGGCATTGGCTGCTAGTGACTCAGCAGGAAGACCTATAGGCTTCCCCCTTAGCAAGGATGGTGAGGTTGCAGTGACATAAGGTCTTGACTAACGAGTTTGAGCGGCACTCGAACCCCAATCTGGTGATCTCCGGGCAAGGACTCTACCAACAGGCCACCATAACCCTGATTGGTAGTGATTGACATTTAGTACGTTAATGGTATGCCTCACCCCTGAACCTGAACCTAAACCTGAACCTGGTATCATTTATATATATATATATATATATATGTATATGTATATGTATATGTGTATATATATATATATGTGTGTGTGTATATATATATATGTATATATATATGTGTGTATATATATATATATGTATATATATATGTATATATATATATATATATATATGTATATGTATATGTATATATGAATATATATGTATATATATGTATATATATGTATATATATATTATATGTGTGATCACGAAACTAGTCTGTACTTGTTCTTATATTTCATATTTTCATTTTCCCTGTGGTTCTTTTGCATCTGAGCATCATGTTGCCCTGTGATTTTTACGCTATATATATATATATATATATATATATATATACATATAATACATTTATATATAAATATATTATATATATTGTATATATAATATATATATATATATATATTAATTTCACAAATACATTTTTTATCTGCGTTCAGCATCCATGTTGCGTTTCCATAAAGTAATAATGCTTAAACAGTTCCTTCATATATTTCCACCATGGCTTCTATAGACTTTCGTCCCTTCTCTACCCTACCATCTTTAGTTTAATAGTTATCAATTAACATTACTTTAAATGCATTAGATACTCCCAACCTGATTCTTAAGTTTCTGCAGTTTTTCTTTACTATCCTTTATCAATACAATATTATCTATAACATACTTTGCGTCTTCCTCTGCTGTTTGTTCTGATATCCTGCATCACTTCATCCGATATATTATTATTATTATTATTATTATTATTATTATTATTATTATTATTATTATTATTATTATTATTATTACTTTTTGCTAAGCTACAACCCTAGTTGGAAAAGCAGGATGCTATAGGCCCTGGGGCCTCAACAGGGAAAATAACCCAGTGAGGAAAGGAAACAAGGAAAAATAGAATATTTTAAGAACAGTAACAACAGTAACATTAAAATAAATATTTCTCGTATAAACTATAAAAACTTAAACAAAATAAGAGGAAGAGAAATTAGATAGAATAGTGTCCATAAGGATATTCAACTGTCAAGGAACTGTAACATTCGTCTTCTCTCTCACTTTTGTACTAATTTTAAATGAAAACAGTTTCGTTGCTGTGGACATATTCTAATGTACGATTTGCTACTATCATTAACTTTTCGGTTACTTTGAACAAATTACATTTTAAACTATAAATTCTCAGCATTTTATACATTGTATTTTTATCTGATCTATCATATGTATTTTTTTCAAGTACATATGTTCAACATACAGTTTTTTCCTTTTACTCTAGAAATCTTGTTTCAGAAGGAGCACCTTGTCATAAAAAACACTGTTCCTTGCTTAAAACCCCTTTCCTTTTTCATGATATCTGTCCTGTAACCTCAATTTTGATTTACCATGTACTTTTTTCAGTATTTAAAGCAATGCTTCTTACCTATAATTCTTACTCACACCATTATCATCAATTTATTTGGAAGCTTTCCTTCTTTCCGACATACCTTACACACCTGGCCAGTTACCCAGTCGTACTTTTCTCCACTATAGTCAATTTTTTTAATGAGGCACAGTTGTACTGACTCGCAGCGGTGCCCTTTTAGCTCGGAACAGTTTCCTGTTAGCTGATTGGTTAGAATTATCTTGTCAACCAATCAGCGATCAGGAAACTTTTCCGAGCTAAGAGGGCACCCCTGCGAGTCAGTGCAAATCTGCCTCACTAAAAAGAATTGACTATAGTAACAA
>NC_090759.1:63901818-63911818 GCF_036898095.1 Palaemon carinicauda
AGGGAGGTTGTTAATTGAAGTGTAGGTAATATGGTTACTAAAGTTTAAAAAAAAAACTAAAAAAGCGAAGCCCAACTTCCTCATTTTTAATGAAATGCTGATAGGGATGTTTGCATCATTATGGTCAAAACTGTCATTTATGAGGAGTGTAGGCAAATGTTGCAGATTCAAGTAAGCAAAAATTTCATGGGAAGATGAATTATGAACCAGTGGTTTTACGTAATCAGACAAGGGTATTAATGAAAACTGTTTATGGATAGTAGTTTAGTTATGTATGTATATATATATATATATATATATATATATATATATATATATATATGTATGTATTTATATGTGTATATATATATATATATATATGTATGTATATATATATGTGTATATATATATATATATATATATATATATATATGTATATATATATATATATATATATATATATATATATATATATATATATATATGCAAATATGCAATCAGATAATAGTCGACAATTAATGAGAAAGTTATACTATATGTGAATTTATAGATTACTTTCTTTTTAGGGTAGTGGGAACCTGCTTGATTGATTCAATTGAAGTTGAGTGGATTGCCAAAGAAGAAATTAATTGTAATATCAGGTTTGAGATGAGACTGTGTCACATTTCAAATTTGTTGTGAATGGCAAAGGTTCGTGGAATTTTATGATAAGGCTTATTTAGTATTTTGATTATTTGATGTCTTCAGATGTTGTCAGTACTGGCTTTTGATATTTTAGAATGTACAGAAGTTGATAAAATATCTGGGAATGGTTGGAATTATTGAAATTGCTGTGAGATCAACAATCAGTTTCTGAAATACACCGACATCTGGTTCATCTACAGTAAGTGTGGCTAACTTGATATATAACTGTAGAATATAGCGTTTAGTTCATAAGCCAGAAATAAAGCCTCTTCCTCTAAATGCAAAATAATATGGAAAAGATGTAATATATAAACTTTTCAAGAATGAACCATGTGAGAAATTATGATTTTTTTTTTTTAGTTTGGATAATATTTAACGATTTATGAATTTTTTGGAAATCTAAAGGACCTATTTTGAATTTGATGTTGCATTCAAAATGATGGCCTGGAATGGGCTGTCGTTTGATTGTAAGAAGACACTAAAAAATGCTACATGTTCAAGGTAAAATTTCTTGTATACGAGGAAAGTCGCTTGAAACAACGTCCGTGAAAAATTTGGCACCACTATACAGTGCGAAATTTTGTGTTGGGTAAAGTTTGCTGAACAATATATTTAGATCATGATGCAGTTGACGAAACTTTACTGAAGCGTCATTATATAGAATACAGACTGCTGAAGATTTTGGGGTGGTAGCCGTGTTCATTTTGGGAGAGTTAAGTAACGAAAGGAAACTAACATTGGGTTTTCTTCCGATTTACCATTTGCTAAACATGTGAAGCACAGAGATGCCTGTTAATTTTACCTCGTGCTATTCTATCTTATATCTCTTCCTCTTTTGTTAAAGTTTTTATAGTTTATATAGGAGAAGTTTATTTTAATGTTACTCTTCTTAAAATATTCTATTTTCCTTTTTCCTTTCCTCATTGGGCTATTTTCCCTGTTGGAGCCTCTGGGTTTATAGCATCCTGCTTTTCCAACTAGGGTTGTAGCTTAGCAAGTAATAATAATAATAATAATGATAATAATAATAATAATAATAATAACTACATTCGAATATATTTGATAAAAATGCACGATAGCTTTCTAATGATAAATTTAATAAAGTGAATAATCTAATCAGTTGCCTATACTCGGCATTCGTTTATCAGCAGTCTTAAAAAGAGTTACTGTGTAACTGTGTTCGCATGTATTGGTAGTGGTTCATCAGTTAGGCTACACTAGAGCGTCAGATGGCGACCATACAATGTCCTCCTACTTGAAACTGTGAGGTAGACGCTATGCTTTCTCGTCTTCCACCGTCTAGATTAAGAGGACCTAGCTTTGGGGAGTGGTTGCAATTACTGTGTTGGCTTCTGCGGCCTCACTGTGATCCATTGCTACTCGTAACAGAATCCTAAGGAGTGCTGCCGTTTTTATAAGGACGGATTTGTGTGGTGTGGTTGCATGCCCATGTGGGGAGTTTACAATTACATTATGTTAACGTGAATTGTGTTATTGCTTCAAATTTGTTACAATTTAATTAGATGACATTGTGGGCTTCCCTTCTTTCGTCTCTGTCAATGTTTTCCGCCTCACTTTTTTTCAAAGAATGATTTGTAAACAAATATTTCTTTATATGGAATTGAAGTCTTAATTTTTTCTTATCCTCGTGTTATATATAATTTTATTATTACGTACTCGTCAGTAATTTCATCGTACATTTTTTTTTCATTTCAAATTCGTTTGGAGCCTCAACGTTAATTAAATAGACAATTAAATTAAATAAGGCTGAAATTTGGAACACAGGACTTGAATCTGGTGTCAAAATTTGGCATTCAGGATATAGTATACATTTGTTTGTTTCAATAACCTGTTTTAAGATTCTAAGAATGATTGCATAAAAATTATTGGAAAGAAAAGGCAATTAAATATTTGAATTTTATATATGAAGGTTTCCCATTTTTTTTCATTATTGCGTTCGTTTGATGAAATCGTTTTATTATAAGTATAGTATGCTGATGCATTCTATACATTTCTTTTCATCTTTCAAACTACATACTGTACTTACTTTAAGATTACCTTACCTTATGCAAGAGACGGTATCTTGCGTTGGCAGCCCGTAAGCTTTTAAAATAATTGTTTATAACAAATGTTGAAATAAAAAGATAATTTCCGAATTTAAATGATTTTCCCACAATGCATTAGATACTTGAGAGTAAATACAGTTACCAGTGGTAGCTAGGGAGAGGAAGGAACAGTTACCTGAAGGTCGAAACCCCAACTGAGACAAGAAGCTTAGAGCTTTCCACTATTTTTGCAAAACCTGGTTAAGGTTATTTGGTGTTAGGTCAATGAACCCTTCCCGCTGGGTTGACAATTGAATACACATACACGAACACAAAAATATAGGATATTCTAACAACATGTAAGAAAAAGAAATGGACGTTGGCAGGGCATATAATAAGAATGAAATATACTAGATAGACATAAGAATTAATTAACAGAATGGGTCCCTACAGACTGGACTAGTAACGGCTTATAATGATATGGATGATGAATGTATATATATATATATATATATATATATATATATATATATATATATATATATATATATATATATATATATATATATATATACACACACTGTATATAGTGTATAGTGTTTGTGTGCGCGCGCCCATGTGTTTTAAGGGGAAGAGAGAGACTGACATTAAAACATGAGTACTTTTCTTACCACTTATAATGTGAAATTCAGAAAGGAATGTTAGCGGCTGCAATTTAACGCTACCATTCATTGTTAGTATAGCAGTCAACATGGAGATAATGACGTAATTTAGATGGACAAGACCATTTAGAGAAAACATCATGTAGGTAAAAACTCATCTCTCTCTCTCTCTCTCTCTCTCTCTCTCTCTCTCTCTCTCTCTCTCTCTCCATATTATTATTATTATTACTTATTATTGTTATTGTTATTATTATTATTATTATTATTATTAGTATTATCATTATTATTATTATTAATGTCATTATTGCTATTATTTGTCTTTAAGTAAAGGGAATAATACTTGTTGAGGCAAATTTTCCAATGCAAGCCTGCTAGTGGGTGCGCCATTTGTGTTCTGCTGTATATGTGTGCATGTATATACATTGTATGAATGTATGATATTGAACGCAATAAACTTATTAAATCAATCTCTCTCTCTCTCTCTCTCTCTCTATAACGTGTTGTAGTGGTGTGTGGAAATTGCTTGCCATAACTCTGCCCAAGTGCCCTAGTGAAGCTGTTACTGGTCAGTAAATGGATGGTTGACCAATAGGAAATACTGGAGAAAGTTGCTACTTAATCTGTTTGAAGTGCCCGATGTGAGTAGTGTAATTACGGCGCCATATCAGATATGCTTTCCAAATATATCTGATTGAATATACATTCATTTATTGGTTATTAAAGTAATTAAAAATTAAAAACTACAAATTTATCACTTTTTTTTCAATTATTTTTCATATGACAATATGTTAGGAGAAATGAAGCTAAATTCTAAGATGTTTCACGAGAGAGAGAGAGAGAGAGAGAGAGAGAGAGAGAGAGAGAGAGAGGGAGTAGAAGTATAAAGCTTGTAGTTATGGTTCTAGGTACAGAAATATCTTAAGATGTATTCAGTAAATAGGCCTGCAAAATCGTAATGTAAGAGAAAAAGGAATTACATTCTGAAGTAGATACTATCGGGACCAAATAATAGTAGTTTAAGATAATTAGCTAATTAACTTATGAAGGTTATTTTAGAATCCATAGTATTCATAGTTTACAACCGTCTTGAAAAGTGTACCATGCTATTGGAAAGTTACCATTTCCTGGGTGTCTGGAAGGGGAAGGTGGGGAGGAGGGGTTGGTGAGGGGTAGGGGAAGGTGGGGAGGAGGGGTTGGTGAGGGGTAGGGGAAGGTGGGGAGGAGGGAAATGGGGGGGGGGGGAGAAGGGATAGGTGGGGGAAAGGGGGAGGTAAGATGGTTTCTTTGAAAATCCAAGAAACCTTTAAAGTAGAGTTGTGGTCAAACTTACCTTGTTCCTCTCGTGGAATACATTTGAGTAATGATCGAAGACTTTGTGAGAGAGAGAGAGAGAGAGAGAGAGAGAGAGAGAGAGAGAGAGAATTCAGTATAACAAGAGAAATAATGGGGGGAAAGATTAATTAAGGAATTATCAGATTAATGGGTAAATGTCTGCTAAATGGATAGATACAGAGCGAAATAAATAGCTTTATGATAGACATGTTCACTTTGAATCACTTTTTCATTTATGATGTTTAAGATAGAAGATTTTCCTCTTAAAATAAACAGTCAATGTTTACCTTTCCTGAAGTCTGACATCAGTTGATATTACCCAAACGTTTATTAAATTCATATCATTGTGATATTTATTGAAATGTATTCTCTCTTAATATTGTTTAGGATTTTTTAAACTTATATACAGTGATGATTTACCAATACTTGAGGAATTTTGTATTCTATAAGTCTTTTTATTCATTTTGTTTCGTAGTTCACCTGAGGTTTTCAAGATCAGTACAGGTTTCTCTTTCTTGTTTTTGTTTGTGCTTTTGGGGATTCTTGAGGCAATTGTTTTGAAGATTTCTTTTCTCGATTTCACTTTGCCGAATGCTTCAGCAATTTCAATATTAGAGTGACACTTTTCATTACTACAAAGTCAGCCAAGAATTTATTAACGAGTCTTAAAAATTCAGGAAAAATTTCCCATTTCACTACTATTTAATGGTGTCTTCATATATCTTCCCGAAAATTAAAAGATAACTTTTTTATTTGTATTTGTTAAGTATTGAGTTGTTTTGGGAAATTTCAGTTTTAAATGCTATGACCGTTTCTTTTTTTTAACATTATAGGCTGAAAAGTATAAAGACTATTTAGTTATGTCGGTTTTTTTTTTTCCAATAAATTCGTTCTACTCTTAGAGGTGATGACTATTACTGGTGTGAGCCTTCCGATTTTTACCGTCCTAACATGCCTTTCTTCATAAATACCAAACACTGAATTAAGTGTTTAGACTTTATATCAACAGTTTTCCAATGAGATTCCATGGAACAAGCCTAAAACACACGGCTCTCCCGGAAATCGAATCTGTGACCTTTGCACTTTCGTTTGTGAGACGAAAGCCAGAACCATTGGACAGTGGTTACTCGTAGAATTATTCATTTATCTACTAAAACTGAGCTACTAGTAAGACACTACAAAAAACTGTCTTGAGCCGACACAGCTGAATAAAGTAAGGGGTCTTAAGTTACGATCATGACAGTTTGTATTTGTGTTATATGTATTATCGAATATCAAAATCTCTTTAATCCAGAGTAGAATTATGAAATTTTTAGAAAGTTTTTCTCACCATTATTTAATTATTTGCATATTCTTACCCATGCTGCCTTAATTTTGTTGAAAGTCTCTCTCTCTCTCTCTCTCTCTCTCTCTCTCTCTCTCTCTCTCTCTCTCTCTCTCTCTCTCTCCATTGGATGTCTGTCTATTTTCATATTGTATCTATATATGTTTCAAATTCTGGCCATACCATTTTAGTTCTCATTCAGATCTGTCTATTCATATAATCTATTTAGCCATCAAAACGAAAAAAAAATCTTAAGGTCTCTGCTAGAAAAGGATCTTAGGTTCTTCATTCCTATGCATCTTGTTCTTATGTGTTGTAGTATCTGGCTGGCTCGTATATCAATGTGATGGACACACCCGTGTCATGTTCCACTTGAAATTGATAGGATGTATGCTGTTGGGTGATGAGGATAACGATTATGGTCTTGAGATTTTATCGTTACTCCATAGTAGTGCGATTTGGTAATATAATATGGCGATCAAGAGAATGTTAGTGCAGATAGATTTGGGGTAGGCAACACTTAAAAATTTGCCGTTAAAAAAATGGTAAAAATCCTGGAATAAATGTTGCCAGGCATTTACCAGATATACTGACGTTAAGGAGTGATATTACGGTCACCAACCCGTAAAATTCAATAAGAAAGCAGGGTAAAAATTACGGTCGCCTGTATTTTACTGAAATATGGCTGAGAACAGCATATTGTTACAGAGAATTTCTGATTAGAATTACGGTTTTTTTTTTTTTCAAGTGAATAGATAAATTTGTATACTCCCATCTTGATTTAAGTAGATAAAAAATTAGAATGAAATTTGCCATCTTTAATCATTATTCTTCAAGAAGTCTATAAATCACCATCTAGGAAGGATGAACCGAATAGAAAATATTGAAAATAATAGAAATAAATAAGCGAATAGAAGGTAAGAAAAATAATCAGAAGAGCTTTTGCTAATAGTTCAGTTATGGCTTCAAGGAAGCTGGTTTTACACCCGTATTTGAAATTTCACCTTGGCTTATATTCTCGGCGCCTCAATAAGCCTTATTGTAGACTTTACCAGAAATGTTTTGCAGAATCCCTTAAATCCGAGGCACGTTGTGCTCCGCCATTTACTGTTCGTCTGCTTACATTAGTTTCTCTCAGCCTTGCTGTCCAACTTCTATTTTGATTCATTAAAATTGTTTTTTATATTTTATAGCAAAACCAAATGAAAGACCAAAAAAAAAAGACACTATTCTTTTAGTGGTGCATTTGCTTCGTGAAGCGTGATGAGTAAAAAGCAAAATGAGCTACTTTGAAAAAAAAAATGTCCATTTGAAACTACAGGATGCAAGTGTGCAAGAGCCCGTGCCTGAAAAATGAAAGCGCTTTGAGGAAAGTCGAAGAGGATTTTCTGTTACAAGGAAAAAGAGCATTTTAGAGTACAAAGGCTTTATTTCATGGGAGTAATGACACCTGTCAAGGAGTTAGATCCCGTATTAAAGAATTCAACAAAGAAGACCGTGAATTCAACAAGACCGTTTCAAGTTAGTTAATCTTTACTAAGACAAGAATCCACATATATTATCCCATAAAAGCCACATTTCATGAATCTAACATACGTTACCATTCAAAAGTTTCGCTTTTGGAAAATTTGCGGAATTTTGCACTTAGTATTTGCATATTCGTGTTGAGTAACAGACCCACAAACAAATCGAACTAAAATCTCATTAGCTGAAGTTTTGCGAGATTCTTTTGTGTGTTGGTAAACCGTTTCACTGTGTTGTGATAAACTCCTTTCATTCTTTCTGTTCTGTCAGTCTATGTAAAGATTTAATACTTGAAGGCGTCATGATATTTTACCAAGATTGAGGTTTTTACGTTATATTCTCAAAAGTGAGTATTGAAAATGAGCAATGAAAATGAACATGCAGTTGCTGTAGTTTCATGTTCTATTATGGATTTTTTTTATTTTTCCTTCTTTTTCCGTCTAGACCCCCTTTTCCAGATTATACTCCCTTTCCCAGATTATACTCCCTTTTCCAGATTATACTCCCTTTTCCAGATTATACTCTCTTTTCCAGACTAGACTCACTTTTCCAGATTATACTCCCTTTTCCAGACTATACTCTCTTTTCCAGACGAGACTCACTTTTCCAGACTGTACTCTCTTTTTCAGTCTAAACTCCCTTTTTTTCTGAACAGTTAAAGAACAAAATCTATCCTTTTCAAGAATCTTTAAGTACCCAAGAGAACGAAAAGAAACCTCCATTCTCCGTATTTTATTTCGTCGTCTCAGGATTTCCTGTAGACTCTTGTAGAGCGAGTCTCGCTTGCTCCAATTATACCACAGAAAACAGCCTTCGTCAGCGAAACTTGAGGGCACAAGTTACACTACTGTTTCTTAAATACATTTGTTTAATGTCTTATTTCATCCTTTCGTTTTCATTCTGGGGACTCACAAAAGGAAACTTTTTCATTTTTCTTATTATCTTTGATTTTTTATTGAGTTTGATTCATATACGCACAGTTAGTTTACTTTCTTACGTTCCAAGTCTATTACATTCTTAATCTAATAGACCATTTTCTCTGTATGCTTATGCATGGCTTCCGTATTTATGAATACAAACCTACATACATTTAGCTCTGTTTGCACGCACATAAACAAACTTTAATATCTTACTTGTACGAATTAACAAAGGAAGTATTTTAAAGATTATGACAAGACTACAGTATTTGTGTAATTCAGACGCCAAACAATTTTATTAATCGTTCGCAGGATAATACCCCTTAATATGTAATGTTCATACTCTTTTCCCCTCCCAGAACCCATCATGATCCATTGCCGCTCGCAGTAAACCGGTAGGATTTTTTAAGTGTTATTATTTAATATTTTACAGAGCAAGTGTGTTTACTTTGCTCTCGAACCTCCCCATTTATCCTGGATTGTGGTCACCATGGGTCCATGGACACTCAGTTGATTAAATTGATTTAAAAGATTAAATAGATTTAAAAGATTAAATACTTTGAAAATGTTATGCAATATCAGTGATTTATCTGAAAGGGTTTTTGGGGCCTATTTGGTAACGTCCCTGACTAGTGATCGGCAGACTGGGGTTCAAGTCCCGCTCTTCTTCCTTTGGTCGCTGCAACCTCTCCATTCTTGTGAGCTAAGGATGGGGGTTTGGGGGAGCCTATAGGTCTATCTGCTGAGTCATCAGCAGCCATTACCTGGCCCTCCTTGGTCCTAGCCTAGGTGGAGAGGGGCCTTGGGCGTTGATCATATGTATATATGGTTAGTCTCTTAGGCATTGTCCTGCTTGATAGGGCAATGTCATTGTCCCTTGCCTGTGCCATTCATAAGTGGCCTTTAAGCCTTTAAAGTTGATGGAACCAGATGATATTCAATACAATAACATATGCTGATCGTATTCACCAAAGATTTGTGTAAGATATAAGATCCCTGCTGAAATTGAACTCTAAACATTTGTATTACATTGGATTTTCGAATATTTTTTTTAATGAAATCCTTCAATCCAATTTATGGACCTGAAATTAAGTTACTGTTTCCTATATAAGATTCAAACTAGGTTGGAGAAATATTTCCCAAACTTTAGCAACCATTAAAGGGTTAATTATTTATTAAGTACCTTCATACTAAACTCGAATTTTACTAAGCTCCCCTATGTAATAGAGGGAATGTCGTCTGGCTATATACTGTATACATGTATGTATATATATATATATATATATATATATATATATATATATATATATATATATATATATATATATATATATATATATATATATTATATACACTGTATGTATATATATATACATATTTCTTTCCGGTTACGCTCAGCGGCAAGACACATAACTAGGCCTACTCGGTCTCCGTCCGTTCCTCGGGTAGGGGGGAGGGAGTTGTCATACCCTCGAGAGAGGGGTTGTAGTTAGGAAAGGGGGAGGGGGTGGGAAGGGTTTAATGTGTATGCAC
>NC_090759.1:63919318-63924318 GCF_036898095.1 Palaemon carinicauda
CACAGTAGACTAGAGGTGTCACTGGGATTATTAGGGTTTAATGCCTCGTGCAACTCATTGACACTCGCACTATAGTCCATTTCTTTTAGCGATGCAGATTTGCACCGACTCGCAGTGGTGCCCTTTTAGCTCGGAAAAGTTTCCTGATCGCTGATTGGTTAGAATTATCTTGTCCAACCAATCAGGTGACAGGAAACTTTTCCGAGCTAAAAGGGCACCGCTGCGAGTCGGTGCAAATATGCCTCGCTAAAAGAAATGGACTATAGAATCTCAGACTTTTCGTGATATTAAAAAAAAAATTAATTGACCCTTCCTTAAGAAAACAAATCGTTCGTATATGTCTTTAATGCGTGAAATGTTTTGAAATGTCATAGACACTTTTATCGGGTGTCATATGACCCATTGCCCCTCCTGCTTGTCTCCCAAGGCCTGTTGCAGTTTTCAGAGCATTTATTTTTACACTTGATTACCTTCGCGAACTTCGTTGCGGTGAAGGTTATGTTTTGATAGGCGTGTATTTAGTAGTTTGTGTGTTTGTGATTTACATAACTCAAAAACTATTTACCCGAATCTCATGAAATTTAGTGGGATGATTGGCCATTGACCATGATCAAAGGACAATTTGATTAGATTTTGAGAGTAATTACATCAAAAGTCAAGGTAACAAAAAGGTACAAAAACGTCTTTTTTTCTATATCGTGGTCAATTTTTATATGATTGGCATGAAACTAGTGTCAAATGTGTATAATTCAATTGCCTATCTTGTGATATATAACATGGTATAGGCGAAGGTATGTGCCCTTGCCTTATTGCCTTATTTTTTGTTTGGGTTCCCCCAGGTCCCTCAGTGTGAGGCACCTCGTATATCCACCAGAGAGTTGCTAATACATCTTCCGGTGTATTTTGCATCTTCCAGTCTTGGATGGTCTGGGGTGCATCTTAGGTATTTATCGAGCTTATTCTTAAACACATCTACGCTCACTCCTGATATGTTTCTTAGATGAGCTGGCAGCACATTAAATAGTCGCTGCATTATCGAGTGCTCAGTCTCATTTGTTACTATTCTTAACGGAGAATATGAGAGGTAGTCATGCGTGTCTGACTCCACTGAAGTGACAGAATTCGTAAGTGTCAGTCTACAAACCCAGTGACTTAGTCTACTGTAATGTCACGCTTAGAATATTTCTGAAGCAAACTCAAGTCATGCTTTGGTCACACTTATGCTGGCGAGGGATTTTTTTTTTTTTATAGTGAACTTTTAACGGCACATTGTCGCATATGGAATTCATGACCAGCAAAAGTCTCGCTTGAATTTTTTTCTGAGAAATTTTATGTATATTTTGCTTTTTTTTTTAGTTTGGAATATTGTGCATACTGTGTTCATCTCTCTCTCTCTCTCTCTCTCTCTCTCTCTCTCTCTCTCTCTCTCTCTCTCTCTCTCTCTCTCCTGATGTTAATGTAGTTTATTTTGACATATGTTCATACGTTCCAACTATGGTGGATTTGTTTCATTGCATTCATGAAGGGTAACTTTCAACATTAAGTACTCTTTCTTTTATATATTTATGGATCTTTATATTTATTTGCTTATTTATTCACGTTACATTTTACTAGAATTTTCGTCCAAACATTTTCCCTTGATGCAAGTTCTGGATTTTTTTCGTAATCTCTTGTGTTCCATTCTTTTTTCTGAGAGGTTGGTTTTACAAAACCCTTCCCTTTATGTTGGTTGGATCGTTTGGTTGATTCGTTTGGTTTACATTCCAGCCAATCTTACAAAGAACGTAAACAAAAAAATATACTTAATGATTTAACTCGTGCTAATGTTTTTATTGCTGGGAAAGAATGCCGCATCTTCTTTGTGGTAGTAACTTTATCTATACATCTTACTGTATTCATATGATAATTTTGCTTTTTCCATACCTAAGTAATTGCTGAAAACCGAAATGTCACAGTATTACTTTCAGGAGCCATTCCTTCAAAGAAGAATGGTTCATATATATATATTCTAATATAATGGAAGTCTTCATTACCTATGAAGATATTTACTTCTTCAGTAAATGCGGAATGTAATGTGTGTATATATGTATATAAGATAATATTATTATTATTATTATTATTATTATTATTATTATTATTATTATCATTATCATTATTATTATTAGGTAAGCTACAACCCTTAGTTGAAAAAGCAAGATGCTATAAGCTCAAGGGCTCCAACAGGGAAAATAGCCCAGTGAGGAAAGAAAACCACAAATAAGAGTTATGGACGAGCCTCTAGAGATTGTCAATGAATATACGTATTTAGGACAGACAGTGTTTCCGCAGGACACGAGACCAAAATTAAAAGAAAGATAAGCATGGGATGAAGAGTTAAAGAGCTCTTGGTAAACAAAATGAGATTATGAAATGTAAAATGTCACTTCCTCTAAAAAGAAAAGTATTTAATGAGATGGTCCTACCAGTGTTAACTTGTGCATCAGAAACTTGGAGCCTTACTATAAAGCCTTGGAGCATAAGCTGGTTCCAACTCAAAGAGCTATGGAAAGAATAATGATAGGGATAACACTGAGGCAGAAAAGGAACAACGTGGATACGAGAGCAAACTAAAGCAGAGGATATTCTAACAAATTGTAAGAAAAAGAAATGGACATGGACAGGACATACAATGAGAATGACAGTTAATAGATAGACATTAAGGATGACATAAAAGGAAGAAAAGATGATCGATTGCACGAACTAAGAAAATGGCGGGTAGAGACTGACATAGTGTATGTAGAGTATGTATGTATATATATATATATATATATATATATGTATTAAGCATACTTTTGCACAAGGCTTAAGACTGCACGCCTCACATCCATGGCCAGCTCCTCCCCCTTAAATAGAGCCTCGAATTGCTTATCGTTCACGGTTATCAGCTGATGCATAAACCCACATTGATGTGCTAAGCAGAGGAACTGCATAGGTAACGAGATGTCCGCCCTTCCTTGTGTAACTCGCAGACAAATTGTGGGTCTTCTTTTGCTGTTGGGAAGTTCACAGAAAAGAAAAAAAAAAGGCTGAGCAAACTGAGAGGCCTATTTTGGAAGACGGGATTCCGTCATTACGGCATGTCCGGGTGACGTGAGGTCACTTTGGTTGTATAGGCCTTTTCGATATTTATATAGGCCTCTTCCACTCAAATCGAAAAACTGGGGCTCCGAAATTTTTACTTCAATTTTTTGGTCCAAAACAGGATTGGGTTACTTTACTCAATAGCTTTTGCCTTTTTTGAGAGAGAGAGAGAGAGAGAGAGAGAGAGAGAGAGAGAGAGAACGCCCTATTAAAAACTTCATTTAGCAATATTCAAGATTAATTAGTAATTCTCGGTTTCTTTGTGACTCATTAAAGAGAAGAAAGATAAATTCACACACATACCCAGAGAGAGAGAGAGAGAGAGAGAGAGAGAGAGACTTCTGTATCACCGTACCTGCTGTATATAGAGAGGGAGCTGTAAGGAGAGATAACAATTAAACTCTCAATGATTATCACACATTGGAAGAGAGATGGTTGTATTCACACGTTTAATCACATCCCATCCCACGGAGAGATCATTTTCCTTATGCCAGATAATTGTAGACGTCCAGTATATCTTATTCTGAACGCGCATTTTTTTTTTTTTTTTTTTTTTTTTTTTGAATAGGTGCATCTACAACTTTGGATGTTTACTTGTAATTTATTGATATTAGATTTGCTTCTGACGTATTACAGTGATGACAACAACAACAACAAAAAAAAAAAAAAAAAAGATTTCTACTACTACTACTACTACTACTACTACTACTACTACTACTACTACTGACATTGTCCTTTGTTTATCTGCAGCTTTCAAACTTTTCTTCCTTTTTTTGTGCTGTTTCCGAGGTCGTAATGATGTTTAGTGTGAATTTTATCTTATGCAGTGTACAATGTATAACCAATTTTAAATCTTGGATTAATAATTAGTACTAACGATTCATATCTTAGTTTATTTTTTAATTAAATTGAATTAAACAGCGAGTAGTTGCAGAGTTTCCCGAACCCTAATTTAAAGGTATTGATTTACTATCTCTCTCTCTCTCTCTCTCTCTCTCTCTCTCTCTCTCTCTCTCTCAATGTTTGTTGCCTTTAACTTTTCTCCTAGTTACGTCATTAGCTAAATTCCAATTTGAATAATATTAAAATTCGAGCGATGCAAAAATATAATTGAATTGAATGATAGTACAGTATATACCACATAAATAGCAATGTTTAGTTTTATCCTAAGGAATAGTAAATAGCGCTAATTAGAGTCTTTTCTAAAATGAGACGTGCATTCCTAAGCCTTTGGTGATGCTGGACTTCTCTCTTGTCTTCTGTAATCCTAGGTTGTTTTCTCATATTCGTTGGTTCTACATGTAATGTTCCTATATTTTGAAATGAAAACTACAATTCTTCATAAGATTGAACAAGAGCTTTCAGATACACCACTCCTCTTCGGCAATTCCTAAACCGATTAATTAACTCTTAGCATGTTAATATCATTTTTGACCTGCGAGTAAGATCTCTCTATCAAACCACATCGAAAGAAGGGAGGCAGCTGTAAGCATATAGTCACAAATAAAAGACAAGATAACACAAATCAAAGTTTATTTCTAGAAAGTAAAAAAAAAAATGCAAACTGCAATCCTCGTTTGGAACTAATTGAAGAGTCCCGAACCTCAGGTCAAGAAGAAACAATTGAAAATGCCAAGCCGTCTTTAAAAAAAACCCTGTTAAACCCATCAGCTGAAGAGAGAACGAGGTGCAAAATGTCCAGTATTTTGTGGACTAAAAACGAAACCTCAGTCAAAACCTTATAAAGAATAATATCCGAGGTTGAAAACAGTCAACATTATTATTATCAGTGCTACTAAGTTACAACTCTTGCTGGAAGAGCTGTATGCTATAAGCCCAAGGGCTCCAACAGGGAAAAGTAGCTCAGTGAGGTAAGGAAT
>NC_090759.1:63935157-63940157 GCF_036898095.1 Palaemon carinicauda
TTTTAACTTTAGTCTTTTGGTTATAATTTTAGAAAGCGTTTACATCTCATTACAAGCAGAAAATATTTCTTAAATTAAATTACGTAGACGAGTGATTTAATTCGTTTGTAAGAAGTTTATTTACAAATGTTTACATGCAAGAGTTATTCATATATATATATATATATATATATACACGGTATATATAGACCAAAATTGGCGTCAAAGACCTTACATGTCAGGATGCCAAAAAACCTCATGTCAATCAATCAGACATACCATAGACCAATTATATGTAAATACAGACAGTATATATATATATATATATATATATATATTATGAATTTTACCGTTTGAAGTGGAGGTTGTTAGATAAGTTTAGTCTAACAGTTAAGACCATGCTTAGCCCCACGGCCTTTCTCTCTGACCCTAGTAGATGGTACCTTTGAAAAGTATTTAGCGGAGTCCTCCCATTATCACGCCCGTGTTTTTGAAACCGCCCATGCACGCGATGATTACGGGATACTAACCAAACGCTGGAAAATTAGCACAATTTGCACTCGTAAGACTTTCCGCTTCTCATTGACGTCATTCGGTCCACGTATGGTTTCGTCTTACGTTGGGTGTTGACCGCGCACACAAACAAGCGGGAGAGAGAGAGAGAGAGAGAGAGAGAGGAGGGAGAGAGAGAGAGAGAGAGAGAGAGAGAGAGAGAGAGTTGTTTACTGAATTTATATGTACCTTTTACTTCATTATCTAGCAAATAAATACAACCAGTAATGGAGAGAGAGAGAGAGAGAGAGAGAGAGAGAGAGAGAGAGAGTTTTTCCTCGTGAATAATAGATGTTAACATACACATACAGAGAGAGAGAGAGAGAGAGAGAGAGAGAGAGAGATTGTTTACTGAATTTATATGTACCTTTTACTTTATTATTTAGCAAATAAATACAACCAGTAATGGAGAGAGAGAGAGAGAGAGAGAGAGAGAGAGTGAGTTTTTATTGACCTATGTAACTTTTTTTTCCTCGTGAATAATAGATACAATTGTTAATGTTAACATACCCATACAGAGAGAGAGAGAGAGAGAGAGAGAGAGAGAGATTTTATTGACCTATGTAACATTTTTTTTGCCTCGTGAATAGATACAATTGTTAATGTTAACATACACAGAGAGAGAGAGAGAGAGAGAGAGAGAGAGAGAGAGGTTTTTACAGTTACCGAATTATCAATTTATTGAAATTCGTTTAGAAAAAATGAAATATGTAAATTAAACTCCTCCATTATCTCAAAAGAATTTTACATTTTGCTGAAATATTGACAGAATAATAAGGCTTTGAAATAGTTCAACAATACCTCCGGTATATTGTGAACATCAAATGAAAGGGACTGATTATTCAGGCCACAGTTGATGTCGTTAAGATCTAAAGTCACCGCTAATTGTCAATAAAACGGTCCTTATGGCTATGTTGACTACCTCGTTAAAATGAAAGTGAGCAAATTGAAGGCTGTTTGGTTAGTTAGGTTAATCATTTCACCAAGACTTTTTACCTTATATTCATATTGAGCTTATTGTTTTATCTGATTTTCTTGTAATGGTATATTTTTATTTGTATTATAATAAAGTAAATACTAAAGAAGGGGGCAGCAGTATTCCCCTATAATAATAATAATAATAATAATAATAATAATAATAATAATAATCATTATTATTGAGTTACTAGTGTACCCTAGCCGTCAAAAACTAAGTCTTAAATATTTAGAGATATATGCACACACAAGAGATTCAACCCTTCCCACCCCTCCTTTCCTAACTACAACCCACTGGTTCGGCAATTTGTGAGTGGTTTCAGAGCATAGGCTACCTCTCTGGGTACTCATTCTCACAGGGTATGAGTACTCCTTTCCCCTAAGCACGACAGGAAATATATATATATATATATATATATACACACATATATATATATATATATATAAACACACACTTGCTCCATATTATATAGGGGAGTTGAGACAAGGAATTTTCATCAGTATTTTAAGTATCCCATTATTGCTATAATGGCCCACACTCAGAAGAACAGTGGCTTACTTTACATGTTATACAGACGAGGCTTCTTCGTGTAACATTATCATTTGGGAGGCAAGAACTTAGAAGGACTAAATTTCCAAATTAGTCTTCAATACATTCACATTCGCAATGTATTATATACATCCCAAATTGTATAATATTTCGACTCCAATTAAATTACTTTATTAAAACTACTTATCTTTCATTAAAATATCTATTTTTTACTGTTCTTTGTTAGCTATACTCTTTGGAGACTTTGACCAGTGTTAATATAAAATTATATTTTTCATATCATGTATTGATAAAGTTGGCACTGAATAGCTTGTTAGCAGTGTTTATTGAACATAGTTTGTTGTTTACTCACGCATGTTATTGGGTTCTTTGACTGGCCAGACAGTACAATTTGATCTATCTCTGGCTATGTCTCATTTTTTCTTTGCCTACACATACACCGAATATTCTGGCCTATTCTTTACATTTTTAACACATTCTTCTCTTTCCTCATACACCTGACAACACTCGGATCACCGAACAATTTTTTTCACTCAAGGGGTTAGCTGCTGCTCTGTAATTGTTCAGTGGCTACTTTCCGCTTGGTAATGGTAGAAGAGAGACTTTAGTTATGGTATGCAGCCTTCTAGGAGAAGGGAACTAAAAAAAAAAAAAAAAAAAAAAAAAAAAAAAAAAAACCATTGTTCTTTAGTCTTGTGTGTATCCTCTGCACCATGGCCTTCCACTGCCTTGGTTTTCGAGTCTTGGGTTAGAGTTATTTTGTTTTAAGGGTACAATCGGTCACATTATTCTGTTTCCTTATTTCCTTTCCTCACTGGGCTATTTTTCCTGTTGGAGCCATTAGGCTTATGGCATCTTTTTCTAAAGACCTTAGTAACAATATATATATATATATATATATATGTATATATATATTATATATACATATATATACATATATATATACACATATATATATATACATATATATATATATATATATATATACATATACATAAACACAATGTAGAAATAACAATCAAGTTGATTATCAGAAGTTTTTAGTATTCGAGACCACGAGTTCTTTCCAAGGAGAGATGACGTCATTGAATCATTAGAAACAAGTACACAGGTTGTAAGGCCCTCCCCCTCTCACAGAGTGTCAGTAGTGACAGGTTCTGCATCATAAGGGCGGTGTTGTTTTTGGGACAGAATGCAAAACAAAATTCAAGGGCAACGGAAATGTTACATCTGACTTTTTATCAAAACTTCAGATTTATCGGGCAATCCTTTTTTTTTCTCTCTCTCTCTCTCTCTCTTCCTGACATTTGTTATAGGAAGAAAGATATTTTGATCGAGTATGTATGTATGTATATATATATATATATATATATAGATAGATAGATAGATAGATATAGATATAGATATAGATATATATATGTATGTATATATTATATATATGTATGTATATATGCAAGCACAAACACACATATATATACTATACAGTATATATATATATATATATATACACATTATATATTTACACGCACACATATAAGTATATATATATAAGTATATATATATATATATATATACTGTGTATATATATATGTGTGTGTGTGTGTGTGTTCGTGTGTGTGTGTGTTCGTGTGTGTGTGTGTGTACACGTACGTGTGTGTATACAGGACAATATAAAGATAACTCCCCATTTTATAATTTTCATAATTTATTTAATGACTATGGTTTTTACAAGAAATGCGAAAAAAGCGTGTAGTATGGAGTTATATTCAAAATTAGGTATGGGCATCAGCTTTCGCCACTATAGCTTCTCAAGCCAACCGGGAACCGCACTATCAAGTTTATTATTATTATTATTATTATTATTATTATTATTATTATTATTAGCCAAGCTACAACCTTCGTTATAAAAGCTGGGTGCTATAAGCCCAACTGTTCCTACAGGGGAAAATATCCCTTAGGGTAAAGGAAATGAAGAAACAAACTACACGAGACGCAACGAATAATGATTATGAAATATTTTCAGATCGGTAACGACGTTGAAATAGATCTGTTATATATAAACTATAAAGAGACGCATGTCACCCTGTTCAACATAAAAACATTCTCTGCAAGATAAAACTTATGAAGTTCCACCGATTCAACGGCCTGATTAGGAAAATCATTCCACAATCTGGTCACATATGGAATAAAACTTATAGGATACCATGTAATATTGAGTATTAGAATGGAGAAGGCATGACTGTTAGAATTAATTGCATACATAGTACTACGTACAGAATGTCATTCTAGGAAGATCTGAAGATAATTTCTCTATTCGTCTTTTCATGTTCTTCCAATGTTGTTTGTTTATTAGAATAGACGTGCTTCTTTTAACCAAACCAAAAGAAAAACTCGCAGGGTACTATATATGTTCATCAGTGTATATACATTTCCTTTAAATGTTCTGCTTGTGTAATGTTTGATAACACTGTGCACTGTAACGTATATTCATTTCAGCATCCATCTTACCGTAAGCATCCACGCGTGCTAAGCGCATGTCAAATTGTCAATGTTACGCATTTGTGTGTCATCTGTGTTGAAACGTGGATTTCGTGTTGTGGTTTACGTTCCATGAAATTTGAAGAATTCCAAAATTTTCCAAAAAAATAACTATTGGTGTTAGTGACTGATATATGGGTCAAGTATCTAAAATGAATGCAAATATCATTTTTGGGCTTCATTTTAATTCATAGAGAGGCCACGTTCCTCTTGGTAAGGGTACAAGAGACACTTTAGCTATGGTAAGAAGCTTTCTAGGAGAAGGAAAGTCCAAAATCAAACCATTGTTCTCTAGTCTTGGGTCGTACCATAGCCTCTGTACCATGGTCTTCATCTGTCTCTTGGATTGGAGTTCTCTTGCTTGAGGGTGCACCCGGGCACACTATTCTATCTTGGTTCACTTCCA
>NC_090759.1:63947657-63950157 GCF_036898095.1 Palaemon carinicauda
TTATATATATACATATATGTATATATATATATATATATATATAATATATATATATATATATCATAATTCATTTGTCATCAAAATACAGAGTAGGAAAAGATTTGAACAAAAATAGGTATGTGTCATTGCGCGCTCTCTCTCTCTCTCTCTCTCTCTCTCTCTCTCTCATACGACCATCAGACATAAATATAGTAACTTTCGCAGCCTTTAAATTCAGAGCATCACATCCGACCAGATGTATTCCAGCTCTCGTAGAGGCTCTGAAATTGTCTTAATAATTACTTACAGCAATATAGTAAGAAATGGGCCTTATTATAAAGGGAAAGGCAGAACTACGGGTGAGTAGGTTTCTACCGCAGGGAAATAGATTTGAAATATTTTTTGCATATCGGAAGACAGGTGGGTGGAGCAGATTCGAGACCGTGTCATAATGAAAGGATATGAATCTGGGTGGGTGGATTCGAGAACTGTGCAATTTTTCATTAGGATTAGGCAATTTGATCCGCCTACATATTGCTGAATGATTGATTTGAGATTTTCTGGCATCCTACATATTGCTAAATGATCATGACGGCATTTGGAAATCACGTTGAAATTTCTGTGATTCGGGATTTCACGACTTTTTTGGTTATGAATGGGACGTTCTACTGGCGTATCTAAAGGTTCAATTGTTTTTGTGTCTGTAAGTTACAAAATGATGAAGTTTTTTTGTAAATGGATCTGATTATACAATGTTAGTAACAGGAATTATCCCATATTTTGAAATCGAGTTTTAGGCGACAGATATTTTATATATTCTGCTTGGGTGGAAACAAGTTTTTAGCAACTCATCATTTTGGATATATTTTGTTTGACTGAAACTGAACCATAAGCAGAAATTGAATATTAAAGTTGCCTAAACTTAGATTTAAACTTGCACTTGAAAATTATCATTAATTATTATTGAAAATTTTATCATCATCAGCATTAACATCACTATTGTAAATGGTATTACATCTGTGTCCATGGTGTTAAGAATAACAGTGAAACTTGAATAATTCTGCAATTGCATCATGCTTATGATATTGCAGGTATGAAATGGACATTATTTGTTCAAGTAATGATGAATAAGTGCAACTATAGTTGAAGGTAAAACTAACCTTAGTCACGAATCGATCTTATGCTTGAGAATGATTAGCGTTGCAATACGCGAAACCATTTTTCACTGACAAATATTGTATCCTTGCCATTAAAGATGACTCTGGCTTTAATATTACTAATCTTGGGGAAGGATAATTGACTACGAGTTACCAAGCTGCCAAAAAATATATGTAAATCTCTATTACTTTATTGTAGTTAATAAATTTTGCAGTATAGCATCTAAATCTTTTATTTCTGGCCAAAAATACAATTGTGATTTTAACCATTTATTTTTATTATTTTAGTTTTTTGTATACTGCGATAAATGAGAATTATTCAGCTATGAAACTTACAGCAAAATGAATATTCGGACACTAAAACAAGACAATAAATCTTAATCAAGCAAATGTTGCTGAGAAAGTTTCGACTTAAGATTTGAAAAAAGAAATATAACGTTTAAACACGCACTAGCTGATATAATTACATCAAAATATATATTTGAAAGTAATTTTATTCATTTTTTTTAATGAATTGAGAAAATCTGACTTTTTGGCAGATGTTTTTATGGCAAAATAATGGATTTTATGGCTAACTTTTAACTCATTCTCTTGAGCTTTCATTTGATGTATGTAATTTTATATTACTACCGTAGTGTTTCGAAATAATCCAGTAATTGTACACAAAGAATCAAAGTGGAATATTGCAAAGAATAACTCTTTCAGAGAGTGATTTTTGCTGTTCTGTTTTACATGTTCATACATTTATATGGATATGGTTTTATAAAATTCAGAGTTCATTGTTTATCTGTGGGAAAACTTTGAGTTGTTTTTGTATCATTGCCGTTATCAATAATAAATCTGAAGGAAGTCTCTCTCTCTCTCTCTCTCTCTCTCTCTCTCTCTCTCCCTCCCCGAAGAACTCCATAAATTGTCAAGCAAGTCTTTGTAACAACATTATGATGATACGATACATGTATTATCGTCGAAGTTTTATAAAAAAAAATTATCGAAAATAAAGATAGAATTGCCTTTAAAGTTGATCATCCTAATTTTCACATTATCTTATTTGTTAGTCCTGAAGTTAGCTTTGAAAACATTATATTACGGTCTTCTCATATTTCATACGAACAAAAGAAAACTGAAACGATTTAAAAATTTTCATGGTATTCTGTACTCCTCTGATATTTTATATTTTATCAAGATTTAGAACTCGCTACCTGCTTATGTTTTTCCATGACATATAACCTTCCATCCTCCAAGAAGCAGTTCTATTTTTTTACTTTAAGGGTCACCCCGACATTTTTTCTTTCGGTCGAGAGAGAGAGAGAGAGAGAGAGAGAGAGAGAGAGAGACCGTGTGTGTGCATAAACATTGAATTGAAT
>NC_090759.1:63952096-63964596 GCF_036898095.1 Palaemon carinicauda
ATATATATATATATATATACAGTATATATATATAAAATTATAAATTTTGCATATTTAGACGTGTTTCTCATATTCAAACAAGCCATATATTTTGATACATTAATGTCTGGATTCTCTTATCGACCTCGGGATGAGAGCCCCAGCCGGAACCACTCAAAGACAATGGCTTCTTTTGGTGCATAGAAATAGATTACTCTTCGATTTTTATAACTTCATTTTAGTTTTTTGTATATCCTTTATATATCCACCTTCATCTGTATCCAGTTGTAACGTAGAGATACTATGCAATGATTAAACGCTTTTATTAACGGTGAAAATGAATAATCAAAATGTTATATTGCATATTTTCTAGAAACGAACGTATGCTTTTATCTCCAGTAGGGGGGGGGGGAGGGGGCCTTTGTACTGTATTGTTTACACCTATTATTATCATAATTGATATCTTTGTTATGATATATTTCTCTAATATGAAATAAACAAATATTGTAACGTATTCAGATTAAGAAGTTCTGCAATCCTTATGCATCACTGTTATGTCAATAATTTCCTTGTTTTGTTATTATGAAAATTTTACCAATTTAGTACTTCTTATCAGTGTTGTACATATCACTTGATTAACTGCTGTTATTGAGTGAGAGAAAATTTAACCTTACACGAATCCAAGTAAAAATTAAACTTCTATTTCAACGGCTGTCGAATCTTACAAAGCACGAACCAAATTGCTTTTACCTAATAACAAATTGAACAGATTACAGATTAAGAAAAGACTTAGCTCTGTCAAATAGAATTTGAGTCATTCGATTCCATCCCAGAGTTGCCAGGTTGGCCTTTTTCGTGTCCAAAAAAAACTGCAAATTTGGCCTTTTTCGTGCTAGATACCTAAATTTGTCCTTTTTGAAATTGGTTAGCCTTGAATGCTATATTTTCGACCTTTTCCTACTCTTTTTCGTGCTAGAATGCTATATTTTCGACCTTTTCCTACTCTTTTTCGTGCTAGATATCTAAATTTGGCCTTTTTGAAATTGGTTAGCCTTGAATGCTATATTTTCGACTTTTTCCTACTCTTATGTTGGCCTTTTAAAGCTGCCGTTGATCAGATGTTGGCCTTTTGTCATTTGGAAAACCTGGCAACCCTGTATAATAATTCCATAAAACACGGTGTTATTGAAAGGCAATCTCCTTGTGTTCTTTCGCCCCCAACCTAAACTATTAGCTTGCCATCAATTTCCGAATGCCTTCGTGACTGGTGAACGGTTTTGTTGGTCTCGATTTTATATGAGGCTGGCTAAGTACCGGCCCTTAACCCTGATCAGAGAAATGGATGAGACAAAGATTTACGTCCCAGTCTTATAAAGGACTTCATTGGTCTTTTGCAAGATAATTCTAAAGATAAGTATGCGGATCTTGATTGAAAGTGGCGCATAGCCAACAGAGCGAGATTGCGAGAAGTGTAGATTAGGTTTTTATTATTTTTTCTTATTATTTTTTCTTATTTATTTATTTTTTTTTCATCGTGTTCTATTAAGGTTTGCAATTGAGATTGCGGTCTTAGTTTTAAGTGTTGTTCTTGTCGTTTCCCAAATAACGGCATTGTATTCTGTGTAAATTTATACTGTAAGCTAAAGTCCTTTTGGTTTTGTAGTGTAGGGAGTCTGGTACGTCAGGTTAGAACTATTAAAGCAATGCCATCTAATGATGTTTTGCATATTTTGAGTGATCATGATAATGATGGAAATAATGATTATGGTCACAATAGAATAGAATTTTTTTTTTTTTTTTTTTTTTTTTTTAATAATACCAAGGCAACGATGATGATAATAATAATGGGCTTTCAGCCTCGTTTCCTATGAATGCTGTTGCATGAATGATAATAATAATAACAGAATTACAAACATGTACTATATGCCTTTCATCCCTGTTCTCTGAATTGTAATAATGGGCTTTCAGCCTCATTTCCTATGAATGCTGTTGCATGAATGATGATAATAATAAAAAAATTACAAACTTATACCATGCCTTTCATCCCTGTTCTCTGAATTGCAATACCCAATAATCTCAACAATCTCTTTCTCTGCCACCAGGTTACTTGCCAGCGTCAAAGAAGATGGCGTACATGGGCATGAGCCAGCATATAGACTTCGATAACCTCCCGGACCCCAACACCCGGTTCGAACTCCTGGAGATTATCGGAGAAGGAACTTACGGAGAAGTCTTCGCTGCCAAGGACCATGATACGGGTGAGACGAATTTCTTCCTGCTTATTCAGTGAATATTGAAGTGGGACTCGAATTATTCATTTCTTTTTTGTATGATTTTATACACACGTGTAGATGCGTATTTTGGTTAGCTATAGGACACATACACACACACACACACACACTTAATTACTTACTTACTCCGGGCTCCTCGGACCAGGCTGATCCATTGCCGCGCACACACACACACACACACACACACACACACACATATATATATATATATATATATATATATATATATATATATGTATATATATACATATATATATATATATATATATATATATATATATATATATATATATATATATATATTTATATACTGTATACATACATACATGCATATGTATACCTATCTATCTATCTATCTATCTATACATTAATTGGTATGGATTTTTTACAACTAATCACTGGAACTTCTGTTAACAAAGGTACAGCAGAATTTATAGTTTATAAAGCTTCATTATGAAAAAAATATAATGAGATGGAGAGACAAGTGCCTGAGTTACAAATCACAATGAAAGCGTAAAATTATATTCATTTTTTTCTCTTTCTTTCTTTCTTTCTGGTTGGGATGTCATCCATTCCGTTATATCCGGTTGTCTGGATGAAGACCTAAAACAACCGATCAACATCGACAAAAGACGCTTTTATGACAGGGTCTCTCTCTCTCTCTCTCTCTCTCTCTCTCTCTCTCTCTCTCTCTCTCTCTCTCTCTCTCTCTCTCTCTCTCTATATATATATATATATATATATATATTTTTGGGCTCAAGCCATGTCGTCCTGATGGAAGTTCCTATAGGGTAGCTTCCTAGGGTATATTACAACTACGGCGATATTCCCAGAGAATTTACCTTAAGGTACCAGAATTCTAACTCCTGGAGCGAGTATCCCTCGTGAAAGGGATATCGCGACATATCAGAGGACGTATTCTAGACACGCCACATGGCAATCTACATCCTGGACAGAGATTTCGTCTCATAGGAGGTGATTGGCGAGATACGAATTCGGGAAAGAAAAAGGGGAGCCGCTCCCAAGGCTTCCCTATCCCCCGATTCGTATGCGTGCCTGGCGCCAATCCTGGCGCCATCTGTATTCCTTTTTGCGTAGCTTAACAACTCGGTGTTTTTTCCTGTTTTTCTCGCAAATCTTGGATTTATTCTACTTTTCATGGCTTCTCCGTCTTCGTTGGCCTCTGATAAGTTGAGTATAGTGTCTTTTATGTATAAATGTAGGCTCTTGGTAAAATTTTGAGTGATTAATAGGATTAATCTTTGTTACAAGAGCCGTAGCCTACCAGAGGCGTCTTGGATGCTGTCGCTCGCTAGGTATAAATTAGGTAGTCAGAGCGACATTCCTGGTTGTTTTGCTTTAATAAATTTTAGCTATTTAGCATTACATAGGATTTCCTTTCGTGCTTAGTATTATTTGGCGAAGTATTCGCCATTCTGGCCTACGCTAGGCCATGTAGCCTAGTCGTTTGGTCCTAGTACTTCATGCATGATTATGGTTTTTTCCGAGTGTAATTAAAATTTTATTGAAGCTTTAGGCTATATTTTATACATTTTACACTGTGTGGAATATTTCCAAGATAGTATACGAGTGAGTTTCGGTGATTTAGGTAATCGATTCTCTTGGTGCCTAGGCTAGTAGCTTATGGAGCCTTAGTATACTTTATCATACTCCCCGGTTGCTTCTTTTCTTCGGAGAAGGTATGCAATCCCTTTCCCTCTGTTTAAGCCTTGGGCTTATCCCTAAGTGGTTTTTTCCGAATTTATTTTCGATAAAACTATACTAGGGTGTTACTGTACCTTCCTGTTCCTGTAGTTATGGTTCAAGAGGGACAGAATAACAGAGTTTTTTAGTCTGAGTCTGTGCTGTCTGGCTTGGGGCTGAGTCCCCCTCGCTGACCTAACACAGACAAAGGGAGCTTAGCTCCCTTAGGTCACTACCGAAGGTTTCTGTGGATATGATTCCTTCTTTTGTGATCTACCAGACTAGTCCTCGTTGCTGTTCTCGGGGGAGGATAAGTTCTTTCCTTGGGAGTAGCAACGCCTTCCTTGCTTTGGTGCTCTGGGAGCTGGCAAGTATTGCTGGCCTTCCCCCTTAGATCTCCCTTAGGCTAAGATAAGTTTCTTGGCTGCGGGTGATCTGTCACTAAAGCAAGGTTGGCAGGACCCTCTTGTCCCTTCCCCCTCTTTCTTCGTAATGGCCGAGCCATTACTGTACTGTACGTTGTTCTACATCTGGACCTAGTATAGGTTAGGATGTGGAATTGACTCAGCCCCTTGCCGGCCGGCAGAGCTGCTGGCCGGCAGAGCTGCTGGCCGGCAGGGGTCTTACTGTACTGTACGTCGTTCTACATCTGGACCTAGTATAGGTTAGGATGTGGAATTGACTCAGCCCCTTGCCGGCCGGCAGAGCTGCTGGCCGGCAAGGGTCTTATGTTTTCGAGTGCTGCCCGGACCTCTCTTGGTCCCTCATCCATGCCTGCCGGCAGAGCCAGACGGCATTGGTCAGGAAGCCTGAATTAGTTTCTCCCCTTCCTTATATGCACTCTTTCGGTTGCCGGGCTTGGAGGTAGTGTACACTCTTATCCCGGCATCCATTCTATTTTTCTTCTAGTGCTGTACCTGACCCGGCTGCCGGCCTATGAGGCCGGCAGCCGGGCAGGTGTAGTCCTCTGGTTCTTTTGCTGCCGGCTGGCATCGGTCTTGTACCTTTGCCGGCCGGCTTATGTCAGCCCTTGTCCGCCGGTCACCAAGAGTGTGGCCGGCAGCTGGGTACTACCTTGTGTAGTTGTTGGCCGGCAGCCATTTCCGGCCAACATTGGCTGTTACCGGCCGGCAGTTGCTGCCGACCGCCACAGGCATTTGAACCAGAGTGCTGCCGCCCTATAGCTGTTAAGTAGTATACTTTAAAGCTAGTTGTGGTGTGTGCCGGCCGGCAAAGGCAGGCCGGCACACATCCCCTATACTGTACTAGTATTCTTCAGTATAACATATACAGTAAGAAGAAAACTATGGTAAGGGTTTTGGTACAGCACTGTGTCTTCTAACACTATTGTGTTTTCTTGCACATCCCTTTGCTGTTGCCCTCTGATAGGAAGCTGAGTTCTTTCCTGTCTATTATCCAGGTTTTTAAAATCATTGCTTAGGTGTGAGCTCCACCTGTTTCCTCTGGAAACCTTGCATTGGTTACTCTAGAAGAGATAAACCATTTTTGATTTTATTATCTGGAAGGCTGCAACAATGGGTTGTGAGGGAAACACAAGTGTGTGTGTCTTTCCTTTATGAATTGTTATGCTATACTATGCATATCCAGTGATACATAGTTCACTTGATACTCATGGAAATTTCTTCTCTTTACAGGAGGACCCTCCGAAGTGCGGAAATGTTTTCTGCAACGTCCGCAGCAAGAACCTCTGCGGACATGAGTGTTGTAGGAGACACGCAGCATGCGCTGTCTCCAAGGATGATCTCCAGTATTGGGACCCTCAGGTATGTACTGTATGCACTAACCTGATTACTGAGGCTTTTGATTCCCCTAGAACGGCGGAATCAAGGGATATAGCAAGGGAGAAGCTTCGTACCTGGGTAAGGGGCTTCAAGAAGAACACCTCTGGCCCTTATCTTCCAAGTGAGAAGATGAGGGCGTATCTTTTTCCCCAGGCATCAGCTGATGCAGTGATTCCCCAGCCTCAAGAGGAGATCCCTCAAGATCAAGTCCAGGTGGACGTGGAAGTCGCTGTCGCGATGCAAGACATCCAGTTAGATGACAGGATGTCTGACCTGGACGAACGTTTGGAACAAGACCTCCTGGCAGAAGGTCAGGATGAAGTTCAAACCCCGGATGTCGTAGAGGATGAGGTCGACGAGGTGTCGGCTACTCCGGTTCAGATTCCGGAGCCTATCCCCTCAACATCGGCCTGTCTCTCAGTAGAACTGGGACAGGCCCTCTCTTCGATTGTTGGAATGATCCAACAAATGCAGAAGGAGAATCAGGAGAAGGCGGCTGCTATGGAACTGCGTATGCAGTCCCTGGCAGAATCACGTGGGCCCCGGAAAAGGCTCAATGTGAAAGACCTTCCCTTATGCTCAGATGCTAACCCATGGAGGTATGCTGAGCACATGCCGATGACGACTGGAAAGATCGTCATCTCGGATAAGCTGGGTTCAGTTCCCCTAGAGGAGGTGGAATTCTGGCCCAGCAAGGCATCATATCCGGACTGCTATGTCCGGCTGAGAAAAGAACCAGCTTCAAGGGAGGAGACAGAGCCGAAGGAGGTCATAATTATGGACCACGCTAAGGCTCAAGCCCTACTTTCATCCTCGATGAAAGAGAGGGGCTTCTCTAACTCGAAGGTAGCTGCATTGAGCAAGAAGCTCCCTTCTTTTGTGTCCTCTCCTGCTAGAGCCTTCCCCTTTCTACAGAAAGGGTTTGCGGCTGTCCTAAAGGCAGTTGAGGCCGGCAAGCCTTGCCCCTCCCTGGAGGAGTGTAAACCCTTGTCGCTGGCCCTGCCTATGGACCACAAAGACTGGAAGGATGTCCATCTGACATTCTCAGTGGGAAAGTTGGAGGCTGATATTGCCGGACGGCAATTCGGCGAGGACCTCCCCAAGCTGTCCGACTCTTTTACGAAGAGAGTTCGAGACAAAAGAAAGACTGGCTGCCTCAATGTCTCATCAGACTACTCTTGGGACGATGGCAAGTGACCCCAAGGTCCATGAAATGTTCATGGTAGTGGCTAAGTCTCACCTAGCCACAGTGACGAAGGACCTTTATGGCTTCGTCAAGGCAAGGAGAGCTTGCAGGGAGTTCGTGTTCACCGGGGCTACGGTGAGACACGAGCCAAGGAAGTTAATCTCCTCCAACATTTGGGGAAAAGACCTTTTCCCTACCGATGTGGTCAAAGAAGTTGTTGATAAGGCCGCCGTGGAGAATAGAAACCTTCTCCAGAAGTGGGGCCTGGCTATCAAAAGAAAGTCTTCCCCGGATGAGGGTCCTCAACCAAAGAGGAAGAATATGAGGACTAGGCTACCGTCTCGGCCAGCCAAGCCTTTTAGACAGCAACAGCAACTGCAATTGCCATTGCCTCCAGTGCCCCAGATGGTGGCACAAACCCCGACTACTTTTCAGTGGGTACCCCAGGCTGTGCCAGGTCAGTCAACCACATTCACCCCAACGTTCGAAGGACAGTCTTCTTCCTTTCGTGCAAAACCTAGAGGAGCAGCCAGAGGCTCGTCTAGGCGCCCCTCAAGGGGAAGGGGATTCAGAGGTGGTCGTGGTCAGGGAGGCAAGACCTCAGGACGGCAGTCCAAGTGAAACGATACCGGTAGGAGGGAGACTGATGAAATTTTGGGATCGCTGGACCTTCGATCCCTGGGCCCAAAGCCTACTCAAGAATGGACTGGGCTGGAGCTGGTACAGCACTCCACCCCCGTGCCTTCGGTTTTTCCAACACTCCACCCCCGTGCTGGAGGAGTACGTTCAAGAACTGTTGGAGAAAAAGGTGATCCGAAAGGTGAAGTCCATCAAATTCCAAGGGAGGCTGTTTTGTGTTCCCAAGAAAGACTCGGAAAAGCTCAGAGTCATTCTGGACTTGTCGCCACTCAACAAGTTCATAGTGAATTGCAAATTCAAGATGCTAACACTGCAACACATAAGGACCTTACTGCCCAAGAGGGCATACTCAGTCTCTATAGACTTGTCAGACGCCTATTGGCACATTCCAATCAGCCGTCGACTCTCCCCCTACCTAGGGTTCAGGCTACAACGGAGACTATACGCCTTCAGAGCCATGCCATTCGGGCTAAACATAGCCCCAAGGATTTTCACGAAGCTTGCGAGCGCAGCTCTCAAGTAATTACGCCTAAAGGGAATTCAGGTAGTAGCCTACCTGGACGACTGGCTGGTGTGGGCAGCATCCGAGACCGAATGCTTGCAAGCTTCCAGTCAGGTGATCCAGTTCCTAGAGTACCTAGGCTTCAAGATCAACAGAAAAAAGTCTCGACTTTCTCCATCCCAAAAGTTCCAGTGGCTGGGAATCCACTGGGACCTTTTGTCACACAGTTTCTCCATCCCGACGAAGAAAAGGAAGGAGATAGCGGGCTCTGTCAAGAGACTTCTAGATTCCGAAAGGATATCAAGATGCGAACAGGAGAGGGTACTAGGCTCTCTCCAGTTTGCTTCAGTGACAGACCTAGTGCTAAGAGCACAGCTAAAGGATGCAACCGGAGTTTGGAGAAGGTATGCATCAAACGCGCGAAGAGATCTGAGAAGACCAGTGCCGCCTCGGCTACGTACTCTTCTCAGGCCTTGGTCCCAAGCCAGACATCTAAAGAAGTCGGTTCTTCTTCAGCCACCTCCCCCGTCGATGACGATTCACTCAGACGCCTCAAAGGAGGGATGGGGAGGTCACTCTCATCGGAAAAAAGTCCAGGGGACTTGGTCCAAGCTATTCAGGACCTTTCATATAAACTTTCTAGAAGCTATGGCAGTGCTCCTTACCTTAAAGAAAGTCTCCCCGCGTCACTCGATCCACATAAGATTGGTGATGGACAGCGAGGTGGTTGTGAGATGCTTGAATCGACAAGGGTCGAGGTCACCACCTCTCAACCAGGTGATGTTAGCCATTTTCCGATTGGCGGAAAAGAAGTGGTACCCGTCGGCAGTTCACCTTCAAGGAGTCCGCAATGTGACAGCGGACGCTCTATCCAGGTTCACACCGATAGAGTCGGAATGGTCCTTAGACGCAGGATCATTCTCCTTCATTCTGAATCAAGTCCCAGAACTGCAGATAGACCTCTTTGCGACGAAAGACAACAAGAAGTTGCCCCTGTACGTGTCCCCGTACGAGGACCCCTTAGCGGAAGCAGTGGACGCGATGTCCCTCGACTGGAACAGATGGTCCAGGATTTATCTGTTCCCTCCTCACAACCTTCTGTTGAGGGTCCTCAACAAACTGAGATCCTTCAAGGGGGTAGCGGCAATAGTGGCCCACAAGTGGGCGAACAGTATGTGGTTCCCCTTGGCGTTGGAACTACAGATGAAGTTTGTGCCGCTACCACATCCAGTTCTGACCCAGCGAGTCCAGAAGTCGACTGTCTGCGCTTCATTACAGAAAACCCGGACCCTGCAGCTCATGATTTTCTCGCCCTTGCGGTGAGAAAGCGTTTCGGGATTTCGAAAGCCAGCATAGACTTCCTTGAGGAATATAAGTGCAAATCGACTAGAAGGCAATATGAGTCATCTTGGAGAAAATGGGTGGCCTTTGTAAAGGCAAAGAATCCGCAGGAGATCTCAACAGACTTCTGCTTATCTTTCTTCATCCACCTCCATGGCCAAGGGTTGGCAGCTAACACGATTTCAGTGTGTAAATCTGCTTTGATGAGACCCATTTTATTTGCCTTCCAGATCGACCTAGGTAACGAGATCTTTAATAAAGTTCCGAAAGCCTGAGCTAGGCTCAGACCTTCAGCACCTCCAAAGCCCATCTCATGGTCTTTAGACAAAGTTCTTCATTTCGCCTCCCTGTTGAGCAATGAAGAATGTGCGTTAAAGGATTTGACGCAAAAAGTTATTTTCCTATTTGCACTCGCGTCCGGGGCCAGGGTTAGTGAGATCGTAGCCCTCTCGAGAGAGGCAGGTCGTGTTCAGTTCCTGGATGGGGGGGATCTGAACCTGTTTCCGGATCCTACGTTTCTCGCCAAGAATGAGTTACCCACCAACAGGTGGGGTCCCTGGAGAATCTGCCCTCTGAAAGAAGATGCATCTCTATGTCCAGTAGAATGCCTAAAGGTCTATCTTCGTAGAACTTCAGACTTCAAGGGTGGTCAACTATTCAGGGGAGAAACATCAGGCTCAAATTTATCTCTGAATCAACTCAGAGCGAAAATCACATATTTTATTCGCAGAGTGGATCCTGACAGTACACCCGCAGGTCACGATCCGAGGAAAGTTGCCTCATCCCTAAATTTCTTTAATTGTATGGATTTTGAACATCTCCGTTCATACACAGGCTGGAAGTCTTCCAGGGTGTTCTTTCGCCACTATGCGAAGCAAGTAGAGGAACTTAAGAGATCTGTGGTAGCAGTGGGTCGTGTAGTTAACCCTACTGTTTAACTCTGCGAGGAACAGTGGTCTTAATTGGGACGATTAAGTCCAGGGTGAGTGTGTAGGTACATACTGTACTACAAACTAAATGAGGGCACCAAGTGCCTACATAGACTGTTCCTTCTTTCAAAGGTGAACCTAGCTTAAGTACAGACATGTGTGCCGAGCGTTTCTAACGCTAATGTGATTGATTTTTAATACAGACTTTTATGACTTGATACCTCGGTATCTTATTAAAGTGGCGTTTAATGGTTTTTCTTTCAGATAAACAAGTTCTGTTTACTATCATACTTATGCTTAAAGTTTTGGGTTATCCTCTTTTATATATATATATATATATTTGTTGTTAACCTGTCTGTTTATTGTCTGTCAATAAACTTGTTCTTGAGAACCTTGCGTCTCTTTCACCTGTGTCAATTTATTGGTATAATTGAGCATTTAATTCTATGTATCTTATCTGGGATAATTCTGATAGAATTGTTCTGTTAAGCAAGCTATGTTGCATTGGTTTATGTAGTCCCCTAATGGGAGGACTCCGTCCCATAAAGGGACGAGGGCGGTTTTATTAGTTTCTTCCTATGCGGATATAAACCTTTGTCCAATACAAGTATTGTGCGGATTACTGGTCAATATATATTGACGCAGTGGTTCTATACAAACTATGCTTTACTTAATATAGGGCGAGACCACTATATTAGCTTGCCTGGTATTCATACATAGATATATGTACTCTTCAAGACTTTTCCAGAGTCTAGTAGGACTCTTCCCTGTAGGGGGCAGGAAGCTCTAACATAGTTTATAGTTAGTTGAAAAGATGTATAACGGTAACATCTTAGGTCTCTAGGTCTAGTCGACCGGGAAAAAATTACCTCCGGGGAGTACGGCACGTTCTGAGAATCCACAGATACAGTAATGCTCTGGTACACTTCCATCAGGACGACATGGCTTGAGCCCAAAAAACGGATTTTGAGCGAATCGAAAAATCTATTTTTGGGTGAGATGGCCATGTCGTCCTGATGGACCCGCCCTTGCCTTTCTAAGAAAGGGCTGTAGGACCCCTCCCTACATACAGTATCTGTAGCACCTCGTGTACGCTACAAGGAATACAGATGGCGCCAGGATTGGCGCCAGGCACGCATACGAATCGGGGGATAGGGAAGCCTTGGGAGCGGCTCCCCTTTTTCTTTCCCGAATTCGTATCTCACCAATCACCTCCTACGAGACGAAATCTCTGTCCAGGATGTAGATTGCCATGTGGCGTGTCTAGAATACGTCCTCTGATATGTCGCGATATCCCTTTCACGAGGGATACTCGCTCCAGGAGTTAGAATTCTGGTACCTTAAGGTAAATTCTCTGGGAATATCGCCGTAGTTGTAATATACCCTAGGAAGCTACCCTATAGGAACTTCCATCAGGACGACATGGCCATCTCACCCAAAAATAGATTCTTCGCTTCGCTCAAAATCCGTTATATATATATACACATATATTTATATATATACATATAAATATATTTATATATACATATACATACATATATATATATATATATATATATACTTATATATACACATATATATACATGTGTATATATATATACATATGTATACATATATATATATATATTTATATATATATATATACATATGTATACATATATATATTTATATATATACATGTATGTATATATATATATTTATTTATACATATATATATTTATATATACAGATATATATATATATATATATACACATATATACATATATATGTATATATATATATATACTGTATATATATATATATATATATATATATATATATATATATATATATACTGTATATATATATATATACTGTATATATATATATATATATATACTGTATATATATATATATATATATATATATATATATATATATATATATATATATGTATACATTTATATATATATACACACATATAAATATGCCCTATCTTTATGACTCGCTGATAACTACCAGCCTATTCTAGATCCAATTAAAAAGAACGAGATGACGTAATCTTTCCGTGGCAATACTCGAACCCAGAGTCGATACAGATCATTTGCTCAAATCAACATAAGAGATATTACAGCTACAAAACAAGC
>NC_090759.1:63972096-64134596 GCF_036898095.1 Palaemon carinicauda
TTTTTTTTTTTTTTTTTTTTTTTTTTTTTTTTTTTTTTAATCACAGTCTACAGAGACTGGTTGTTTATAGTGTGTTACATCCAGCATCCTTAGGAATCCATCATTTTCCTCACTATATTACTAAGCTACAACCCTAGTTGGAAAAACAGGATGCTATATGCCCAGGGGTTCCATCAGGAAAAACAGCCCAGTGAGGAAAGGAAACCAGGAAAAATAAAGATTTTAAGAACAGTTACAACATTGAAATTAATATTACCCTCATAAAGTATAAAAACTTTAACAAAACAACAGGAAGAGAAATAAGATAGAATAATGTTCCCGATTGTACCCTCAAGCAAGAGAATACCCCAAGACAGTTGTAGACCATGGCACAGAGGCTGTGGCACTATCCAAGAGCAGAGAACAATGGTTTGATTTTGGAGTGTCCTTCTCCTAGAAGAGCTGCTTACCATACCTAAAGAGTCTCTTGTACCCTTATCAAGAGGAAAGTAGCCACTCAACAATTACAATGCAGTAGTTAACCATAACTTCTCTGACAATCTTCCTACTATGAATCCCAATATCAATGGTTTTATGATTGTGTGTTTAACCATTCTTTCCGATTGTACTGAACAAAATCGCCTTCTTATCCATTTGTCTTCGTACCCAGGTCATCGCTGTCTTTATTACACTTTTTACTGCAGAACACCTTAGTAGATGATGACTGCGTAATTGTTAAGGTTTCCTTTCTTTTATTTGTGTCTTTGACGTTTCCTTGTTTTACACATTTTTAACGAGTCCTTTTCTTGGAACATGCTAGGCTGGTTGTAGGTTTTTTCCAAGGTCTATAGAACTTGGGGTTTTTTATACTTTTGTTAATTTTTATTTTTATATTTACTTATTTTTATATTTGCTTATTTTTTTCATATTGTTAAATATAAATCTTTGTTGGGCCAGTATATTTTCGGAGTTCTAGTTCTATTAAGTTATTCTACGTAAATAATGCTTATAAGTCTTTTTAACCCTAAGACTGCCTTTTACCTTAGTTTTGCCTAGCATGCTTATCCCGCAGGAATATTCTCCAACTTATATAATACCTGTATTTTTGTCTTTCTTCCTTTTGTATCTATTCCTTTATTCAATCCTTTATTCCATATCCTTTAATATCTTGCAATAAAAAATATGGGACACAGGATGTTACATTTAACCCGAACTTTCAGAAGTCATCTACCTGCCAGATTTTTTTTCCATTTCCGGGAAGTTCTTCTTTTTTATCTCACCATTTACTGTCATTTGCTGCATCCTCTCGTGCAAACTTGGTTTTTCACTTGTCATGGAGCTCCGTCTTCTTCTGAGTGATTGCTGGTTCTAAGAACGGATGGAAGATAAGGGTTGGATTGTAGGGTTAACGCTCTGCTCTTTAAAACCACCGAGAGTTTTTTGAAGAAGTGTTTTTTTATACCTTTCTGCAAACACTGTTAGTATCTTTATAGATCTATCGAGACAGTTTATCTGGCTAACTTTATCTTAACTCGGCCATTTAATAAAATAAATAAATAGGGTTAACGCTCTGTCTTCTAAAACATCAAACATTTAGCCTACTGAAGAAGTATCCTTTGGTGTCTTTTCCGCAAACCCTGTTTGTGTCTATGTACGTCTGTTGAGGTAGTTGATCGTACTACTTTTATCCTAATTAGGCCATTTAAAAAAAAAAAATAGTTGAAGAAAAAATTGAGATCTAACTTCGAAAGAGTTGTAGAGTCAGGTTGTGTTTTTTATTCCCTGTTGATTTCTATTTATCTCTCTCTCTCTACACACACACACACACACACACACACACACACACACACACACACACACACACACACACACACACACACACACATATATATATATATATAATATATATATATATATATATATAATATATATATATATATATATATATATATATATATATATATATATATATATATATATATATATATATATATATATATATATATATTTTCAATGAAGCAATGAATCCAGGGATTCAATTTAGAGAACAAATTAGCTCTCTCCTTAGAGGTAATATTTATTATGCACTGCCAAATAGCCTTTCATAAATTTTTAAATTTAAAATAAACGTTCTTCAGGTTATGGGAAATTAGTTGATGAACCATAATTATGTAGGAATTCAACGCAATCACGTATGTAATGAAAGGTAATTTTGCCTTACATTGGGAACAAGACAAGGACTTGTAAGTGAAAGGCAAGGTATTAATCTAATTATAGTTTGGTTATTCATTTATTATCCTCATAACTGTTTTTCAATATTTTTCATTTTCATACTGGATTTCTTTTTGAAAATATTTTTATATAAGTTGCATAAAACGCCCGTCTTAAATTTTGAAAGTATATATGACCGTATTCAATATTCATAAAACCACTGTTAGAAAATGTTTAGCCAGTCATTTCCAGAACTTCCGTATTCAATATTCATAAAACCACTGTTAGAAAATGTTTAGCCAGTCATTTCCAGAACCTCCGTATTCAATATTCATAAAACCACTGTTAGAAAATGTTTAGCCAGTCATTTCCAGAACCTCCGTATTCAATATTCATAAAACCACTGTTAGAAAATGTTTAGCCAGTCATTTCCAGAACCTCCGTATTCAATATTCATAAAACCACTGTTAGAAAATGTTTAGCCAGTCATTTCCAGAACCTCCGTATTCAATATTCATAAAACCACTGTTAGAAAATGTTTAGCCAGTCATTTCCAGAACCTCCGTATTCAATATTCATAAAACCACTGTTAGAAAATGTTTAGCCAGTCATTTCCAGAACCTCCGTATTTAATATTCATAAAACCACTGACAGAAAATGTTTAGCCAGTCATTTGCAGAACCGCCATTGTGTATGTACATGACGTAAAAAGAATTGTGCAGAGAAAAAAAAATGCAAAAAATAAAATCGAAGCAAATTACTGTGATGAGATGTTTAGATGGCATCACGGGTCACGAATCTCACCTCTGAAGCGGGATGATGCTCATCTGTGGTTCATCTTATTGCCATAACGGTGTTCTGGAAGGACATCACCGGGAGTAGGTTTTACAGTAGTTATACAATATTAAATAATTTTTTTCGTCTATTTTCTTTTTATGGGTATTACTCTAGACAATGTGGGCAATTTATTTTTTTCTCTCCATTTGTAATTATATGTTTGGTATAGTTATTTTTTTTATTAATTCACTTAATAAAGGCTATTATCTTTAAATATCACACTCCTAAATCAATTCATTCCTGCTTTTCTTATTATACATAATTATACTAACATCTAATACCCCTTTTAATAAAAATTCGCTTGAAAAGCGAGATATATATTTTCAACTTATAAGAATATATTCTTTCCATATTAGCTTTATCGTTTTCAGTGAATTCTGTGAATTTTAATATTTTATTAGATAAAGGTTTACCGACAAGAAGAAAATATAATGTATTTGAATAAACTTCCAAGTGATGCTGTAAACCTACTCTGTTGGCTTCTGTGCCTCATCATGACAGATCAGCTGATTCTGCTAATTATTTAAGTATTCCATTGACAGTAACGAAACAAAAATAGGTAATGGTGTGATTGTATTCAGCCTTTAAGAGCAGATGTGATTCTTAATTGAATGTTCATAATTAATCCTTGTCTGATGTTTCAATCTCCCTTAAATCAGTCCAATTCCGGGTGGTTCATCATGAACAGTTCATGCAATATTTCATCGATTCCTACTTTTATGCTCTGAAATTAACTTATTTGATTTCACTATTCATATGCATCAAGTGTGTACGAGTATAATCTTCATTAGGTAGTTATGATAATTTCATATGCTATATCAATATTGCTTTTTGAGGGAAATCAAAAGTAATAAAACTGGATCGAATAGATAATTGATTTTTTTTTAAAGAAATAAACACATTTAAAGATATACCATTTAAGCAATCAGGAAAACACTTTAAAATATTTAATTTGTTCTTTTACTTTACATTCCTTGATTTCAAAAGAAAATTTGACATCGTGACAATGTTAGTGATAAAAACTTTTTTTTTTTTTTAGAAAAATATTCATTTATACTAAAACAGTCCTAAGAAAGGAATTTTGAAACGGTTAAGGTAAATATTTGCGAGTGGTAAGATTAATGTACTTTCTCCCCAAGAGAAGTACCTAAGGTACTTAGGTACTTCTTTTTCCCATACCGCCCACAAACCACAAATCAAGTAACCACTTCAAATGACCGTCGGTCTCTGAAATTAAACGTCACTTAGGACTGCTGTCTGCATTCGGTTAACCAATATACGTCTCCAGACGCTTGTATGCTACAGCAAATGAAAATGCACCCAACATCGTGTTTACATCTGTAACGGACCAAGCTTAGTAGAATTATCCTCTCGAAAACTGACAATAAACGAATAATTTTATCCGTGATAACGAGACAGTAATTTAGAAAGGATTCCAAGATCTTTTTTTCCCAGTTTATTCCAGTTGTAGAAAGCTATTTTCCTCTTAAACTCGTTCTTGTGATAGTCGACACACACACACACACACACACACACATATAGGTGCTACTATAGCGTGAGGTCTACCGCCATATGTCGCCTACCCAGGTGGAGGGTGAGGTCTACCGTGTTACCAGCGTCCCAGAGGCCCACACCTAACCATCGAACATGTGAACTGCCCAAATCCATCAAAAACGTGACCTGTCCACGTGACCTATCCACATAAATGGAAGCAAATTGAGCTCTTAAATCAGTTTTTCCCTCGGCCTAAAAGAGATATCAATTAAGCGATCGTGGTTGGACACTAAAACGATGTTTCTGAAGAGAATGCGAGGTGTTGGTCGTCAGCTGTTCCAGTTTCATCTTGATCATTTTTGCTGGAAGGTGATAAGAAAAAATTCCAATGATCTATTTGTGTCATTCTTAGAAGATGTACGAAGTGTGTATCGCTAGATTAACCTGTTTGATGTACGAAGAGTGTATCGCTAGAATAAACGTATGGAAATATATGATAACATGTTTGATGTACGAAGAGTGTATCACTAGAATAAATGTATGGAAATATATGATAACATGTTTGATGTACGAAGAGCGTATCGCTAGAATAAATGTATGGAAATATATAATAACATGTTTATTTTTACCTTTATTCCTTTTTTAATGTAATTAGAAATCCAATTATTTATTTAAGTAATTTCTAAGATATGTTTAAATTAAGTGTTTATTGCTTAAACAAATGTATGAAATGTGTTTTATCTATGAGGGACGAATAACTCAGCAGTAGACCTCACGCTATAGTGCTAACGGGAGGTAGATCTCACGCTATATATATATATATATATATATATATATATATATATATATATATATATATATATATATATATATATATATATATGTGTGTGTGTGTGTGTGTGTGTATATATATATATATATATATATATATATATATATATATATATATATATATATATATATATATATACGTGTATATTCATCTACATCTGTGTATCCAGAATATTCGTGGGAGTCCAAAGCCTCATAGTACCCTCATCTAATAACAAGATTGCTAGAAGTAGTAGCGTTATGCTTTTCCCAACAGGTGTATCCTGTTTGACCATGTTTGGGGAGCCACCATACAGCTACGACCCTTCAACATCACCATAGCACCGGACCATTTTAATTCTTTATTTCTTTTAGTAAAAAAAAACCGCATCCATTTTCTGGCGAGCTGCCACGTTGTCAAGCTACTCAGTACTTTTATAATTTTAATTGAATACTCTTTTATTTTTTATTTTATTTCAGTTTTTATTTTTGTATACATAAATTAAATGTTACCGGCGTCAATGACCGTAGATGTCAGGATGCCTGAAAACTTTAAATCAATCAATCAATCAACCTCTGTCGAATCATGTAACGACCTTCCTGTAGTAATTGCCATAATGATGCTCGTATTCTAAAATAGCGATTAATACTGCCCTAATGTGCAGTACAGTACTCAATTTTCTATTATAGTTTATATATCGCTGTTAGATTCATTGGAAGTTAATACTGCAAGGTAAAGGCTAATGATGACCATTTATTTCCAAATTTTCACTGTATATACAATATACAGTACATATTTCTATACAAATATATATATATATATATATATATATATATATATATATATATATATATATATATATAGATAGATAGATAGATAGATAGATAGATAGATATATTAGAAGTTAACAGGCAATCTCCCTTGAATAATGGAGAATGATTTCCAAGCGAAGGTGATTGGCTTCTATTAATGCGTATTGTACAGACGGGAAACAAGAAAATAAATAACAGCTGGGGGGAATAGGAGGCAACTGATGGATGAAATTACAGATCACGTGACCTTCTGGGTGTTTGGGAGAGTCTGGACAAAGAAGCCAGAATGGGGACGATAGACAATTTTCCACTCAGCAGGAGGAAGTGGCAAGATGGTAACGTCTACAAAGAAGCCATTTAAGAATAGCCTTTCTTTGCTTGACCCCAGGTTACGGTATAGGAGGAAAGATAAACTGTAATCTCTCTCTCTCTCTCTCTCTCTCTCTCTCTCTCTCTCTCTCTCTCTCTCTCTCTCAGGATTCTGAGGAGTGGGGATATAGCGCAAGATTATTTCAGTATTTTGAGCTAAGAGAAATATAATTGTCGGAGGTAATGAATTATGAATATTTTTATTAGACTATTTACGTATACATATGTCCATTCTTGTATCTTCTGTATTTACAAACTGAATATCATATAGGTTTATCCTCTAAATTTGGATGTCACGCTTATAAACAAAATAAAGAAGAATAAAAGATGAATGCCACCCTTCTTCGGTAAGGTCGTTTCCACATCACTGCTGGAGTTAAGAATAGTTCCATACTCTGCTTATAGACTTAGAAAATATCCTTGATATTCTGTTTCCGTATGGGACAACATTTCCTTTGATGACTTTCATATCTGCGTAACTGGAAAACGTTTAACAAAGTGAACGTGCGGGACGTTGGGGAACTAATTAGTTTTGCATTTAGCCATTGTTAAAGTACTACTTTGTTGTTTGGTTCATCAATTTTCTAAGAACGGTTGGCTAAAACTCAGGCAGCCTGTGTACTTATATTTTCTTTTTTTTCTGGTCTTTGTTTGGTATATCTATTCATCTTTTCTTCCATACCCAACTTTAGAACCTTTTTTATAATATTTAAACTGATATAATTCCCAAAATGCTAAATAAAATGCCCATTTACTGTTCCTAATTTTGACTACTTCAAAATATGTACACACTGGTACAATAAAACACTCGTCCAAGTGCAATAGCAAATAACTTTTTCAAAGTTAAGGTTGTCATCCACGAGATATTACATGCAGCTAATTACTGAAATCCAAGTCCTAAACCCTTCTGTACGATGTTCAGACACACAAAAAAGAAAATGGATACTGAACCGTGACATTGTCTTGATTTTGTTGTTATTGAAATGTTTTGTTTCTCAAAACTCTTTGGACAGTATTTCATTTCCTGGCTTTGCTTCTGGATATATATTTTTTATTAATATTCAGCTTAAGAGTTTTGCCTGTTTGTATATTATTAATGCTGTTAAAGATTTAGTATCCAAAATAATAATAAAAAAAAGTATCCAAAATAAAAATTGTCCTCTGTCAGTTTTATATCTATATATTTATATATTATAGCAAGTTAATTAGCGGAAACATAGTTATTTTGACATTTTATACTCTATAAATACACTTTTCACTATCTTATAATCACTGTCCCCACAATATCCAGGATTCAATAAGAAACACTTGATGTAGCATGTGATCCTTAGATCTACAGTATATATCTATTTAGAGTTTATTTTTGGAGCTTGCATTAGGTCCTCTTTTAGCCCAACAAGTGGACCCCTTTTTATGTTAGTTGTTCACTGTTCGTTTTTAATTTAGTGTCCCGTTCGTACTTTTTTTATATTTTACATTTATTTAAATTTTGGGATAACGTATTGCTTAGTCTAGAAGCCATGAGTTTAAATTGTTCCTGTTGCAATTAATTTTCTGGTTTTATATCATTTATATACACACGTTTAGTTAGTTATTTTACATAAAAGAGGAGATTAAGCTAAGCTACAAACCTGGTTAGAAAAGCAAGATGCTATAAGCCCAAGGGCTCCAATAGGGAAAAATTGCCCAGTGGTGAAAGGAAATGAGGAAATAAATAAACTAAGTTAGAAGTAATGAACAATTAAAATATTTTAAGAACTATGACATTAAAATAAATCTTTCATACATAAATATAAAAAACTTTAAAGAAAAAAAAAACAAGAGGAAGAGAAATAAGATAGAATAGTGTGCCCAAGTGCACCCTCAAGCAAGAGAGAACTACCCCAAGACATTGAAAGACCATGTTACAGAGGCTATGGCGTTACCCAAGACTATAGAACAATGGTTTTGATTTTGGAGTATCATTCTCCTAGAAGAGCAGCTTACCATAGCTAAAGAGTCTCTTCCACCCTTACCAAGAGGAAAGTAGACACTGAACAGTTACAGTGCAGTAGATAACCCCTTGAGCAAAGAAGAATTGTTTGGTGATAGTGGTGTTGTCAGGTGTATGAGGACAGAGTTGAATATGTAAATAACAGGCCAGACTATTCGGTATACGTGTAGGTAAAGGGAAAATGAGCCGTAGCCATAGAGAAGGATCCAATGCAGTACTGTCTGACCACTCAAAGGACCCAATAATTCCCTAGCGGTAATATCTTAATGGGTGGCTGGTGCCCTGGCCAACCCATTATTATTATTATTATTATTATTATTATTATTATTATTATTATTAGCTAAGCTACAACCCTAGTTGGAAAGGCAGGATGCTATAAGCCCAGAGGCTCCAACAGGGAAAATAGCCCAGTGAGGAAAGGAAAAATGGAAAATAGAATATTTTAAGAAGAGTAACATTAACTTAAATATCTCTTATGTAAACTATAAAAACTTGAACAAAACAAGAGGAAGAGAAATAAGGGAGAGAATAGTGTGCTCGAGTGTACCCTCAAGCAAGAGAACTCTAACACAAGACCGTGGAAGACCAAGGTACAGAGGCTATGGCACTACCCAAGACTAGAGAATAATGGTTTAATTTTGGAGTGTCCTTTTCCTAGAAGAGCTGCTTACCATAGCTAAAGAGTCTCTTCTACCCTTTCCAAGAAGAAAGTTGCCACTGAACAATTAGTGTAGTAACCCCTTGAGTGAAGAAGAAATATTTGTTGTCAGGTGTATGAGGACAGAGGAGAATATGTAAAGAATAGGCCAGACTATTCAGTGTGGACATGTGTAGGCGAAGGGAAAATGGACCGTAACCAGAGAGAAGGAACCAATGTGGTACCATCTGGCCAGTCAAAATACCCCATAACACTCTAGCGGTAGTATCTCAGCGGGTGGCTGGTGCCCTGGCCAACCTACTACCTACAATATGGGGATATGAATTAAGAGGGCATCTTACATTTTTAGATTTTGTAACATTCTTTGTAGTCTAGGTAAAGAAAAAATATTTCAAGTATTTATTAATGGTTGGTTCTTCTATAGGTACTTTTACATCATAACTTACATATTTTATCTATGATCTGTTGTATTTCGGTATTGTATTTATTCTCTCTATAACAGCTCATATTTTTTTATTATTTTTAACAGGTCAGGTTATATGAATCTTTCTTCATAGTGCATTGCATTATTTTAGTGCTTCTGTTTTTGGTGGTGTTACTAGCAATGCTTTTCCATAATTCCATTGTCAGTTTATATCCATAATCTACCTTGCAATAACTTTTCTCTGGGATCTGTTATATACTTATTCTTTAACTCTCCATTTTACAGGCTATGGTTTACCTACACGGAAATCATTGCATGCACAGAGACATCAAAGGCCACAACATTCTCTTGACGAATCAAGGTGCTATCAAGTTGGTCGACTTTGGCGTGAGCTCTCATCTCTCCTCGACCTGGGGAAGACGTAATACCTCCGTAGGCACGCCATATTGGATGGCCCCAGAGGTAAGACAGTCCGAATGTAAAGAAAAAAGAGAAAAAAAGAGTATTGTCGATAAGGAAGTTGTTTGTTTGTGCAAATGCAAGTAAACATATTTAATCTCATATATATATATATATATATATATATATATATATATATATATATATATATATATATTGTTTATCTAGACTGTTTTTCTTCAAGTGGAATTATTTTCAAATACAAGGTATGACCGGTGCTACTATAGCGTGAGGTCTACCACACTATAGTGTGAGATCTACCTCCCGTTAGTACTATAGCGTGAGGTCTACCGCTGAATTATTCATCCCTCAGAGATAAAACACATTTCATACATTTGTTTAAGCAATACACACTTAATTTACACATATCTTAAAAATGACTTAAATAGATAATTGGATTTCTGATTACATTATAAAAAAAGGAATAGCCTAAAGGTAAAAATAAACATGTTATCATATATTTTCATACATTTATTCTAGCGATACACTCTTCGAACATCAAACATGTTATCATATATTTCCATACATTTATTCTAGCGATACACTTCGTACATCAAACAGGTTATCATATATTTCCATACATTTACTCCAGCGATACACACTTCGTACATCTTCTAAGAATGACACAAATAGATCATTGGAAGTTTTTTTCATCACCTTCCAGCAAAAATGATCAAGATGAGACTGGAACAGCTGACGACCAACACCTCGCATTAATCTCTTCAGAATCATCATTTTAGCGTCCAACCACGATCGCTCAATTGCCTGTGTGTGTGCTCCTGTTGCTGGTGGTTCACTGTAGAATGCTGTTATCTCTTTTAGGCCGAGGGAAAAACTGATTTAGGAGATCCATTTGCTTCCTTTTATATGGGCAGGCCACGTTTTTTATGGATTTGGGCAGTTCATGGTTAGGTGTGGGGCTCTGGGGACGCTGGTCACGCGGTAGACCTCGTCCTCCACCTGGGTAGGCGACATATGGCAGTAGACCTCACACTATAGTAGCACCGTATGACCTTTTAAATGAAAGTTGGAAACTAATATGAAATTCAGCTTACATTTCTATTGAAATGATGTACAGTATCATATTATAAGATTTAAAAGCTAACTATTAGACTGTAGTGTAAGGAGTAAACATTTAAATTGAGGATTTGAATTTTATACACAGTTTTGAACATATGTGGATAAGCGATTATATTATTGAAGTGGAGACAGGATATCTTGAAACTGTTTGTAAGTCTTTAAAAAATGAACTATCTTATAATTGCTTCATTAAAAAACTTGACTGTGTTAAGTAAAACATTGTTAATGAAATAACATTTTGACTATTAAAACAATCACCTGTGATAATCCAATTTATTGTAATTATTTATTTGAATTAAATGTCAGTAGAATGGCCAGTGATGATTTAATGCTTTAATGTTTCTAGTCTGAGAAAAATAAGATGGAAGACAACAGACTTATCTCAAGAAGGATAGATTTTCATTAGATTCTTTGACAACTTAAGCAGAAAGAAAGTAACGCATTCTAACCCCCTTTTCAGGTTATAGCCTGCGAACAGCAGCTCGATTACAGCTATGACGTCCGTTGTGACGTTTGGTCCCTGGGAATCACAGCCATTGAACTGGCCGATGGAGAACCTCCTCTTTCAGAGATCCATCCCATGAGGGCACTTTTTCAGGTACTGTAGATTTGTTTAATCCCAGTGTGTAAGTATTTTAAAGTGAACAAAGGAAGGAATAAGCTAAGGCAAAAGAAATTGGCGTAAAATTCGCGTGACACTGCGAGGGTGGCAAATAATAATTAATGCACATCACATGCTAGTCTCATTAGTATTTGTCAAAAAAATGTGCATATAGAGGGAATGTTTGCTTGTAGACTGATACAATACTCGTGAACTGATTTGAATTTTTATGCTTTATTCTGATTTGCTTGTTTCCAGAATCGCTTGTAAACGGAGGTACTACTGTAGACTGCCTAGATTTATTTATTTATTTTTTTCTTTTTCTTTTTTTGCAAACGAATGGGTGAATTTGTGTTTGTCAATTTAGTCTTTGTTGATTTGCTTGTTTGCGAGTTGTTTTTCCTTATTTATGAATCTTGTTTCCTCTGCAGATTTATTTTTGTTTTATTTTTTTCCATTTGTTATGTACACGTTTGTATATACAATTTCAATTATTGTATATTTTTACAGATTCCAAGAAATCCTCCACCGCAGCTGGATCGACCTGTCGAGTGGACAATGGATTTCAATGACTTCATCTCTGAATGTTTGGTGAAGGACTTTGAGCAGAGACCCATAGCCAAAGAACTTCTACAACATCCTTTTATCAAGAATGTTCCCAACAACCCTGAGGAGGTATTATTTGTGCCTTAATTTATTTCACCTTAAATAATTTGAAGGCTTGGATAATGGAGGTTTTTAACATGTCGATTCAATATTTAAATGTCTTCAAAATAATTAACACCTTGGTAGGTTGTTTACAAATTTCACACAAATTTGATTAAAAGATCAGCCAGTAGCCTAACTTTGCAAATATTGTACATATTCACAATAATGCCTTTTGCACTCAAGTTTCCAATGGAAATATCATCACCCTCTGGTGCGTGCCAAGTGATCAATCGTACCATATAAAGGAGTCCATTACACACAAGCCTACTGTCTCCTGAAACTAATTGCTTGGAAAGAGGAGTCTTGGAATCCCTTCAAGTGTGGTCATACTCTAGTCAGCAGACTGGTCTTTCACTCTACAGTATTTGTTTTTTGAAGCATTTACATAAATTTCAGTATTGCTGTAATCATTGAGGCACACTAAGGAGAATTCCTAAAAGATAAAGCCAGTAGTTTAATCATAAAAATTTTTTCATACATAGTTGATCCAACCATGATAAACGACTGAAGACTTCAAGAGAATTGCAATTTTATTATTGCATTTTATCTCTAATTGTATGTAAAGGGAACTTATTAACCACAAGTATCTCAACTTAACAAGAGCACCATAGTTTCTCTTCTATTAGTTCCCATCTCCATCTATGTATTAGAAATGAAAGTCTTTAGCTAAATTCCACTCCACAGATTCGCAGAGGCCTAGTGTTACTTCAGAATGATCTTCGCAAACACAATCAACTCATCCAGAAACATCCTGAAGCTACTATTAAAGGCGGTGCCCTCAAGGCAGATCGTAAGACAAAGAGAACCCCATTATGGATGGATGACCTTGCTTGTCTGGAAAAGCTTTCCGAGGTCAGTTTTCATTAAGAAATTGCTTAGAAATTTTTTACATTTTTTTTTTATTGAGAATAGTTTTATGATCAAGCCAAATTAATTAAATAATTTTAATGCTGTATCAGATATATTAGGAACATTTTATTAATTGCAAGAGATAATGTTTTGTAGATGTGTAGCAAAATAATGCTGTACTAGGTTTGTAATTATAAGTACCCAGTATTTAATATTAAGTAAAAATGAATATCATTGTTTTAAGAAATACTACACCACATTTTTCTGAACTACAACCTAATAAGATAATTATACTTTTCTTTTGTTCCAGGATGTCATTGTCGATCATCTCTGCCGAAGATACAAGATTGATCAGATCTACACATACATGGGAGATATCCTTATTGCTGTCAATCCCTTTAAAGAACTGGGTGTTTATGGGGACAAGGTAATCTGGAAAACTTTCTTTTACTTTTAATTTTGGAAATTTTATTATTATAGTATGGTAGAATTTTGTAAAGTAAATTTATTTTCAATTTCTGTATTCTATAAATTTTATTAGTTAAGATTTAAAATCAGCAGTTGTCCCGAAGAAACTAGGATTTGATATAAAAAGAGCTATTTTTAGATGACCCGGAAATGAGTCAATAATATGCAACAAATTCATGTTTGAGTAGGACGCGTAAGATTACTCAAGATGAAATTTTTTGGGGGGATAAAACCATATATTTTAAAGTTTATTACCATATAAAAGTTGTCATCAAATGAATTTACGCCAACTTTTTACTTTAGGAATCTCACTTGTTCCGAGGCATGGTAAAAAGTGAGAACCCACCCCATATCTTTGCAATGGCCGACAATGCATACCACAACATGCTTCACCATAAGATGCCGCAGTGTATCGTGATCTCTGGAGAATCGGGTGCTGGAAAGACAGAGAGTGCCAATTTCCTGCTGAAGCACCTCGTCACATTAGGCAAGGTAAATCGACTGGATGTGACACAAGTAAGTCGTTTATGATTGGCAGTGCAAATCGGAACAAAATGCCTGAAATCCTGCCTCGCCTGCCAAAGCTGCGTCCAGTGATGTAATGAGCTTTCAATGTTTTGCACTCATGAATAGTGCTAAGAGAGCTTCTTGCTTTATGCTTCATGCAAAGAAGTTTTCCAACTTTTTGTATATTTCCTCTGAATTTTTACCCACATTACATACATGAGAAACATGTATGAGAAAAAAGTTAAAGTATATGTTAATATTTAAAAAAAAAAATTGTTAGAGTGGCTCAAATCACTATGATAATCTGCCTTGACTTTGAGCTTGCTACATTTTCATGATGATGAATAAAGAAGTACAGAATCTTCTAAATTAGTTGTGCAGTACTGTATGTATGATTTTTGCATGTACTGTACTTGAAAATTTTTAACTACAGTACAGTATATATAAAACAATATTATTTCTATGCTACAAACATTTTCAGACCTATATCTTTTTTATTGCAATTTCCAAATTGTGGTTATTAGGAGATTTATTTGGTTAAAAGACTGGGATACTTTGGAATTGCTTACCTTTTCATTTGAGTGACATTCCTCATTATTTTAAATCATATAGGCTATAATTCATAATACTATACTATCTCTATGCCATATTTATTCAACTATAAAGTGATTTTCTTTCCAGGCACCAAACAGAAACCTTGAAGACAAGATCTTGCAAGTGAATCCAATCATGGAAGCATTTGGAAATGCCAAAACTGGAATCAATGATAATTCATCCCGGTTCGGAAAATACTTGGAACTGTCCTACACTCGTCAGGGAAAAGTTACGGGTGCCAAGATTTCTGTCTATCTCCTAGAGCAGTCTAGAGTTGTTCACCACCAAAAGTAAGTTCAACTATTTAGAAGAGTTTATCATGTCCCATAAGACAGAATAATAGATTAGAATGAGTAGGTCTTTGGTTAGTACAGTATATTTGAATTTGTACTGTACGGTATTAGTGTTTTAAGGACGTATTTCATTAAGGTAATGAAAATTATGAATAATTTCTTATATTTTTCAATAAGTATTTTTATTTTATTATGGCATATTTGATACCTTTTAGTCATAATCCATAATTTTGATGGCTTTTCTTAAATAAAATACTGTATGACAGTCAAATGGGTTAATCAGAAAAATTGTGATATGTGGAAATGTCCTGTGTTTCCAGAGGTGAGCAGAGTTTCCACATCTTTTATTATATGCATGATGGCCTTGAAGATGAAGATAAACTGATGCAATATTGTCTGGACAAAAGCAAGCGCGATAAGCATCGCTATTTGGCAGGAACTAACTGGAGTAAGACGGGAAGTGAGGTGAGAAAAGAAGTTATTATTCCTGAAACCAAATTTTTTATGGTTGTTATTGATTTTTTTTTATTTGTAGTATACTTTACTTTTATATACAGTATTGGATTTAGGACCTCAGTATGGGTAATTGCTGATAAGTTACACCAGTTGTTGTTTTTGGCCTAATTGTAGCCTATTGTCATTGAATTGCAAGACTAAAGTGTGTTACAAATTTCATGAACATTAGTTTTTATAAGGAAATCTAGGTTATTTATCTTTCAGCTGCCCTCTTTAGTCTGGCCTTGAGATTAACATGAGTCTCAATTTTTAGGAGAGATTTATGATCAATATCTTCATTATTATATGAGATTTTAATCTACAGTACAGTAGTACATCAGTTAACTAGTTTAATTCATTCTGGGAATTTGCTCGCAACCAAAAATGATCTTGTCATAAAATTATTTTTCCTATAAGAAAAAAAAGAAATTCACTCAAGGCATTCCACTCGTCCATAAATACACGTACGGTATACTGTATACTCCTTTTTAAAGGTTTTTCATGATAATTGCAGGAAAAATTATAATGCCTAACATCAGAAATTAATACTAAATAATTCACAACAAAAAGTAGAAATGTTGATGAATTAACTTTTCATTTTACATTCGAGGAAAGTCGTGGCTGGCATGAAGGAGACGAGAGAGGAGGAATAGGGGGTTAGCGCTTGTACGATGAATGTTCCTCTGAGAACTTCTAGTAAAATATCGGGAGTTCTCTCTTTTCAATGTCACTCACTATCACCAATTGAATCACTTAATTTATTTTTATAGACACACTTAATTTCAGTTATCACAAGGCACCTATCTAGAGACAACTGCTTTTTCCATATTTTTTTTTTAGATAGGCGGGAAAATGAGACATTGCATTGTGGTAAATAGATTCAGTTATTTCACTTGTAGGACGATGTAATGTTCGTAACCCAGGTCAAGTTTGTATGCAAGTATCTTGATTGAATCATACTCAAAATTACTATAACCCAAGGCCCTTCTGTAAATATTTTAGATTACCGGTATTATTCAAGTAAATGAATGTCAAATTCTTTGAAAGCTAAGGGTTTGATAAATGTAGCACTGAAGAATAATTTGTTGTAATTAAAATTTCATGTTCCCAGTAGTCACTAAAACAAAAGATTTTGAGCCTGACCTTACTGAAATTTGTAACAGATGCCAAGAGTCTAGTTTGAATATCTATAACCCATTGATGCCCATGAAGTCAGTGAGGTGAGCGAGTTAACTTTTAATAGCCCTTTATAATGATCAAGTGATATTAGAATTTTCATACAAAGAAGAAACTTTACATTCTAGCTTAAGTGACATTTGGTAACAGTGAGGCAAAGAAGCTATGAAATCTGTTGAGAGATTTGATATTGTTATGCATAGGATATCTAATTCATCTTTCACCATTTCAGTACAATGTCCAGCAGTTCCAGAAGGTTGTTGAAGGGCTGAAGTCTTTAGGTTTCAAAGATGATGAACTGGATTCTGTCTATAGGATTCTTGCTGCCGTGATAAATTTAGGAGATGTTGACTTTTATCAGACAATTGATAAAGATAACATGGAACAAGCGGCTGTTAAAAATGTAGAACAGATCAAAATTGGTAAGGATATTTTAATACTTCTTTTTTATCTTATCATTCAGTGATGACTTTGTATGAACACAATCCTTTCAATTTTTACTGTAGAGGGGTAGTGAGTACTCTGCGTACCTTATGGTGAACTGTAATCGTTACTAAAGTGTCTTTTTAGTTCACCTTCAGTCCCTAGTTGCACTAACTTGTTAACCTTCTATTAGACCTCTGTTTCTGCTGTCTTTCTTCTGTATTGCTGTCAAAACTATATTAAATTTACCTTTGATGTGACTACCGTAGTTGCACCCTGGCGTTGAATGGCCACCCTAGGTCTAGTACATACATACATTTACCAAGGCACTTCCCCCAATTTTGGGGGGTAGCCGACATCAACAAATGAAACAAAAACCAAAAAGGGGACCTCTACTCTCTATGTTCCTCCCAGGTCTACTAGGTCTAGTACCCAGCTAATAAATCTTAGTGCATTATAGTTTCTATAGTTATATTTTCTATTGGCATTTCTATATACCAACACATCTTTAGTCATAATACTATGGTACTTGTTAATACTGTGCATTACTGTCTTTGCTTAATTATGTTGTGAATCATTAATCTATCTTCGACTGTAAAACCCATGTCCCCTTTAAAATTGTCTTAAGACTAAGAAATTCAGTGATGACTAATTTCTTTCATCACTTCTTTCCAGTTTCCGAGCTCTTGGGAATCGACCCGACAGATCTTGCAGAGGCACTAACGTCAAACAGCGTTGTTACGAAAGGTGAAATCATCACAAGAAACAACACTGTGGAGGAGGCCAACTCCACAAGAGATGCAATGGCAAAGGCCATGTATGGGAGACTTTTTGACTGGATTGTCAACAACATTAACAGACTTCTCTCATTCTGCAGGATGGTCTAGTAAGGCTGACTTTGTAACATTACTTTTTATTACTACTGAAGCATTATCTCATGTTGCTTGTATCTACATCAAGATTTATTAACATCCTAGTAATTGAACATATTTTTAATAGCTAAATTTATTAAAAAGTATTATTTTTTTAAATACATTGATACAAATTAAGAATTTTTGTCTTGTAGATGTTATTGTATTCTGACAAGCATGTAACTGTAAATCACTTTTAACACTTATCTTGAACATTAAATCAGATCACCTTATTTTAATAAGTGTATTTTACAAAGTAAATCAAGAAATACTTTACAGTAATATATAATTTTCAATATAGTACTATACTATACATAAGTTAACCTGCAAAATAATTCGGAATTGTTTTGGAAAAGAAGATATAAAAATTTGTAATAATATTTTTCTAGTGGTGATCATCTAGCTGTTGGTCTTCTGGACATCTTTGGCTTTGAAAACTTTGAGAATAATTCTTTTGAGCAACTTTGCATCAACATTGCCAATGAACAGATCCAGTACTTCTTCAACCAACACATTTTCACTTGGGAACAACAGGAATATATGTCAGAAGGAATTGAGGTTAGAGTAATTTTCAATATATTTAGATTTTAAAGGTTTAATGCAATTTATTTTATATAGCATGTGCTTGAATCAATAACTTTTTATATCTGTTAATCTCATTCTTTAACAAAGTTACATATTGATTTGCAACTAATATTGACTAGAATGGCCAGAAAATAATCAGCAGGAGCTACTATATTTAATGTTTCTCCAACAGGTTGATATAGTAGAGTTTGCTGACAACCGTCCAGTGTTGGACATGTTCTTAGCCAAACCCATGGGTCTTCTGGCACTCTTAGATGAGGAGAGTCGGTTCCCAAAAGCAAGTGATCAGTCTCTTGTAGGTATGTAATCATAAATTATGTTGTATTGTCCCTCTGCTTGGTCAGTTTAACCAAAATGTCTTATATGTTCTTTTCTTATAAAAAGCTCTCAACCACAAATATTATCATATCTAAAAACACTCCATAATTGATTGAATGTTGGTTGTTTTCATTTTAATGATAATTCAGTATACCTTGCATAGTACTGTAGTATGTATTTATCTCTAGTTTTACAAAAAAATTTACTATGACACAATAGATTATATGCTGTAAGATAAATCACCATCTGGGACAAACCAAAGATGTATTCTTGAATATGCTTTAGTTTCTTCTCATTCTTCCCAAAATGTTGGAGATTTACACACTTTGAAAGGGTCAAACTATCTTCATCTCTAAACTATGACCTGATAACCATACCTACTATACTCGAGATGCTTTATAATCAATTAAAAAAGGTTTTTGTCAAAAGTATTTGAGCTGTGTTAGAGAAAACAGACTCATTTAGAACTTAGAAAATAATAATTGCAGAATGAATAATGACATGACTTGCTTTTAACTTTATAAGAAATACTGTAGACCTACATCAAGGAATTTATTGAAAGATAACTTTAAATATCATTGACAGATAAATTTCATAGCAACATCAAGTCTCAGTACTACATGAAACCAAAGGCCCAAGGACTTGACTTTGGGATCAGACACTTTGCTGGAAAAGTTAATTATGATGTTTCAAACTTCTTGGAAAAGAATAAAAACTTCCTTCCGACAGAAGTAATTCAACTATTCAGACAAAGCTCCCATGATGTCATTCGGTGAGTATTTAAAACGTGGCCACCAATTTAGTCATCTTGCCATTTGCTTGCTATTTTTTATTGCATATCTCACCAGGGGATAGATACTTTTCAGTTGGAGGTATGCTAAATATTGAGTTTTTTTTTTTTTTTTTGTGGTGATATCACTATTCATGTAGATTAGTCTAATATTTTCCTTTTAATTAGCAAGAAAATAATTTTTAATAAGCTGTTGATATCTCTACTATACTTGGACATTAGCCCGTTCTGAATATACAGTTCAGCTTAGCATTTCCTGAGACTGCAGTTTGTGTTTAGATGGAAAATAGTGTTTTATTTGAATAGTTTTGTTATACAGTACAGGGTAATTTTGCAAAATATTGAAATCCCACATTATTCCTTATTTAATCAAAGCCTCCTCAGTCATATTTATGCCCATATTCCTGGTATTGAATTTTGCAAGATCCAACAGTCTTTTATTTAATAGACAATTGAAAAAGAATGACCGTCTCATGACAGGTATGCCATTTAAACATTTAAGTGCTCATTAATCACCTTTCTCCATTTTTGTGAGGTAGGAGCTCTTTTAGCAGATAACCAAAATTCTCTGCTTTTTTCCACTCCAGCACCATCATTTTCCTGCATTATTTAACTATTACTTATTATTCATTTGATGAATTATTCATTCTTTTGCTGGCTATTTTCATTCCTTTCCTTTTTTAAGAGATAAGGTGTGATTTCTAAATTTTTATAGATTCCTTCAACGTCCTTTGCTTACCTCGGACTCGTAAGCTTTGTTGGTGATGGTATAGTTTTACCAGTTATACATTTATTCCATCTTGAGGCTTGTGCTTCTTTGCATTCCTTTGTGGTACTCACTTTTTAAAAGATCATGTTTGTTTTCATTAAAGTTCAGTTATTAGTTTCCATTCTTGCTCTTGACAATTGGGGTGTTCAAAGATATTTTTTTGTTTCTGCCAACCTGCTCCATTAGTTACTTTACTGTGTAGCAAAATCCCTTTTGCAGGGAGACATCAGGAAGTGGAACTTCCAAATGTCATCCTTTCATGCCTAGAATGTAAACTTTTGGGAGTCATTCAATCCATTCATGAGAAAGTGTCTTCACTTTAGCTTGAAGAGTATTTCAATTTTGAGTCCTAAATTTTGGACTGTCTATCAGGTAAGATCGAATCCATACTTTAGCATCAATGACAGCATTAGTGCATTGGAATGGTATAAAACTTTGGAGGTACCTGGACCACTAGTTAAATGTAATGAGGTCAGAACTTCATTAAGTTCTGGCCCTGATGAGTCAGGTTTGTCAGGATTTGGAACTGTATGTCAACTGGGATATGTTGACCCTTGTTCCTATAGTGAGAGCTACATTTCTCATTTGAAACAATGGTACCAAAGCACCTATGGTTATCCTGACATACAACAGAATCAAGATATTGTCCACATTGACACAACAATTTGATGCAGTTCAGAACCTTCTACTAAGTTATAAACATTGATGATCAAAGAGAGAGAATTCCACAGTCAATAGTCTCTTTCTCATATGAATGGTGACTTTTTATGGCTCTATCCAGATGATACTGATGCAGTATAAGTGGCTTTTGTTTTGCTATAGAGTTCATTGTCTTTAGACATTGCAATTCATAATGCTGTAGTATCTTGAAGTGCTCATCTGAACTTTATATATGTATATATATTCTGATATTATTCAGACAGTCTGTTCTCCCACTTGATGAGGGATTTGGGTATATACTGTATGGATAATGAGGCTGGGATGAAGAAAACTGTGTTTTTGTAGTATACATGGCTTCACATAAACCCATTAATCATATATCATGTTACATCCTCCCCTTCCTACTATTTTTGTAACTCCATTTTCTAAACATGAAATATAAAAGTGATTGAACGGTAGGTAAGAGTTTAGATGGTGCATGTGACATGAGACCACAATTAAATAATTATAAAATTTAAAAATTTGGATGTAATTAAAGAACAAATTTTGTTCAGTTTATACAGGCAATAGAATTCACATTAAAAATAAATTTGATAAAAAAAGATGATATTCGGGCATTACAGAAATTAGTTTTAGTTATTCCTATTAGGCTAAATGTTTATATCCATTTCCATTTCTTTTTCAGGTTCCTTTTCCAGTGCCCTCTAACAAAGACAGGTAACCTATATTATGCAACACCCAGATCCTCTCCTCGTGGCACTCTTAACAAGCAAACACCCTCAAGACTCGGAGGTAGCACCAAGGTTAGGACACAGCTTCTATGAAAAAGATTTATTATTAATCAGGTTTAATTCTAAAAGATTATCTTAAAAAATTATTTTGTAGCAAGTGCTTAAGAATACAATGTGGTTTGATATGTTGTTTCTGCCATTCCATATTGCCTTTTTCGACGAAAGAACAAGCAAGTAAATTGTTAGACTGTACAGAAACATTTTTTCTTATATCACTGGAATTAATTTCCTCAGACCCAATATGACAGCCGTGGTTTGGCCTCCCAAACGAAGGCTCAGCAGACAGTGGCCACCTACTTCAGATACTCTCTCATGGATCTCCTTCAAAAGATGGTCAATGGTACACCACACTTCGTTAGGTGCATCAAGCCCAATGATGAAAAGCGGCCAGATAACTTTGATACGAAAAAGGTAAATTGAGATTCAGCGTATTTGTATACAGTATTTAGTTTTTATTTGATGACAGACATTTATGAAATTAAAATGATCCTAAATTATACTGTTACAGCATAACTACTATTGGATTATGTGATTTGGCAATTTTATTTATTGATATCATTAGTAAATTTTTTACAAAGGTGGTTATGAAATTCAGTACTATTTCCATGTTCAACCTGAAAAGTTTTTATTCTTATTATGTTCCTTGTGGGAGAATGATAGATATTCTTTCCTTGTAGGTTCAACGGCAATTAAGATATGCTGGAGTGATGGAAACAGTAAGGATTCGGCAACATGGTTTCTCTCACCGAATAACATTTGCTGATTTCTTACGCAGGTAAATAATTTTTAAGTTTTTCAATAATTTTACATTATTTTTTTCTTAGATGCTTGTAAAAATTTATTTTCCTTTTTATTATTAGTAGTCCATCATGTTGTTTGATCAAGAGGAGCAAGTCAGAAATATCATAATTTGGAAATAGTTCTGTTATGAAGTGATAATTTTATGAAACATTTAAGGATGTGTAAATTGTGTACTTGTGATTTTTTCAAATACAGTATCCTTACATTCCATATTAAACTATGCTACTTTAAAATAAAAAAATTTTAATTTGACTTATATAAGGGATTATGACAAAGGAAAAATCTATTTCTGGGCGAGGGACCTGTGTTGCCCAGTGAAATGCTCCTCTAGCACCATTTCTAAGGCATAGTTATTGCTGAATACCAGAGAAAAAGAGATGCATGGAATGCCAGGAATAAACCTAGTTCGCTCACTCATTGAGTGTCGGTATAGAAAACTGGGGCGTGATTGAACCACGACCATAGATCCATCACCAATTAGACCTCTCCTTCATCAACATACTCTCTCTCTATCCCCACATCTCCCCACCCCCCATCCTCATTCCTCCCAGCACCCGAAGCTTGGACCAACCAGGGTGAGGGAAAAAAGGGAAAAGGGTGGGTTCACTGGGCGACACAGGTTCCTCACCCAAAAATACATTTTTCCTTCGTCAAAATCCATTTTCTGGGCTCGACCTGTGTTGCTATGTGAAATTATAACAGAGAAATGGTACAAGCTTGGGAAGGGTTAAACACAAGAGACTAAAACTAAAAACATGTAATGCAAAAAGAGAGTTTAATAGTACAAAAATATTTACAAATATAAAACATAAGATATACAAAACAAACATAAACTGGGAAAACACTCAAAATGAAAAAGCGAATACAACCAAGTAAAAATACAAATTCCAAGCAAACACTGTAACCTGAGGTAAGGGATTGCACATAAAAAGTACAACAAGAACGGTAGGGGGAGTAGGCAAGGCAGGCTAAATACGCTCCTTATGAGGAGACAAGATAAGAAAAGAAAGGGGAAAAGAAAAGAGGGGACCTATTTACAATGGTTCGTCTCTACCCGGAGGAATAATACATCCAGCCGCCACTGTCGCAAATTTAAGGGCCTCCAAGGATTTTAAATAGTGACGCTTAAAGATTGTAGGAGATTTCCACCCGGTGTACCTTTTCAAATTTTCAAAACTCATGTTATGGAAATAATTAACTGACGTTGCCACAGCTCGGACATCATGGGCATGAGGAACCGAGAGAGGATTGGCCTGTTTAATAAAATAAAGCATTTGTTGTCGAATTCCCTTTAGGGAAAGAGTTCCGCCACGCTCCCGAATAAACAAAGGGCCTGAAGATGTAGAAGAAGTTCTACGCAAATAACCTTTGAGAGTGTAGACAGGACACAGGGAAAGATCCTGAGGAAGTGGAACAATTCTCCACAGAGTCCATCTGGACTGGGGATCTTCATTCTTAGCTAAGAACCGTCTATCCGGCGAGAGTAAGACCTCCCCAGACGGAAGAAATTCAATGTGACCCGGATCTCTGGATAAGGCTGACAGCTCAGATATTCTAGCACCGGAAGCCAAACTCAACAAAAATAACTTTTTCCTAAGGATTGTTATGTAAGAGCAAGAATCATTATCAGTATCAGAAGCCAGCCTAAGGACATCATTGAGAAACCACAAAACCGCAGCAGGTCGAGTTGCTGGTTTCAATCTAGCACAAGCTTTGGGAATGGATGTAAAGTACAAATCCGAAAGATCAATATTGAACCCGGATTGGAATTTTCAAGGCGGACTTAATCGTGGTAATAGTCCTTGCAGCTAAACCCCCTTCAAACAATGTTCGAAAAAAGGTAACTGCAAGATTGGGAGTCATCGTTCTAACATCCGAATCCCTCAGGAACTTGGCCAATTTCCGAACAGCAGAATCATACTGCCGTAGAGTAGAATCCCTCTTATCCGATTCCAGGAACAAAGTGTTAATAGGATCGTTAGCAGCATCCTTCTGAGCAGCAAATTTCATGAAGTCCACAAAGTTAGGGCACTCAGAATTCCTGAGGAAGCTGACACACTGCGAGATTGTACTGTCTGAGACAGCAACGGGTTGGGAAGCCTTCGAGGCTGGAGACCCAGCTCCGCTAGGAGAGGAAACTAATTGCTGTTCGGCCAGTTGGGGGCCACAAGGGCTACTTGACCGTGGAAAGACCGAAGCCTGTCCAGAACTCGCATCAACATGTTGACCAGAGGAAAAGGGTAGATCCTGTGCCAGGTGTTCCAGTCGAGAGACATGGCGTCCGTGGCATAGGCCTGAGGGTCCAGGTTGGGGGCTACGTAACACCGGAGAATGCTACAAGCCCGAGGGCTCCAACGGGAAAAGCATCTCGAGGTGGAAGGGAAATATATAAGTAAAAAATACACTATAGATGAGAAACACTCTAATAAAAGAATTATAAAACAAAGTGAGCCATGTGCGTAGTCGGATGGAGTTGCGTGAAGGGCGAGGGATGTGGAGGACGGGGAGGGGGAAAGCACAACCTGGGCGGCATTATGAATAAAAAGCGTAATAATAAATGAAAAGGAATTAGGATAATATTAATTATAAAAAAACTGTAATATGAATGACTGAATGTTAGAAGGGATAAGCAGAGATAATTGGTTATAAATTGTAGATGGAGAATAAGAGTGTGGTGAAGGGGTTGGAGAGGAATTCTGTGATATGTGGAGAAGTGGAACCAGTGGGGAATCGGTCTATAACCAGATGCCCTTCCTTATTCGGTCATTGTTCACTGCATTGATTATATATTGGATGGTACAACCTGGAAAGATCTGGATGAAAAGGATTGTCAGAAATATGAAAAAAACTTATGCAACATGCACCTAGAACTGAATGACAGTGCCAGTGATTGCTATCTAGATCATGGATAAGGAATATAATAGACAAAGTTTTTATCTAACAAAGAAAAATAATCAGCAGCTGAAAATTATACAGAACAATATTAAAAAAATGGTAGAAATAAAAGAATTAAAAAATTTCCTTCAGAAAGATTGATTATAAAATGTCTCAAAAGATTCCTCAGTATACCAGTATTTTGTGCAATTGTAGGAAAACCTGACAGGAAATTTTTCAAAAGTAAACATGCAATCAAGAACCATTCGTAGAATTTTGGATGGATTTTATGCTGTGAAAAAAGACATTGTCATACCATGAGTTTTTCTTGGGTTCTACTTCATCCCCCATAATTTGCACCATGCATTAATTTTAGCTAAATCTATAATAAGGGATTCAACCACACAGTTCTACATTCAAGATGAAATTTTTGTTAAAAAAGCATAATTTTCATGCATAAAAATTTTGTTTTTGGGGGCTAAACTCATATCTTGTGTATAAAGTATAATGTGAAAAGTGATGGGGCAAGAACACTACCCAGAGGTATAAGAATTCAATATACCTTTGAATTCCTGCATGGTAGGGCTTCACTTATGTAAAGCATTTTTACTTTTATCTTGTAATTGATCAGGGGAAACCTCAGAATTGAAAAAAAAAATCTTTATAAAAAACCAAAATAGGGTTAGATATTTCTTAATTTTCTTTGTACAGTACACTGTTTCTTGGATGTGATGCAGTACTATACTGTAATATGGATCATATGTTTCCATGCAAGTTGAGTTTTCTTGAATAAAACTAAACTAAATAGAGTTCTTTAACACAAGAATTTTTACTTTCGTCTTCAGATATTGCTTCTTAGCCTTCAACTTTGATGAAAGGGTGACTGCCTCTAGGGAGAACTGCCGTTTGCTTCTTCTCCGGCTAAAAATGGATGGCTGGGCATTGGGTAAAACTAAGGTTTTCCTTAAGTATTACCACGTTGAATTCTTGGCTAAGATGTATGAGAAACAGGTAAGTTTGAATTATGATCTGTGTTTTGAATGAATTTTCATATTTTGTCTTCTAGTGTATTTTATATTCATGCTGTTTGAACTGGATAAATGCAGGACATTTAAAAGCCCAGAGCTTAGGAATTCGCTCCAAGAAGATTCAACATCATATTCTGTTAATTATTGTAAGTTTTTTTTTTTTTTTGTGTGTGACAGTGATAACTGTATTTGCTAGTGAGAATGAACTTAAACTCTATCCTGGACCGAAATCCATGTTGACATTCAGTATGTTAAAGCAAATTATTCTAGGTAACCCTTATCTAGTTGTTCATGTATAACTTCAATGTAAGTAATTTCTTTTGATATGATATAGCTTTGCTCTTGAATATTTTGTATTATTTATTCATACATTTTGGAATACCTTGAAAAGAATCTTTATAATATTGGATTTAATTTTTCTAAAGATTCGACGCATCATCCAAGTACAAGCTTGTGTTCGACGTTGGTTGGCTAGAATTCGATACCAGAAGGAAAAGTGGGCAATGGCTCGTTCTGTGATAACACTGCAAAGGTGAGGTTTGAAGCAGTTCATCAATACAGTATTGAAAACATAGCGTCGACCTAATAAACAGTTAAGGCCTCTATTCCATTACTGATAATTGATTGTATGTATATTACTAAATTTCATTCTTCAGTCACCATTGACATTTTTGAGGGGTAAAGCAAACTTGTGTTTTTTTTCTATACCATTGTGGTTGGAGGCAGCATGAGGAAGGGCAGTGAATGGTGGAATGAAGGAGTGAAGGTAAAAGTGGAAGAGAAAAAGAGGGCTTATGAAGAATGGCTGCAGAGTAATAGTATAGAGAAGTATGAAAAATATAAAGAGAAAAATGTGGAAGTAAAGCGCAAGGTACGTGAGGCAAAGAGGGCAGCTGACCTGAGTGAAGAGAGTAAGGAAGGCTGGCTCAAGAATGGAAGAGACAGTGAAAGATGGAAATGGAAGGTTGTTAAAAGGAGAGGAGGCAAGGAAAAGATGGGCGGAATATTTTGAAAGTTTACTGAATGTTGAGGATAATAGGGAGGCAGATATAATTGCTGTTGCAGGTGTTGAGGTGCCAGTGATGGGAGATGAGAATGAGAGAGAGATTACAATAGATGAAGTGAGGAGAGCACTAGATGAAACGAGAGTAGGAAAAGCATCTGGTATGGATGGTGTGAGAGCTGAGATGTTGAAGGAGGGGAGTGTGACTGTACTTGAATGGTTGGTGAGATTGTTTAATATGTGTTTGTGTTGTCAATGGTACCAAAGAGGGCAGCTGACCTGAGTGAAGAGAGTAAGGAAGGCTGGCTCAAGAATGGAAGAGACAGTGAAAGATGGAAATGGAAGGTTGTTAAAAGGAGAGGAGGCAAGGAAAAGATGGGCGGAATATTTTGAAAGTTTACTGAATGTTGAGGATAATAGGGAGGCAGATATAATTGCTGTTGCAGGTGTTGAGGTGCCAGTGATGGGAGATGAGAATGAGAGAGAGATTACAATAGATGAAGTGAGGAGAGCACTAGATGAAACGAGAGTAGGAAAAGCATCTGGTATGGATGGTGTGAGAGCTGAGATGTTGAAGGAGGGGAGTGTGACTGTACTTGAATGGTTGGTGAGATTGTTTAATATGTGTTTTGTGTTGTCAATGGTACCAGTAGATTGGGTTTGTGCATGTATTGTACCACTATATAAGGGTAAGGGAGATGTGCATGAGTGTTGTAATTCAAGAGGTATTAGTTTGTTAAGCGTAGTTGGAAAAGTGTATGGTAGAGTATTGATTAATAGGATCAAGGATAAAACAGAGAATGCAATCTTAGAAATACAGGGTGGTTTTAGAAGAGGTAGGGGTTGTATGAATCAGATTTTTACAGTTAGGCAGATATGCGAGAAATATTTAGCAAAAGGTAAGGAGGTGTATGTTGCATTTATGGATCTGGAGAAAGCGTATGATAGAGTTGATAGGGAAGCAATGTGGAATGTGATGAGGTTATATGGAGTTGGTGGAAGGTTGTTGCAAGCAGTGAAAAGTTTCTACAAAGGTAGTAAAGCATGTGTTAGGATAGGAAATGAAGTGAGTGATTGGTTTCCGGTGAGAGTGGGGCTGAGACAGGGATGTGTGATGTCGCCGTGGTTGTTTAACTTGTATGTTGATGGAGTGGTGAGAGAGGTGAATGCTCGAGTGCTTGGACGAGGATTAAAACTGGTAGACGAGAATGACCATGAATGGGAGGTAAATCAGTTGTTGTTTGCGGATGATACTGTACTGGTTGCAGACACAGAAGAGAAGCTTGGACGATTAGTGACAGAATTTGAAAGTGTGTGTTAGAGAAGGAAGTTGAGAGTTAATGTGGGTAAGAGTAAGGTTATGAGATGTACGAGAAGGGAAGGTGGTGCAAGGTTGAACGTCATGTTGAATGGAGAGTTACTTGAGGAGGTGGATCAGTTTAAGTACTTGGGGTCTGTTGTTGCAGCAAATGGTGGAGTGGAAGCAGATGTACGTCAGAGAGTGAATGAAGGTTGCAAAGTGTTGGGGGCAGTTAAGGGAGTAGTAAAAAATAGAGGGTTGGACATGAATGTAAAGAGAGTTCTATATGAGAAAGTGATTGTACCAACTGTGATGTATGGATCGGAGTTTGTGGGGAATGAAAGTGATGGAGAGACAGAAATTGAATGTGTTTGAGATGAAGTGTCTAAGGAGTATGGCTGGTGTATCTCGAGTAGATAGGGTTAGGAACGAAGTGGTGAGAGTGAGAACGGGTGTAAGAAATGAGTTAGCAGCTAGAGTGGATATGAATGTGTTGAGGTGGTTTGGCCATGTTGAGAGAATGGAAAATGGATGTCTGCTAAAGAAGGTGATGAATGCATGAGTTGATGGGAGAAGTACTAGAGGAAGGCCAAGGTTTGGGTGGATGGATGGAGTGAAGGAAGCTCTGGGTGATAGGAGGATAGATGTGAGCGAGGCAAGAGAGCGTGCTAGAAATAGGAATGAATGGCGAGCAATTGTGACGCAGTTCCGGTAGGCCCTGCTGCTGCCTCCGATGCCTTAGATGACCGCGGAGGTAGCAGCAGTAGGGGATTCAGCATTATGAAGCTTCATCTGTGGTGGATAATGTGGGAGGGTGGGCTATGACACCCTAGCAGTACCAGCTGAACTCGGTTGAGTCCCTTGTTAGGCTGGGAGGAACGTAGAGAGTAGAGGTCCCCTTTTTGTTTTTGTTTCTTTGTTGATGTCGGCTACCCCCCAAAATTGGGGGAAGTGCCATGGTATATGTATGTATGTATGTATTGTGGTATGGTATCAAATGCCCTTCCTTGTGATAAACTGATTGTTGCTAGAATTTCAATCAGACCCTGTGATGAGGTCAAAATGAGTATCAAGTCACTTGAAATAGTAATGGAGTAATTGATCACACTGTTGATTGCTATTATAATATCAGGAAAAGATTATTTAACTTCTGAGGAATTTTTTTGTCATCTGATTTGTTTTAAGATTTATGTTCATACAACAAGTTAAGAAATAAGTGTTCATACAACTAGTGAATTATAATTGATATCTTTTGCCACTTGCTTCGATTGTCTTTCAAAATCAAATTTAACTGATGTTCATTGTATTTTGCTAAGTAAAAGTTGATACTGTAATTTAATGAATTTTAAATACAGTACATGAGATTTGGAAGAAAATCATCGACCCTTTTCTTATGACACATGTTGCTGTTTTTCATTTATAATACCTAGCTTTATACTACCTAAAGGATATAAGGGAAAATACTGACTATTGTTTACCTTTTTATACTGGTGAAAAATTTTAATAAGTTGAATTTTGAAATTTTTACTTAAGCAAAGTATAAAACTATTCTTACATAGTACACACAATCCACAGATAAAACTTGCGTTAGTTTCATATGGAATGTCTGTTCTTTAAAATTTTCTTTCGTATGTCAGGTACACACGAGGATGGATCAGCAGGAAGAAATACCAAGAGTCTCTTAAAAATCAGAAGAAGGCAGCTCCCAAAAAGGAAGCTGCAAAGAAAGGTTCTGCACCTCCCCCTCCAAGTCAAAGGAAATTAGAACATAAAGATTCAGGTAATTTAGGCCAGGACAGGCATTGAATTAGCTTCAATTGTTTTGGTGAAAATTTAATTGGTATTGCAAACTGTTTTCCATGCTATATTATTTAACCTTGAAACACTAACCATATCTAAAAATTTCTGTCTACTATTCAATATCTAACTTGGTAATAAAAGAGGAAAGGATATTATGTTAGATGCTTGCAAATGCTTTTATACTAACTCAAAGGATTACATTATTTTACATAGGGATAAAGCCAGGTTGACTAAAGTTTCTCAGTTGATATTTATTACTGTTTGCTACTATAGCCCAGTGGATGAAAGCAAAAATGATGGGTGCATTGGGTGCTCAGTCCTCTGTGGATCAGGATGACAAAGAAGTTGAGAAATCAAAGAAGGGACCTGCAAAGCATAAGCCCAAGAAGCATGGAGAAATGTCAGAGGATGAAGCAGCCACCATTATTCAGTCTTGTAAGGGCGTTGTTAGCTTCCACTTTGTTCTTAAATTGCAGTGTAGTTAAACAGAATTAGCTTGATCCGCATAGCTATAACTTATTTTGTGTTGTTCAGTACTTTTAGGTTTGTGAACTTTTAGTACAGTACAGTATTGTAGTGAAATTTTACATACAGTAGTGTTATGAGTCTACATGGCTGAGCATGAACTTTTTTCCTGTTGGTAAAATGGTTACATTGCTCATAAATGGAAAATGATTGGCACACTATTAACATTTTAATTTTATCTTATATTAACTTCTTTTTATTTAAAGTAGTATGTAGCATCATAGTCAGCTCCTGAATAAGCAAAATGTAACAGTGTGTTGTCTTGATTTGCTTAGTTTGATTTGCTGTTTCTTATCTTATGCTTGAATCCAGTTTTCATCTTAGTAACTTATAAATGTATGAGGTTTGTTAGACTTCTGCATATTTAACATTTAGCCATTCAAACACTATTTTAAAGTAGATATGAATGCTATGCATGCTTATTACAATATTCAAGTATTCTTCAAACTCTGAGTATATGAATACTTTCTTCATGATTAATTGTTATTCTCTCTCTCTCTCCGTGTGTGTGTGTGTGTGTGTGTGTGTGTGTGTTGGATAATGTCTTCTTTATATGGACTACATTACCTTGGTTGCTAATAAGCAATTTAAAGACAGCAGTCTTTTTTAGGAGTAGCCTACAATTTAATGAGAATGAAAAAAAAAAACATTTGAATGATGTGAATAGAGGAAACTTGAGAAATGACATGGAAATATACAGAGTTGATTGATTTTCCTTTTGTAATTTTATTAGTCCACAAGGCTCTACAACTAAAGAAGAGAATCAAAGCATCTTATTTAATGCTGAATGACTCTAGGTTACATAAATTAAAAAAATTATAATAATAGTAAGGCCATCATGTGACCAAAAAAATTTAAATTTTACTCTTTTGAAGTACAGTAAACTTTCCTATACATGTGCAGAAAATAATATTGCTAGTTTTTGGATGGGCTTTTATGAAAAATGTAATGATGGGGCAGTTTCATTTAATAATTATAAAGAACAAAATGGTAATGGTAATTTAAAATATGCAGGAAAAACCTGACCTTAATTTTCTCACAAGCCATCGTTGTTTCTAATCATGAAATTAGTTTTATGATAAATGTATCTTCAAAACACTTTCCTTCTTACAGATGTTCGAGGTCATCATGCTAGAAGAGAGTGGGGCCCACTTCTTGAGGAGAGGCTAAGTAAATTGGTTGAAAAACACATAGACAATGCTGAAGAGGCCTCAAAAGCACTGGAGGTATTACTTATGGTTTGATTTGTTTTGCTTTACTCAGACTAATCCTAATTCTACTTTCCTATAATACAATGGCAATGAATGAAAAGGATTTTTGTTGAGAAATTTTTTTTTTTAGTAGTTCTGTTTAGGGTTTTAAGCTGAAATTTGTATAATAGTTTTGGCTTCAAGTTATTCAATCACTTATGGTCAAGTACATAAATCTTGATACATCAGAAGATAAAAGTAAAAATTTACCTTAGATTATGATATAAATAACCCTTTCAATTTAAAAATAGATCCAAGAGAATTATGAAAGGATCCTCTCTGGTAAAAAAAATATCTCCAATAAAACCCTTCAAGGCATCTCTCACTCTGAACAGTGTCATTGCTATCATTAGTAGTTTAACAAAGCCATGGATCTATCGTCAGCTGTAATAATAAATTATGAAATAACAGACTTGCAATACTGTACTATAAAGCTTTTTTATTTTCGTTTTACAGGCGGAAGGCCTAACTCCAGATGAAGCTGCTATGATTATTCAAAAGTTCTGGGGAAAACACAAGAGGCAGAAAGAAAGTGCAAAGCTACAACCTAAATCTCAAAAGCCTATGGGCAAGTACACCAATAGCAAGAGGATGACAAGTCTGATAATGTTCTCTCAAAGTGTGAGTGTTGTAATAGACTTATATTTTTATTTTTAGCTGTAATACCAGATTCATTCTACTGTGAATGCAGTTATACCCATTTGTAATATTGTATCCTGATAGCAATGGCTCTTGCAGTATTTCAGTATCTCCAATATACAAGAAGTTGAAATTGCAGTATCTCAAAGCTTATTGATGGTTTATGAAATATAGTACAGTAATTAGAATTTAGATCCAATGCAGAAATTTCATTTTCATTCCTTAGGTATAGTGTGTCTGAATTCCAATGAATTCACTCACTATCTTATGTATGGTAAGATTTGAAATGCTCTAATTTTAAATATTTAACTTAGCCGGTGAATATATAGCTGCAACTCTGTTGCTCGACAGACAAAAAACTGTACAAAAAACTCGCCAGCGATCGCTACACAGGTTGCGGGTGTGCCCATCAGCGCCAACTGTCGGCCAGATACCATACTCAATGTAAACAAAGACTCAATTTCTTCTCTGTCGACGTGTCGACAAGACGTACTTTTACTTGCTGTAGAACCTGGAGTTTTCTCAACATATTTGGTGAAGTACTTCATTTTGGTTTGAGCTTTCGCAGTGCAGGTGTTTTATCTTCATCTTAAATCTTGAACTCGTTTTGGATTTAATTTTTGGTGACAAAGAGAGTATGGACTTTCTTTGACTTTTAAATGGCCGACCTTTCCCTTAGACGGAAGTGTGTTTAGGCTTTTAGTAATTATCTTATCACGTTATAAATTAATTATAGATTTTCCTCTATATATTTTATATCTCACCGCCTTTATTAGGCCTCTTCGATTAACTTTACATTTATAATAAACATAAAAAATAAATTTTTCAATATTAATCTTACCCGATAATCATGTAGCTGTCAATTCTGTTGCCGACAGAAATCTACGGTCGGGATACGCCAGCGATCGCTATACAGGTGGGGGTGAACACCACAGCGCCATCTGTGGTCAGGTACTCCAGTACTTCTTGTCAACACCACCTCAATTTTTCCTCTGTCGTGCCTCCGGCTAGACCTACATGGATACGCTGTTGATTCTGGAGTTATTGCTCACGATTTGGTGATGTATTTGCTCTAGAGTTTAGCCTTCGCTATTCAGGAAGCTTTATCATTAGCTTAGCAAGTTTTTGGAATTAATTTGATTTAATTTTTGATTTAATTTTGGTGACGAAGAGAGTATGAACTCTCTTTCACTTTTAATGGCCGACCCTTCCCTTAGACGGAAGTGTTGGTGTCGAAGAGAGTATAGACTCTCTTTCTTAATTTTGCTTAACAAAAGTTATAGATTTATTTTATATCTCTCCGCCTTTTATAGGCCTCTTCGATTAACTTCCTTTTATTATAAACTTATTAAAATTAATTTTTATATTTGTTTATATTCGACCTTTCCTAATAGTAGGCGGTCTTTTCTTGGAACCGAAGTTAATTAACATTGAGCCCGTCATTTCGTTTTTACCTGTTAACATATTATGCTATTTTAATGTTTTTGAAAGAATTTCTTTGATAGTCTCGTACTGTTTTCAAAGTTGAACTAACGTTTTGTTTTGTCTCTGCAGTTGTTGACGTTCAGAACGTTCAACTTGCGCTCTATCGTTACGATAGAGAGAGAGTATTCACGGTGTCACGTTGCAGTAAGAGTAGAACGATTCTATCGTTTTGTTCATTCTTTCTTAGCTTAAATGGTTTTAATTCTAATAAAGGAACTTTTTATTTGGGAAATCTTTCAGTTTTTTTCCTTTAACAATAATATGTTTTAACGATATATATAATTGGGCTCATCTCTCAGGTTCTAAGTCAAGAGAGAGAGAGAGAGATAGAGACGGAGGGAGAGAGAGGGGATAAACGTTTCGTTCAAGCGGTTAACGTTGTTATCGTTTTTGCTCTTCTCCCTAGTCTCTTTAGGGGAAGAAGATAAACGTTTCTAGAGTTTTATTCTTGTTCTCAGGCTTTATGCGGTGAGAGATTTTAAACGTAGTTTATTTGATCTAGTGTTTAGTCTCTTTTCCAGCCACTGAATTATTTATCTTTCATTATGTTTTTCTGTTACATTGTAATACTGTTTTCGCAATTACTAACTTTTAATGAAGGATAGAATTGCGTGTTTCAGGTACAAACCACTTAAAGTTTCGAGTTCAGTGAAATAAGTGCAAACAGAAAATCAAAAGTGATAAAGTGATAAGCGCAAAGTGTTACAGTGTTGCGTTCGAGGGTTCGTCTGTTCGTGCCAGTTGTTCGCCTAGTCTGGGACCTCTTACAAGCTCCCAAGCAGGGGAGAAGTAACGTCGAAGGACTTATGGGTTCATCAGGCCTTGATCGACGAACAGACGTTTCCCTCCGTGGTTTCGGGTGTAACCAACTCACGTAGCCGACGTGATCACCCCACCCACACAAAGACGAGAGAGCCCTTTTATTCCTCGTCTGCGGAAGAGGTTTCTCGCAGAAACCATGGACCAAATCTTGCAGCTTTTAAGTGCAAGTCGGTCCCTTCCGCGCAAGTCCAACTCCTAGGTGGTGCCATTAGCACTGGGTCAGTTCGGACTTGCTGCAGTACGACAACTGCACACCTCCCAGAGAGGCAAGGTGGTATCGCAACAGGCAGTAACTCCGTCTGTTGCCGCACCAGCTGTTTTAGACCCTCAGTCTCAACGGACAGTAGCTCCGTTTGTTGTTGTCTTTCTTAAACTCTAGTGGTCTATGCTGCAGACAATGCAGTCTCAGCTTGCGGTGTTGATGCAGGAGTTTCAGGCAGAGAAGGTTAGCACACCTCCTCCTGCGAGCGCTCCTCCACCTCTGCGCAGTCCACCCTGCCAGACGTATGATGTTGAGGCTCCTCCTGCCTCCATGCGTGAGCTGCCGCATTGGGAGTTGCCAGGTACCAGCGCTATGCAGCAACCTCCACTTTCCTTGAGGCAGGAGCCTCATGCTATGCGGCAACCGCCTCAACTCTTGAGGCAAGAGCCTCAACTCTTGAGGCAAGAGCCTCAACTCTTGAGGCAAGAGCCTCAACTCTTGAGGCAAGAGCCTCAACTCTTGAGGCAAGAGCCTCAACTCTTGAGGCAAGAGCCTCAACTCTTGAGGCAAGAGCCTCAACTCTTGAGGCAAGAACCTCAACTCTTGAGGCAAGAACCTCAACTCTTGAGGCAAGAACCTCAACTCTTGAGGCAAGAGCCTCAACTCTTGAGGCAAGAACCTCAATTCTTGAGGCAAGAGCCTCAACTCTTGAGGCAAGAACCTCAACTCTTGAGGCAAGAACCTCAACTCTTGAGGCAAGAGCCTCAACTCTTGAGGCAAGATCCTCAACTCTTGAGGCAAGAGCCTCAACTCTTGAGGCAAGAGCCTCAACTCTTGAGGCAAGAGCCTCAACTCTTGAGGCAAGAGCCTCTCTCTGCGCAGCCACCTCCTCAACCCTTGAGGCAGACGCAACTCTTGAGGCAGGAACCTCATGCTATGAGGCAGCCGCCTCAACGCATGCAGCAACCGCATTCTTCACAGCATGAGCCTCTCTCTGCGCAGCTACCTCCTCAACCCTTGAGGCAGACGCAACTCTTGAGGAGGAACCTCACAGGAGCCTCATGCTATGCGGCATCCTCCTCAAACCATGAGGCAGGAGCCTCATGCTATGCGGCATCCTCCTCAACCCATGAGGCAGGAGCCTCATGCTATGCGGCAACCTCCTCTACCCATGAGGCAGCCTCATGCTATGCGGCATCCTCCTCAACCCATGAGGCAGGAGCCTCATGCTATGCGGCATCCTCCTCAACCCATGAGGCAGGAGTCTCATGCTATGAGGAGCCTCATGCTATGCGGCATCCTCCTCAAACCATGAGGCAGGATCCTCATGCTATGCGGCAACCGCCTCAACCCATGAGGCAGGAGCCTCATACTATGCGGCATCCTCCTCAACGCATGCGGCATGAGCCTCATCCCTTGCAGCATGAGCCTCATCCCATGCAGCATGAGCCTCATACCATGCAGCATGAGCCTCATCCCATGCAGCATGAGCCTCATCCCATGCAGCGTAAGCCGCACGCCATGCAACATGCTCTGCTTACCTTACAGCATGCTCTACATACAGCATGCTCTGCATAAAGCATGCTCTGCATACCTTACCGCATGCTCCTCAGTCACACATCTTTGGTTGTTGCCAACTCACTAGACGGTCAAGCAGTTTCATAACGTTGCCTTCTAGTCTGCTGCTTTTGCACCAGTGAAACCCTCACTGAGAGAACTTAGCTTTTCTCGGATATGGTTCCTGTAGATGAGAAAGTGCTATTCTCCCTCCTTCTGATATTCCCTTGAGGACTCTGTCATTTGGAGAGAAGCCTTTAGCTGCTTAGCCTCCTATGGACTTATATTTAAGCATAACATGCTTCCAGGGAGGGTAATGGTTCCACTTCAGTCGCTAACCCCGTCTGTTACCACACCTGCTCCCATAGACCTTGAGCTTTGTTGCAAGACATGCAGTCCAAGCTTAGTCCTTGTTAGAGGATTTTTTGTTTACGGAGTCAGTGTGTCACTGGGAAGACGTTCAACAACCAGCAGAAGTGACTTGTTGTGACGCAGTGCGGCAACCTCAGCAACCCGATAAGGAGTTGTCTGTACGACCCAGACAGTCTAGACAGCTTCGGGTTGTCGCTGTACTTCCTCGCTTCCCCATGGTTGACAGTTCACAGACTGTGCAGCAGTACCATGATCTTGTGTCCGGCTCCGTCAGACGACTAGCTTTTAAGAGCTCCCACAAGTCGTCGCTGTCTGGAGATTCTCAGATGGACTATGGATCTGACCAAGGAACTGGGCCTCCTGGTCAATTTTGAGGAGTCCCAGCTCGTCCCATCCCAGACCTTTGTCTACCTGGGTATGGATCTTCAGAGTCGAGCTTTTCGGGCTTTTCCGTCGGCCCCAAGGATCTACTAAGCCCTAGATTGCATCCAGAGCATGCTGAGAAGGAACCGATGCTCAGTCAGGTAGTGGATGAGTCTAACAGGGACACTTTCATCGCTGGCCCTGTTCATCGAGTTAGGGAGACGCCACCTCCGCCCCCTTCAGTATCATCTAGCGGCTCACTGGATAAAGGACATGACGCTAGAGACGATCTCAGTTCCTGTTTCCGAAGAGAGGAGGTCTACTCTCACGTGGTGAAAGAACAGCTTTCTTCTCAAGGAAGTCTACCTTTGGCTGTTCAGAAACCCGACCGCCGTCTCTTCTCTGACGCATCAGACACGGGCTGGGGTGCGACTTTGGACGGACAGGAATGCTCGGGAACATGGAATCAGGAGCTAAGGACACTTCACATCTCTTGCAAGGAGCTGTTGGCGGTTCATCTGGCCTTGATAAACTTCAAGTCCCTCCAGCTTAACAAGGTGGTGGAGGTGGACTCTGACAACACCACAGCCTTGGCTTACATCTCCAAGCAGGGAGGGACTCATTCGTGGAAGTTGTTCTAGATCGCAAGGGACCTCCTCATCTGGTTAAAAGATCGAAAGCTCACGCTGGTAACGAGGTTCATTCAGGGCGATATGAATGTCATGGCAGATCGCCTTAGCCGGAAGGGTCAGGTCATCCCCACAGAGTGGACCCTTCACAAGAATGTTTGCAGCAGACTTTGGGCCCTGTGGGGTCAGCCAATCATAGATCTGTTCGCTACCTCGATAACCTAGAGACTCCCGTTGTATTGTTCTCCGATTCCAGACCCAGCAGCAGTTCACGTGGATGCTTTTCTGCTGGATTGGTCCCATCTCGACCTGTATGCATTCCCGCCGTTCAAGATTGTCAACAGGGTACTTCAGAAGTTCGCCTCTCGCAAAGGGACACGGCTGACGTTGGTTGGCTCCGCTCTGGCCCGCGAGAGAATGGTTCATAGAGGTACTGCAATGGCTGGTCGACATTCCCAGGACTCTTCCTCTAGGAGTGGACCTTCTACGTCTACCTCACGTAAAGAAGGTACATCCAAACCTCCACGCTCTTCGTCTGACTGCCTTCAGACTTTCGAAAGACTCTCAAGAGCTAGGGGCTTTTCGAAGGAGGCAGCCAGAGCGATTGCCAGAGCAAGGAGGACATCCACTCTCAGAGTCTATCAGTCTAAAGGGGAAGTCTTCCGAAGCTGGTACAAGGCCAATGCAGTTTCCTCATCCAGTACCACTGTAACCCAGATTGCTGACTTCCTGTTACATCTAAGGAACGTAAGATCCCTTTCAGCTCCTACGATTAAGGGTTACAGAAGTATGTTGGCAGCGGTTTTCCGCCACAGAGGCTTGGATCTTTCCACCAACAAAGATCTACAGGACCTCCTTAGGTCTTTTGAGACCTCAAAGGAACGTCAGTTGTCCACTCCAGGCTGGAATCTAGACGTGGTCCTAAGGTTCCTTATGTCATCAAGATTTGAACCTCTCCAATCAGCCTCTTTTAAGGACCTCACATTAAAAACTCTTTTCCTCGTGTGCTTGACAACAGCTAAAAGAGTAAGTGAGATCCACGCCTTCAGCAGGAACATAGTTTTCACATCTGAAACGGCTACATGTTCCTTGCAGCTCGGTTTTTTGCTAAAACGAGCTTCCTTCACGTCCTTGGCCTAAGTCGTTCGAGATCCCAAGCCTATCCAACTTGGTGGGGGACGAACTGGAGAGAGTACTTTGCCCAGTTAGAGCTCTTAGGTACTATCTAAAAAGGTCATAACCTTTACGAGGACAATCAGAAGCCTTATGGTGTGCTATCAAGAAGCCTTCTCTTCCAAGGTCTAAGAACTCAGTTTCTTACCTATTCAGGCTCCTGATTAGGGAAGCACATTCTCTTCTGAAGGAAGAAGACCTTGCTTTGCTGAAGGTAAGGACACATGAAGGGAGAGCTGTGGCTACTTCAGTGGCCCTCAAACAGAACCGTTCTCTGCAGAGTGTTATGGATGCAACCTATTGGAGAAGCAAGTCAGTGTTCGCATCATTCTATCTCAAAGATGTCCAGTCTCTTTACGAGAACTGCTACACCCTGGGACCATTCGTAGCAACGAATGCAGTAGTAGGCGGGGGCTCAGCCACTACATTCCCATAATCCCATAACCTTTTTAACCTTTCTCTTGAATACTTTTTATGGGTTGTACGGTCGGCTAAGAAGCCTTCCACATCCTTGTTGATTTGGCGGGTGGTCAATTCTTTCTTGAGAAGCGCCGAGGTTAAAGGTTGTGATGAGGTCCTTTAGTATGGGTTGCAGCCCTTTATACTTCAGCACCTAAGAGTCGTTCAGCATCCTAAGAGGACCGCTACGCTCAGTAAGGAAGACGTACTTAATAAAGGCAGAGTAATGGTTCAAGTCGTCTTCCTTACCAGGTACTTATTTATTTTATGTTATTTTTGAATAACTAATAAAATAAAATACGGGATACTTAGCTTCTTTGTTAACATGTATGCTGGTCTCCACCCACCACCCTGGGTGTGAATCAGCTACATGATTATCGGGTAAGATTAATATTGAAAAATGTTATTTTCATTAGTAAAATAAATTTTTGAATATACTTACCCGATAATCATGATTTAATTGACCCACCCTTCCTCCCCATAGAGAACCAGTGGACCGAGGAAAAAATTGAGGTGGTGTTGACAAGAAGTACTGGAGTACCTGACCACAGATGGCGCTGTGGTGTTCACCCCCACCTGTATAGCGATCGCTGGCGTATCCCGACCGTAGATTTCTGTCGGCAACAGAGTTGACAGCTACATGATTATCGGGTAAGTATATTCAAAAATTTATTTTACTAATGAAAATAACATTTTAATGTTTTGTTTATATGCGACCTTTCCTGAGAGTAGGCGGTCCTAACTTGGAAACCGAAGTTAAACAACGTTGAGCCCTTTCAATCGTAAATAGCTTTTAAGAGCTAATGATTTAAAACTTTTTAAATGAATATTTTTAATAAATATTTTATGAAAGATTTTCTTTGAATAGTCTTCGTACTGTTTTCAAAGATGAACTAACGTTTAGTTTATTTATGCTACGCAGTTTGCGCTCTATCGTTACGATAGAGAGAGAGAGTATCACGGTTTCACTTTGCAGAAAGAGTAAATCGATTCTGACGTTTTGTTCATTCTTCTTTCAAAGCTTAAATGTTTTAAATTCTATTTTAAAGGAACTTTTTAATTGAAAAACCTTTCAGTTTTTCCTTTGGTCAAATAACATGTTTTTTTGACGAAATGTAATTGGGCTCTTCTCTTAGGTGCGAAATCAAGAGAGAAAGAGAGAGAGAGATAGAGACGGAGGGAGAGAGAGGAGAGAAAACGTTCCGTTCAAGCGGGTAACGTTGTTCTCGAGTTACTCTCGTCCCTAGTCTCTGTACGGGGAGAAAGGATAAAACGTTTTTAGTTTTATTCTCGTCCCCAGGCAATGTACGGTGAGAGATTGTAAACATAGTTTTGAATGAACTAGTGTTTCTTCTCTTCCCCAACCACTGATTTTTTTTTTTATCTTAAAAGATGTTTACTGTTTTTTTTTGCTGGTATTAATGTGCTTGCATTATACGACTGATTTCGCATTTACTACCTTTTGATGAGGGTAGAATTGCGTGCTTCAGGTAGAAATCAGTAAAAGTTTCGATTTCAGTGAAATAAGTGCAAAACAGAAAATCGTAGTGATAAAGTGATATTGCGCAAAGTGTTACAGTGTTGCGTCCGAGGGTTCGTCTGTTCGTGCCTGTCGTTCACCTAGTCCGGGACCTCTTGCAAGCTCCCAAGCCCAGGGGAGAAGTAATGTCGAACGACTTATGGGTTCGAGAGGCCTTGATCAGTGAACAGACGTTTCCCTCTATGGTATCGGGTGTATCTTACCAAGATCTCCCCTACCATAAGGCGAGAGAGACAATTTTCTCCTCGTCATCCGAAGGCTTTTCGCACAAGAAACCTGAAACAAGGTTTCGAGGCCCTTAAGCAAAAGTCAGTCCTTTCAGGACAGGTCCAGCGTCCTGGTTGCAGCCATTAGGACAGCTCTGACCCTATGCAGTCATCGGAAAACTGCTCGCCGCCTAACAAAAGCGTAACACAGACTCCGAGAGTCTTTTTTGTTGGCAAAGTGTTGCGGTCACAGACGTTACCCTCGTCTCTTACCGCAACCATTTCCGTTGATCCTAAATGGGTTTTACGGCAAGACATGCAGAATATGCTTGCCTCCCTTATGGAAGACTATTCTGCCGATTAGTCCGTTGAGCCTAGCCGTTTATCTCATCGAGATCCTGGCTGTCAGCCAACCTAACGTTCCTTTGTGCTTCCTGTTGACGTTGGCGTAGCTAAGTCACGTCAATCAGGTTGTTTAGAACCACACTCGATGCGGTCTCGTGTGGATTTTCAGCCACATTTGGACGTTAGGCCACTTGCTGATGCTCCTGTTGACGTTTAGGACGTTCGCTAACAATCGGAGTTGACTTGTTTTAACGCTGTGCGTCAACCTCCGCATTCTAGAGTTGTTTTGACTGCTCATTCTAGGCAGTCAAAGCAGTCTCGAGTGGACGCTGTGCGTCTTCACGCACCTGTTGTTGTTGACAGTTCACAGACTGTCAAGCAGTTACATGACGTTGCGTCCTGGTCTCTCGCACCTGTTGTTGTTGACAGTTCACAGACTGTCAAGCAGTTACATGACGTTGCGTCCTGGTCCGCTACTAATGCACCAGTGCGTGTGGACTCTGCTTGTAAAGCATTGCCACCACGGTAGGTCTCTCCCTTGCTTGAGACTCAGCTATTATCGGACAAGGTTCCTTTAGATGAGGAAGTTGCTGTTCCCCCTCCTACTGATATTCCCTTGAGGACTCTGTCAGACGGAGAGGAGCCTAAAGCTGGTTAGCCCTCTGTGGACTTTAATTAAATCATGCTGTTTTTTAAGGATCTTTGTCCGGATCTTTTTGTAACTGCTGCTCCTCGTTCGCCTAAACGTCAGAGCTTACACTAGGCCTAGCTACTTCGAAGCCGTTGTTTATAAGCTAGTGCTCTCTCGCTCTCCTAGAGAGCTTTACGTTTGCAAGGCGACTGGTTTATCACCAGGAGGAGTTTGGGGGATACAGCCTTTGCTTTCCCTTCTTTTAAACTGGCTTACGAGCCTTTGAAGTTTTGCTGTACAATTATGTCATGCATAAACAAGGCTTTCAGGGATGGAAAGCGGTACCGCCTCAGTCGCTAACCCCGTCTGTTGCCGCACCTGCTCCCGTAGACCCTAAATGGGCTTTGCTGCAAGACATGCAGTCCAAGCTTGCGTCCTTGATGGAGGACTTTAATGCGGAGAAGGTTGGTGCTGAACCTTCTGGCCAACAACCTTCCAAGCGGTCGGTTGTGCGCCCTGTTGACGCTGAGGTAACCTTCTCGCGTCTACCAGTTGAGGTGGTTCCTCCACCGATGCGACCCAGTGTGGGTTGCCAGCCGCACGTTGACGTTAAGCGACGCTCGGAGGTGGTTGTTGACGTTCAGGACGTTCAACAACCATCAGAGGTGACTTGTTTTGACGCGGTGCGTCAACCTCCGCAACCCGGTATGGTGTTGACTGCACAACCCAGACGGTCTAGACAGTCTCGGGTGGACGCTGTGCGTCCTCGCGCACCCATGGTTGTTGACAGTTCACAGACTGTGCAGCAGTTCCATGACGTTGCGTCCGGCTCCGTCACGCATGCACCAGTGCGACCGGACTCAGCGAGCCAGACGTTGCCCACTCCGTTGCCGTTTCCTCATCAGTTTTCGGATGAGGAACTATCTGATGAGGACGTTGCTGAACAACAAGACGATCAGCCCCCAGAATAGATCAAGCCCTGCTATCCATCCAGAAGATGCTGAAGAAGGAACGCTGCTCAGTCAGGCTGTGGATGAGTCTGGTAGGGACGCTGTCATCCCTGGAACAGTTTGTATCACTAGGAAGACTACACCTCCGTCCTCTTCAATACCATCTGGCTTTTCACTGGAAAAAGGACAAGACGCTAGAAGCGGTCTCGATCCCGGTTTCCGGAAAGATAAAGTCTTGTCTGACTTGGTGGAAGGACAATATCAACCTAAGAGAGGGTCTTCCCCTGGCTGTTCAGACTCCCCACCACGTTCTCCTCTCGGACACATCGGACTTGGGCTGGGGCGCGACACTGGACGGTCGGGAATGCTCAGGTCTGTGGAACTCGAGTCAGAGGAGCATGCATATCAACTGCAAGGAGCTGTTGGCAGTTCATCTGGCCTTGAAAAGCTTCGAGTATCTCCTTCGAGGCAAAGTGGTGGAAGTAAACTCGGACAACACCACGGCCTTGGCGTACATCTCCAAACAAGGAGGTACCCACTCACTGACGTTGTACGAGATCGCAAGGGACCTGCTCATCTGGTCAAAAGGTCAAGACATCTCCCTAGTAACGAGGTTCATCCAAGGCGACTTGAACGTCATAGCAGATTGTCTCAGTCGGAAAGGGCAAGTAATTCCAACCGAATGGACCCTCCACAAGGATGTGTGCAAGAGACTTTGGGCCACTTGGGGTCAACCAACCATAGATCTCTTTGCAACCTCGCTGACCAAGAGGCTTCCAATCTATTGCTCCCCAGTCCCGGACCCAGCAGCAATACATATAGATGCCTTCCTCCTAGATTGGTCACATCTGGATCTCTACGCATTCCCACCGTTCAAGATTGTCAACAAGGTACTGCAGAAGTTTGCCTCTCACGAAGGGACAAGGTTGACGTTAGTTGCTCCCCTCTGGCCCGCGAGAGAATGGTTCACCGAGGTACTTCGATGGTTAGTAGACGTTCCCAGAAGTCTTCCTCTAAGGGTAGACCTTCTACGTCAGCCACACGTAAAGAAGGTACACCAAAGCCTCCACGCTCTTCGTCTGACTGCCTTCAGACTATCGAAAGACTCTCGAGAGCTAGAGGCTGTTCGAAGGAGGCAGCCAGTGCGATTGCTAGAGCAAGGAGAGCGTCTACCATTAGAGTCTACCAATCGAAGTGGGAAGTCTTCCAAGACTGGTGCAAGTCAGTTTCTGTATCCTCGACCAGTACCTCTGTAGCTCAAATAGCTGATTTTCTCTTATACCTGAGAAAAGGACGATCCCTTTCAGCTCCCACTATCAAGGGCTACAGAAGCATGTTGGCATCGGTCTTCCGGCATAGAGGCTTAGATCTTTCCAACAATAAAGATCTGCAAGACCTCCTTAAGTCTTTTGAGACCACCAAGGAGCGTCGTTTGGCTACCCCTGGATGGAATTTAGACGTGGTACTAAGATTCCTCATGTCAGACAGGTTTGAGCCGTTACAATCAGCCTCCCTGAAAGATCTCACTCTTAAGACTCTTCCTGGTATGCTTAGCTTCGGCTAAAAGAGTCAGTGAGATTCATGCCTTCAGCAAGAACATCGGATTTTCGTCGGAAAAAGCTACTTGTTTGCTGCAACTTGGTTTTCTAGCCCAAAATGAGCTGCCTTCTCGGCCTTGGCCTAAATCTTTCGATATTCCCAGCTTATCGGAGATCGTAGGCAATGAACTAGAAAGAGTCTTATGCCCTGTTAGAGCTCTTAAGTTCTATTTAAAGCGCACTAAACCTTTACGAGGCCAATCTGAAGCTTTATGGTGTTCAGTTAAGAAACCATCCTTGCCTATGTCAAAGAATGCTTTGTCATACTTTATCAGATTGCTAATACGAGAAGCTCATTCACATCTGAGTGAGGAAGACCGAGCTTTGCTTAAAGTGAAGACGCACGAAGTTAGAGCTGTAGCAACTTCCGTGGCCTTTAAGCAAAATAGATCTCTGCAAAGTATAATGGACGCAACCTATTGGAGAAGCAAGTCAGTGTTCGCGTCATTTTACTTGAAAGATGTCCAGTCTCTTTACGAGAACTGCTACACACTGGGACCATTCGTAGCAGCGAGTGCAGTAGTGGGTGAGGGCTCAACCACTACAATTCCCTAATTCCATATCCTTTTAATCTGTCTCTTGAAATGTTTTTAATGTTGTTTTTATGGGTTGTCCGGAAGGCTAAGAAGCCTTTCGCATCCTGGTTGATTTGGCGGGTGGTCAAAGTCATTTCTTGAGAGCGCCCAGATTAGGGGTTTGATGAGGTCCTGTTGTATGGGTTGCAGCCCTTGATACTTCAGCTCCTAGGGGTCTGTCAGCATCCTAAGAGGATCGCGAGGCTCCGTAAGGAAGACGTACTTATAAGGCAGAGTAATCGTCTAAGTCGACTTCCTTACCAGGTACCTATTTATTTTGTTTTTGTTATATTGATAACTTCTAAAATGAAATAAAAACTCTTAGCTCATAAGATGTAAACATATTTAACTGGTCTTTACCCATCACCCTGGGTGTGAATCAGCTATATATTCACCGGCTAAGTTAAATATTTAAAAATGATATTTTAATTATAAAATTTTTTTTAATATACTTACCCGGTGAATATATAAATTAAACGACCCTCCCTTCCTCCCCAATAGAGACGCAGTGGGATGAGAAGAAATTGAGTCTTTGTTTACATTGAGTATGGTATCTGGCCGACAGTTGGCGCTGATGGGCACACCCGCAACCTGTGTAGCGATCGCTGGCGAGTTTTTTGTACAGTTTTTTGTCTGTCGAGCAACAGAGTTGCAGCTATATATTCACCGGGTAAGTATATTCAAAAATTTATTTTATAATTAAAATATCATTTTTAACAACTACCGAGATACTGTATGCCAGAAGGCTATAATTGCCAACCCCATTGATTTTGAAGTCCTGGTTGTACAGCAACTATAATTGTCCTGGTCAGTAAGAAGAACAAATGTTATTATGTATGGATGCCTATACAACTCTGTGCAGAAGAGACATGGTCATTACCAAAGAGAAGGATGAGAGTTTTAAAAGCTATGATGATAAAGTGATAAGATTAGAGGCCAGAGAAGTGGACAAGCATAATACTGTACATGTAAGTGATCTGAAGATGTGTGATGTCTAGATGCTGGAAAATAGACTTAATTAATAATCAACTAGAAAAATAATTTTTGATATGAAAATAGCAGGACAACTTGATGAAAAGACCCAAAAAATTATGAAAAAGGGCCTAGAATAATCTTTTAGACCACATAGAATTTTAGCAGAATGAACACGGGTTAGAAGTGTGTGGAGACAATTCACTTAATTTCTTACCCCATAGAGAGATGTACACTACTTCCTCAGGGCTGCTTCTGTTTAATTCACTCTCAATATATGCCACTCAATTCAGTGTTCCCCAAGGTATGAGAATTTTTTTACCCCTTTCACAATGTTTTACTTCATTAATATTTTACATTTTGGGAATATAAAATCTCTTGCCACATGTAAATTTTGCAATACTGTACTAACATTCTTTGGAACACAGTCTACTTCATTCATTCTGTAGTTCGGTGTTTTCCCGAAACTTTAACCACAGTAGCTCTAAGCCCTGTTTCCTGACTATTTGCTTTCCTTCAACTGATTTTCAAATCTTTACTCTATCCATCCAATTATTATTTTTTGCAACTGCTCTATATAATTCTAGTCTTGGCACTTGGTTATCACTGGATAGCAGCACCAAAGACCTTACCTTTGTGTACTAATTTATAGTTTCCTCCTGTATGATGAAACAGCAAAAAATCCAAGGGTGATAACTGATAGACACTAAAATATATCTCAAACACTTCTGACATACCTCAGACTGTCCTCCATTTGGATCTTATGGTACCATACATTTGCACAAATATAATGAGTCTTTCCAGCATCCATTGTCTTTTTAAATGCATAATTTATATCAAATACTTACTCAAGATACAGATATGAGTTACACTCACCAACTTTTAATAATATTTTCTCATATTACTTGTTATTAACGCTGCTTCCATTGTTGCAATCTGTGACATGAAGTCAACCTAGAAATTATCAAATTTTAAAAAATGCATTACCTCAAACACCTTCATTGCTGTATTTCAATGTTATGCAGCAGCAGTTATTTTCCTCTGTAATTTTGCTATTGCTGTTCACCTTTTCTTTTGTTAAATGTACGGTTATACTTCTCTTGATCTATCCCTTCCTTGAATATTAGGTTTGCATATACAGTATCCTGGTTAATTTATTGATGACCTAGTCTTCCCAAGGGCCATCTTAACTTCTCCAGATGTCATATTTGCTATTTGCTCTTATCATTTCAACATCTAGCTTATAATTATTCAAAAGATTTTAAAAAATTCTGATTCATCTTTCCACCTTTCTTTTTTCTACAACCATAATGTTTCCATTTTCATTTTTTAATATAAGTTTACCCCTTTCATTTCAATTCCATCATCAACCATTTAGTATATGGTAAATAATTTGAACCTTAGCACCTAATGCTGTGGCTGGGAAAGCCATTCATCACCAAGGTGCAAGTGAGGAAAACCTCACAAAAGTAAAATGAAGCAAAAGTTAAAAGAGGTTAAACAGCAAGCTGGAAGGAAGGAAGCCAGAACTGAAGTGAAATACTGTAGAATGCTAAAACGGTTGTGCTGTCCAGAATGTTTTCTCTTCTCCTTATGCTGTATTGAGATGCTAATTTTGTTCCTTTCAACTCGTTCTTTGCCCTTGCTAACCTGACTTTTGGCCTCCTTTTTATCTCTATACAGTATATATTCTTGTCCTGTGTTATAGCTGGAAAACTCTCTTGTGCCCTTTTTAGTTATCGTTTGTACATCTTTATTCCCGTCTTCATTATTCTTTTATGTCATACCATTTGCTGTTTCTGATGCCTGTCATATGTTTTTATCTGCCTTTTCTGCCAACAAATTAATGATTCTTGATACTTTTTCTCTGTACTCCTCTTTTGCTTATGTACTAAATAACTGGTTTGTGTTATTATGTACAATATCTTAACTGCTAATTTTGAGGAATCTTATTTTCCTATCACTCCAGATACATATGTCAAATCAAGAGGTTCACAAGTATCTTCGACGTCAGAAACCAGGAATTCGGATGGAGGAGTTGAAATCTGCACCTAAGGACTACAGAAGACCAAAAGGATTTGACCAAATTCCTCCAATAATACAAGAGCAGCGAAAGAAGGTGGCACCTCAGCCAGTAAGATAATTTCTTAGTTTCAATTGCATATATTAAAACAAAAAAATTTATAAAGTAATCTGTATTTGCCTAGCTATCCAAACCTAAATCCTGTAAGATAGTGATACAGTATGTTTTAAGCAGCACTGGCTTAATCAGTGAATAATTAACAAGGCAATTGGCATGAGGGGTAAGCCCCACCTATCTGTAGAACAGCCTCCTTAGTTCTTAGGCCTAGGACTGAAAGGGGTAGTGTATGAGGGAAATTCAATTTAAAGGACTTAGGTCTGTATAGCTAGCAAATATACAAACTTTTAAGATTTATTTTTTATGTTCCTACACATGCACAAACCTTTCATCCTTTTAAAATAGGGAGAATCGCTCATTGGTGGGATGAAGTTCCTTTTAGGTGCCATGAAGGATCACTGGTATGCAATATGACATCCACGATCACTACTTAGCACTGTAAATCCAGAACTTAACTGATCCATAGAACTGTTGTTTCAATGCCTGAAAGGTGCTACCACAACCACCCATCAATATGATAGTGATTGTGCTTGACAACAGATCCAGGAATGTATAATTGGGAGGCAGATCATGAATTGAGTTGTGAAATGTCTCGTTCCATTTATGGAAAGTAATCTCTAGTGCCAGAGGAACATTTTACACTCCCTGTAGTGACTGGGTGTGGTTATATGGTCAGCCATGCTCAGTGCCTGAAAGGCCAGAGCAAGGACCAGGCACTGGCCTGTTGGTACAGTCCACACTGAGCTTGAGTGCAGAATCAGTAACAGTCGGGTAGTAGGTTGGCCAGGCCACCAGCCACCATTTGAGACACTACCGCTAGAGAGTTATTGGATCCTTTAACTGACCACAGTACATTGGATCCCTCTCTCTGGTTACGGCTATTTATTTCTTTGCCTACACAAACCTCGAATAGTCTGGCCTAATCTTTACATATTCTCCTCTGTCCTCATTCACCTGACAACACTAAGATTACCAAACAATTCTACTTTTCTACTTTGCTCAAGGGGTTAACTACTGTAATGTAATTGTTCAGTGGTTACTTTCCTCTTGGTAAGGTTAGAAGAGAGACTTCAGTTATGATAAGCAACACTCCAAAATCAAACCATTATTCTCTAGTCTTTGGTAGTGCCATAACCGCTGTACCTTTTTCTTCCACTGTCTTGGATTAGAGTTCTTTTGCATGAAGGTACACTTGGGCACTATTCTATCGATCTTGTTTCTCTTCCTCTTGTTTTTTATAAGTTTTATAGTTCATATATGAAATATTTAATTTATTGTTGTTACTGCTCTTGAAATATTTTGAGTGTTCATTACTTCTCCTGTAGTTTATTAATTTCCTTGGTTCCCTTCCTCACTGGGCTATTTTTCCCTGTTGGAGCCCTTGGGTTTATAGCATCCCCCTTTTCCAACTAGGGTTGTAGCTTAGATTGTAATAATCTTCTCTTTCGAAGATAACGGAGTACTTCGTTAGAGCAAAAAAATCAAAGCAGTACTCCTTTTTCTAGTTAAAGGTGGAGGCTGCTCAAGCTCCTCAATCACTGGGATAGTACAGTGGTAAGGCCAGTATGGAACCGATCGGTTGTGACCCCGAACGACTGGCTGCTGCTCCATGAGTCCTCGACCATGGGTGATTAGCCGCATCCCAATGGGACATTGGACCCTCTTGGGGCTGATCAGCTGTAAATTGAATAAAAAATATAGCACTATACAACTATAATTGAATTCCCACTAGACTTTATGCAATAAGCCTTCCAAAACTTCTCATTTTTCTTCTGAGAAGAATAGTCGTGGAGCAGTAGGAGGATAGCTTCACACAACAGTGTAATGGCCCAAGGAGTACTGTACAGTTGTGAAAACAATACCCATATCAGTGTATTGTACGGTGCAGATCGGTCTGCGATAAGAGCTTTCACCTGCAACTGACGAAACAACGATACGGTTCCACCGGGCTCACAATCACAGGTACCAGTTGAGTGTGAGATCTGTATTGGCAAGAGGAGGTAGTGAGCACGAACTATACCTTTATCAGCCTACCATACACTTATGGAAATCAGTCCAGTTAAAACTGTTCACCTGCAACTGATGAAACAGCAGTGGCTGTTCACACCAAACTCATGATCACTAACTGACCCCAAAGATACCGGTCTGCAGGAGAGTTCCGTACAGTAAAGAGAGCTTATTTGGGTTGGAATAATCCTCCATATTACAGTGTGAACAAGATAACTGGGCGCATACATTCCTGCCCTCTCCTTGCTTACGGTGCTGATGTTTGGTCTGAGTAGGAGACAACTGACCTGCTACCATTACAACTGCGGTAACTGTTACACAGACTGAAACTCACTCCACAGACCCCCGAAGATACCAGTTAGCAGAGGAGTACTGTCGCTCCCTCCAGAAGGTGAGCGATTAATATGAATCCAAAGGAACTTTAGAAAAAGGCCTTCACACACTGCTATCTAATTTGTTGCTGTCTTTTCAATGAAGAAATGTCCAACGAAGGGAATGGAAGGAGAAGAGATTGGTAGAGGAAGAGAGAAACTGAACACTCCCTCCTCTTGCCAACAATTCTTCCTTGCTGTCACAGATGAATCATGGTCTGGGTGACCAATAATGCCTGTGTTCCAACTGAAGTTACAAGAGCTTCCTCTGCTGCATCACAAGCCAGTAGGCTAAGGATTTTGTCACATTGGAAGCATTGGGAACACTGACACTGCAAAAATAGGATCACCATCCAGGAAACACTGGATAACAGTGTTTCCTAGATGAGTCTGCCAAACACATAACTTTAAATTTCAAGCACACAGGTATGGGCAACATTTGGTTTGAATTGGGTAATGTAATCCCTCATAGGGCAGAGAAACTACCTTGAAGCAAGACGAGTTACACTTTGAGTTCATAGTCTAACTGATCAGAAGAGCGAGAATAACTATCCAAAGGGGTTGGGATACTCTACACTTCAAAGGTTTGTATTCTCATATGAACAATATTCCCATTTCTACAAGTTTATTTTTCGGTGTGCTTCCTCTCATAAGTGAGAACACTCGCAACAATAAAAAAAAACATTCGTCACAAACGCACGAAAGAAAATGTTCAAAGGTAGAGAGGGGAGCAAAACAGTACTTCTGTACCAGTTGCGGACAAAGACACACTTAGTTATTCCATGATAGGTGAGTGAGAGAGGCTTCACCCTTTGTGCTACCTATCGTTAACCAATTACCTTGTTAACGATTCAATGGATGTTTCAGTGCTGCTAGAGACATAGCCCTATTTTAAAGGATGAAAGGTTTGTTTATGTGTAAGAACAAACTTCCATTTTATGGTAAAGTAGTTTAACATATATTTCTTAAAAATAAAAAAGTAGATTTCATAAAAGTTGATGGCTAACCTGAAAATAATTCTACTGACTTGATTAATTTTAATAGGCTTTATATTCCTATTTTCAAGTATAATTATTATTTGGAGGATTTTAAATGAAGCTACATTCAAAATTTCTCTTGAAGATGTTAAACTTATCTTATAAACACACTATTGTGAAAGTTAACATACTGTAAATAAGCCTTTTACAAATGTATGAAATAATTACACATATAGGAAATAATCTGCCCAAAGTTTAACTGTAGATACTCATTTTTCATATTCAGATCATTACATTATTAGTTTAACTGAACATACAATAAAAGTTTGCATTAAATCTAAATCCATTGCCCTTTTAACAAGGTCCCTCTTCCCTCATGATAATGCAAAGAATTTTAGTTTGTATCAATAAATCAGACTGCTAGTATGAGCTTCAGTTAAAGTAATACCATATAGAAATAAAAAAGTAAGGAAAATTTACCTGGTCATACAAATCATGATTGTATTTTTGCTCAAAAAGGTTGTTTAGAAAGCTAACAATGAGGAGAAAGAAGTATGACCATCAATAGTATAGTTTTTACTTTATTAACAGCTTGGTAGTGCTGTTTATGGTGGTTTTGCAAATGTCTAATGCTTATCTTGTAGGATTCAGATTTCCTTTTTGTAATTACTAGATTAGGTGTATGCTCTCCCCATCAACCATTAGTTCAATTAACCTAATACTTTCGTATGTCGTCACGATTAACATAATGACAGTTTAAACCTTATATGGGCTTGACATGGAAGATTTCTACTATCTCCTGTGCTTTTTGCTTGAATTCTTATCTTGTCTAGGTCTTCATCTATCACGTTATGCATGCACTGTACAATGTTGATAAATTACAATCACTTTCTTTTAATTGTCATTTGTGAAGCAACAGCAATTTAAATTACTACTGTTATCTCCACAGCCCAGCAGCCGACCAGTCATCAAAATTACATCGTCAGACGAGAAGGTTTCAGAATACTATGACTTTCTACAAGAGGAGATGAGGAGGTAAGATTAACACAAAACAATGCATGACTTTTATAGTGTGGTTGAGTAAATGTATGGAAAAGAAAGAACATGTAACAAGGTTATCAGAGTAGTAAAAAAGGTTTGGCAGGAGCTAAAGAAAAAAAAAAAAATTTTGAAAACAAAATTCGAACGTTTGGTGATGACTTCCAAATTAAGTTGTACAGTATACAGTAAAATAGGGATAAGCATAGTCAGTTGTTTGTCAGTTGTCATGACCATTATTTTAATACCAAAAATTGGTGGTCATTGAACGATAAAATGATAGAGAAGTGAAAAACTACATATTCCATCAATCCCCAAAGGAAGAGAAAAATATCTTATTAACAATAAATCATTAGAAAAAATTATTATAAAATCAAGAAGAAAAAAATTACCTTCATTTAGGACAGTTTCTGCTATACATGTAATTATGGCATCAATGTACAAAAACTGATTTTTTTCTTTTTTCATGAAATTTTATAGTAACGGAAATGATTCTGGCAAACGGGTAATTCTCTGGCTGAAACAGAAGTGTATTGAAAATGAGTAAGTGGCGATACAAACCTTGAGTCTTAACAAATAACAAATTGCAATGAAGTAGAGCTGGGAAATGAGATAGAAGGGACGAAGAGCTTAAAACCTCAATTTCACTAATCTGGTGATGGTGCATTTTCATCTTCAATATTTTTTTATGTCAAACCTACTACACAAGCATTTCTGAAATATTTGATGCACACAGCAATTGGGACAATGTCTTTGGTGCAGTCTTGTGGTTTTATTAATATCTCTCCACTTGTTAATTAGTCCAGGTTGACATGCATGTAATGGTGTGCGCATGTGGGTATGCATGTGGTGTTGATAAGGGCTATTTCTTTCTTCCACTCATTAGTACGAGGTAATACTTATAAGTATCACATATATGAATATTCAAGTTATGCACCATAGGTAAGGGGCGGAATAAATGGATTTGATAATATCTCATTTTAATTAGCAGACATGAAGTACAGTAAAAGTAATAAGTTTTTGACAAATGTAGTGTAGTACTTTGAGAATTTCACAGTAAGCAGTGTATCAGAAGGTTTATTGCAGATTAAGATCAAGTCATTCTCAATTAATGTTATATTAAGTTAACCTAAGTCATCTATCTGTAGAGTTGTACTTTAAAGATGTGTGTTTAATTAACACATACAGTACTAGTTAAGCTTTATGCCGACACTGTTTTGATGCATGTTAAAGATACTTATATTACACTTTGTATGGTGTCATTACTCACATTGTAATGTCTTTAAGACAAGCTATGGTTATTTTTACATCTTCCAAAGAAATGCAGTAATGAAAAAGTTGTAACTAAAAATTTCAGGTACTAAATTCCACACTAGTATTCCATGTATTGTGCCAAGAAAAGGTAAAACTTCTTTATTTCCAATTTCCACAATCTTAATAACGTAACTTGATGGAGAAATAACCCATGCTTGTTGGTGCACAATTTTATAAGCTTCATTAATGCAATAAAGTAATGCTTACCTGGACTGAACAGGGAAGTAATCTATCAAGAAAACAGTGACTAAAGATATTCATTAATTGAAGGATTTTTTGAAGAATGCTCTCCTTTATGAATATTATAATTACATTGTTAGATATTACTTTTCTGTAGAGTAGTTGAAATTTCTCCTAAACTTTCAAGTCAAGAAGTTGAACAAAATTACTTTTATAGGAATAATAAAAATTTTCTAACTATTCAATGCACACGTCTGATTATCAGGAAAAAAACAAATGAGGAATTACAAATGGTGGTAGTTGAAAACTTTATGGTGAAAAACACTTTTCCAGATCAAATGCTTCAAAGAAGCAGGTGCAAATATTGAGTGGTTTCAAGCTGTACTACATTTTACCTTCGCTTTCATGCAACATGAAGTTGGAATTTTGCTCATTTGTGTACTCTGTGAATTATCATCATCATTAACCACCATGCTTTGTTTCAAATCTGTTAGTGTATATACCTTTACAAAACACATGCTACATGTACAGTATTCCCTTGACAGGCAGATCTATACACTTCCACTGAAATAATGTATAAAGTAGGCAGCAGATCTATACACTTTCAAATTTATTGTATAAATTTAACAGCATGAAGTCTAAGGGAACAGTCGAGATATTTATGTATGTATAATCACTGAAATTCTACAGCAAAATCTGTGTGGCAACTGAGAGGATTGGACATTATTGATCAACATCCTTCAATTGAATTCGTCCCAGTAAAAAGCTTAAAATATTCAAAAAAGAAACCTAGACATTCAGTTTGTCTCATTTGAATGATAAGTACATGCAGTATTCACAAATGATGTCTTTAAACCATAAGTGTTAACAACTTCTCTGTAAGGAATCAATTTGAGTTATCTGGGCCTTTTCTCAGACTCATACAGGCAATAGGTACTGTTCATACTATGTGAATAAAAAGGAAGGTCACTGGTTCACTCTTGAGGATCCAATTGGTGCATCTATAAATGAATGCTCTTGTTTGGTAGACATAAGACTGCTAGTTTAGGACCATATGAAACCTCAAGTAAGAGTTATGTACAGGTGATGGATTTGTATGAGAAAACTAAATATGTTTTATATAAAAGCTCACAAGTTTGAGAAGAAAAGAAATTCTCAGAGGCTAAACTTTGATTTCAGATTGGCAGCACAATTGCAGGAAAAAAATTGATTCTGCAGCGATTTAACCTTGAAGGAAACCGTCTAGTTAAATCAAACTATCTAATCCTTCCAAGTTAACACAATTCTCCCTACTCATGCTATCACCTTTAGTATTCCTGAATATCCTAAAGAACTTATAGATTAGGTATTTATTCAGTAGGAAACAAAGAGTCTACTAGTGCATGTACTGTCTGTCTCCTAAGCACTTTTTTCTTACACAGGATCATTTGAAGAACAGACTTTCAGTTGGATGACATTACGACATTGACACATGATATAGGAAGATGAAAAAACAAAAACAACACGATAGTTTCATCAATTTTATATTCAAGACTTTAAGAGTATGAGTATATATGTATGCAGTACTGTGCACTGATTCAAGAGAGCTGATTTCATTTATTTTAGAGCTGATCTTCAAGTAATCCTTCATTTTTTATATGCCAGGTCAGCTGGTATGTCTACAAATAATTTGAATGTGTTAATAGGCACAAATATAATCTGATATAGTACTTTCATTCTTTATCTAAACCTGTTTTTCACCAGTGGCATAGAAATCTTGCATGTTTACCTGCTGTACTTGAGTACTTTTCTCAGAGGCATCCTTTTGATACTGATCCTTCACTTACGATGTTAACTCTTTGAAACCCTTCAGTCCAACCCCGGACTTCAATCCCGACACACCGTGGGATGCTCCATTAGCTACCAAAATGCATCATTCCAGCAGGCAGAGGTCAGTTAAGGTCACTATCAAGGCCATTCCTAGAAAATAAACATACGACAATCGTGAAATGCGTTAGAATCCTAGATTATTTTAAGCAATGTTATAAATAGTCGTGTAGTATTTTGCCTGAAATTTATTCTGACCTCTACTTTAGCACTAGTCTGTATTTGTTTGTTGGCACTGTTAGGATTTGGGAAACTTGTTTTCAACTTAGGCATACAAGAGGTAAGCAATTTAAATAGTATTCTCAATTACTCTAAGGCTTAAAAAATTATAGAAATTATCAAGAAACAACGACTTTACCATGTGGAAAAACTTTTATAGAGCCGACAAGGTAAGGCAATGAGATTCGTTACATGGTGAGAAGGTAAAAGTATTTGTCTATGAAACTTTACTTTATAATTGTTATCCATAGAAAAATATAGTCCTGAAGGGAGACCTTCCAGAAAAATAGAGTAAATTTAATATTTCAAAAGTGCTGGAATATCTTTGTTAAAATGTCAGATCAACGTTTGAAGGTAGAAAAATATATTTTATTAGAAGGATGTATTTTGATATTTGTAAGCTTATCTGTTCTACTTCCATAAATGGCCAAATAAATAATAGTAAAATACAATAAATGTAAGTTTATCAGTGCCATCAAACAATTAGTTGCATATATGAAAATTAATACTGTATTAGATTACATGAGCTAGATTACTTGAATATACTACTTTTAAAGCTTAACAGTGTAAGCTAGGTTTTATAATAATACTTATATAACTTGTTGTCAATTAGAAATTTTGACTTCTATCTCTCAAAAGGAATTAAGTGATCATAGATAATACCTATACTGGATGAGAAAAATTAATTTTTTATGAAGAATCATCCGTTACAAAATGCAAGAATTAAGCAGCACTTCATAATCAGTTCTTAACTATACCAAACCAAGTATGAAGATAGGATGAACGTGCAATTGAAGTTAACGGTCCGTTTACAGTACTTTGAAAAACTCTTCTAGTCAAAATATTTTCCTTTTTCATGTATTGAGAACTTGGCCCTATTCTATTTATATAATGTATTGAATAAATGCAGCCATATCATCATGTTTGACATTACTATAGTAAATTCATGAAACATGTTTTAAGGAGATCTTAGAAAACAATTTATGATAAAATTACATTTTCCAGTGGTTAAATCTCTTAATATAGTTATATGTCTGATTATCATTAGGTAGAACAGTGCTTTTTTTATTTGCTTATTTATTTATTTTGCCTTAAAAGATGCTTTATTTCCCTACTGTACTCGATTTTGTTTTGAGCATGAAATCTGTAAGGTAGGCACAGTACAGTAGATGTTTTAATCCCAAAATGACAAAAAATATTGATGCTTCATAGATAAAAGCTAATTTTTGTACTTGTAGACTTACAATGTTAATTGAAGTACTTTATACAGGTAGTTATATCAGCACTGCATGGAAAATGTTTGAAGGTATATGGTATTCAGCTAACAAGTGCTTGTATATTTGATAATATTTTAACTTTGGGTTGAAATTAGAATATCTTTAATTTGCTTTAATAATTTCCATGTTTTTTATTATAAAATTGAACTGTGCATATTACACTTTTTTACTTTTAAATGGGTATGAGTACATTCGCTAGACTTAAATGAACAATACATCAACATTATAGTTGAAAGTTTATTACTGTATTAGAACTTACCCAATAAGTCTTTTATTTCCAGTCACCTAGTGACAGAGAACAGCAGATATACCTTGGTAATCAAAATCAAAATGTACTCGGCTTATATAAAATTGCCCGGAATATCAAATACTTTAATATTTTGACAAATTTCTTACCAAACAGATCTCAAGGAAGTCAGCAGCCAACAAAAGTTAACCTTCGAGAAGAGAAATTGTCCAAGTTAAAGGATGGATTAAAGTCACAAAGTATGGTAAATATGGAGCATTCAGATTCGAACATCAAACAATGGAAGGGTGCTGTTGTTGGCACTTCAGGCATTCTACCACCCGAGTTGAACAGGTTAGGATATATATTTTTAAATTTAAAAAAAGGAAGTATCTAATATTCTTATCATCAAGTTTAACTACTGCTCTATATGTTTCCTTCTTCCCTGATCTTAACAGAGTTTACACTTGCACATTTTTTAGAGTAATAACTTAGTGTAGAGGACCTAAATGGTCTGTCACCAGCAATCACTGTTACTTTTTCAATTAAGTTTTGCTACAGCTGAATTTGGAAGTACGTATTTCTCATTCGTAATCAGCAATCCAAATGTGTCTGTTTTTAACTTTTATTTAAGAGTGGAATTCCATTAAAATTATACTATACTTTCAAATTTGGTTTGTGGGTTTTGTTTTTCTTAGCTATCAGTTATTTTCACACACTGTTGGATAGCGTGTGACCTGACGCCTTACATAAGAATTTCAATAATTCCCATTACTAATTTTGCATTAACCTTGTAAATATGTATTGGGTTCACACATTATTTTTTATCTATGATAAAATGAAGAAAATTCATGCCTTATTCAATGGTGATGTTGCTAAAGACAATACTGTACTGTACATAAGGTCCAGGTGATGAAAGAGACTAGCCTAGAATCCTTGAAAAAGGCTTGAAATAACTGATTTTAAAAGTAATTTGTATTTTTCCTACATATAAACCTGAACTATTTAAAATAGGGAATGTCTGCATCGGAGTTGGGACAGCCGTTGAATGCCTTAACAAGGTACGGTAGTTAACAACAGGTGGAGAGGGTGGTAGGTTCACCTGTCAAAGACACTTCACTTTTGACAGGATCGAGAGGTGGGAGGAGGTTGAGGTTTGCATAGCTAGAAAAATTACAAATTTGGAAGAGATTTATATTTTTCTTAATGATACAAACCTGTCGCTGTATTTAGGGGATACTACTTTCAGCGAAGCTGGAGGACGAGCCATAAGACTTAGCTTGGGGGGGGGGGTGACTCGCACACCTGAGCTGAGTGACCACTTTTCCTTGCAGGTAGGACTTCTAGTGAGACAGTTGCTGGTGCGCCAATCTGTATAGATAGCTACTGGTTTGTATCGTTAGGAAAAATACAAATTACATCCAGATTTGTCATTTGTTCCAGCAATGATACAAACCCTTCCCTATTTATGGGATTGACTTACCCTTAAGACTATTGAAGTCTGCACCACAAGCATTTTGGCATTGACCCAGGGTTTCTCCATAGGTGCTTTGCACATAACTAGTAGAAACCCTTACATCTCACTAAACACCTTGCAAGGCTGTGTAGAAACCGTTACACCTCACTAAACACCTGCAATGCACACCCTATGTAAGCTGTGTGCTTCTGATACTAGCAATGTGACTGTCTAGGCAAGAGTTCCCCGAGTCGTAAGTCTTCTGGGGGTGCCACAGACATTACCCAATCCCTCCTTACTAGGGGTATGGGACACCCAGCAAGTATTATTTCTATACTAGGTTACACAAGGAAAATGATTTTGCCCTCTACATTCTGATACTTGTCCATCAAGGAGCCGGAAGTGTTTAAAACACTTGTGCAGACACCACAGGACCAATGGAGAATGTCTCCATGTTCCTGTGGGTCACATCTGGCAGGTAGGGGGGGGGTGAAGGTAGTCTGACACTTGCAATACCTGCATCACAGAGTAGTTTCTTTTGAACACTAGAGACGTTGCAATGCCCCTAACATGATGAGCTCTGAGTTATCATGCTTAGGAAGGTCGGTATCCAGTGCCAGGTTAATGACCTTGCGAATCCAAGCAGAGATGGTGTTCTTCATGACCCTGACCCTCCTCTTGACCTTCCCAGTGCTGACACTCGGGGTTGAGCTGCTAACGTTCTTTTGAGGTAACACATCAAACTCCTTACTGGGCATAGTAACAGTTACAGTACGAAGACTCATAATCCAGATGTGCCCGAATCTAGGATCCACTACCGGATTTTGAGTCTTGGTTATAAACTGAGGAATGAATTCAAGAATTCTCCCCCCCCCCCTTTCCCTTGAATGGTCAATGTCATAGGGAAGACCATGCAGCTCACCAACTCTTTTGGCCAAAGCCAAAGCGAGTAGGAACACAGTCTCCAAAGTGAGGTGGCGATCTGTTGCCTGGCGTAATGGTTTGTAAGGAGTATCCTTCAAAGACTGAAGGATGCGACCCATGTTCCATGACATGAGGAGGTCTAACTAATGACTGAGGGCATGTTAGCTCATAGTTTGTATAAGGAGAGAAAGTTCCAAGGAAGAAATATTGACTCCTTTCAGTTTAAAGACAAGGCTCAAGTTTGAACAGTAGACTTCATTGCTGAAACCAAGAAGAGCCTTTCCTCCCGAAGTTGCATAAGGAATTCCACAACTGTTGGATTAGTGGCATCGAGGGGAGAGTTACCACTTCCACAACACCAACCACAGAAGACGGTCCACTTAGCCTGGTAGACTGAAGGCGAAGATTGTCGAAGGTGTCCAGCCATCCTTTCTGCAACTTGTTGCAAAAATACTCTTGAGTGAGGAGGTTCTTGATAGTCTCCAAGCGTAAAATCTTTGTGGAAGATACTTGTGTGGCTCATGTAGTGAAGGGAGTTCTCTCAAAAGTTCCGTGAGGAGTTGCAGAAGGTCCAGGAACCACTCTGCGTGATGCCATAGCAGAGCTATGAGAATCATAGAGAGATTGTCAGATACTCTGGTCTTGTTGAGTCCTCTTCTCACCGGCCAGAACGGGGTAAATGCATAGACGTTGTTAGTGTCTCACCGTTATTGGAATGCATCTTGCCAGAGAGCCTGGGGATCTGGGACTGGAGAGCAGTAAAGTGGGAGCCTGAAGTTCAGGGACGTCGCGAACAAGTCCACAGTCAGGAAACTTCACAAAGTCAGGACTTTGTTGGCTACTAGATGATTCAAAGACCACTCGGAGCCCGCTATCCGAGTCACTCTGCTCAGATTGTCCACGAGCACATTCGTCTTGCCCGGGATGAATCGGGCTAATAGGAACACCGAGTTGTCTGTCCTCTGCTGATGTCGGTATCTCTACTGCTAAATTAGATGTCATAGGGGGCTGCGAAAAGATACCGCCTTGTTTGTTTATGAAAGCCACTACTGTGGTGTCGCTCATCAACACCACAGAGTGACCTGTCAGGCACTGCTGGAACTGTTGGAGGGCTTGGAATGCTGCCCTCATCTCTCAAGAGATTTATGTGCTGGTACTCCTCTGACTCGGACCAGAGGCCTGAGGCTGTGCGGTGCAGCATGTGGACCACCCACCCTTCTTTTAATGTATCTGAATAAAGCATCAACTCCGGGAGAAGAACGAGAAGGCCAACACCCTTGCGAAGATTTTAGTCTGCCACCCACCACCTAAGGTCCATCTGCTCTTCTAGGCTTATGGGGACTAGAATATCCGGGGAGTCGTTGATCTTATTCCACCTGGGCTAAAGCCACCATTGGAGATCTAATCCCGAGGCGGCCGTTGGGTACTAGACGAGGCAGGGATGATAGGTGACTTATGAGACACAACCATTGCCGGACCGGAAGCTCTTCTCATCTGAGGAAGCGTCGTGCTACCTTCCTCAGCCTCTGTACCCTATCGTATGATGGAAAGACTTTCTGTTGGTCGATGTTGATGATCATACCTAGGTATACCAGTCTTTGACAAGGAGGCAGGGAAGACTTCAAGGTTTTTCACGATCCCCAGATCTTGGCAAACTGCTACAAGTCTGTCTCGGTGCTAAAGAAGGGTTGCCACCGAATCTGCTGGTATTAACAAGTCATCCATGTATCTTGGGAGGCAGATGCCCATCCTGTGAGCCCAGGATAATACTAAGGCAAACATTCTCATGGAGATCTGAAGTACTATGTAAAGACCGAAGCACAGCACCTTGAACTGGTATTGCTTGTTTTTTAGTATAATCCTTAGATACTTCCTTGAAGACAGATGGACTGGGATCTGGAAGTATGCGTCCTGATATCCACAGAAATTCCTATGGTCTTAATGGTTGTCTACTATTTCCATGCTGAAAGGAGTTTGTCAGAACTTGTTCAGTGCTGAAAGGTCAATGACGACCTCTTGATGAGTGCCCTTCTCCAACATGATCTGCACTTCAGCCCAAAAGCCAGCTCCTTCGCGAATCCCTTTGCATAGGAGCTTGATAGGACTGGATCCCATGTCAGTGGAGGGAGAAATTGAATGAACGGGACGCGATACCCTGAACAAATCATGGAGACTGTCCAGGGTTCGGCCCCGAGCTGCAGCAACTTCTGCCAGCAGCATTGCAGGCATCCCCCCATTGGTGGCCAAGTGGAAGGTTTACCCATCCTAGCTGATGCAGCTTCGGCCACTCTTACCTCCACGAGAGGACTTAGAGCCCTTCTGCTCTCCAGCTGGAAAGAGCTGCTTTGACGTCCTCTGGGACGTTGAAGTCATCGTCGTTGAAGTCCTGTTCGGCGGAGGTTTTGCTACCTGTAGCTGCTACTTCTGTGGCAAAGGAGGCCAATGAGGCAGGGATGTGAGGGCCCTATGGAGAAGGGAGTCCTCATTGGACTCCCCCATCTCTCTGCCACTTACTCAATGTTTTCTGGCCTAAACAGAGAGGAACCATCGAGAGTAAAGTTCCTAAATCTCTGCACCTACGCGTGGGACCTGTCAGTGGAACCTTTCTATTATAGAGTCCCTTCACTGAAGGATCTCATTTACCATCAGGTTCACTACCTAGTGCGAAAGGAACTCAATGGTTCTAGTTACCAATAATAGAAAGGTTATCATTAACTTCCTCGTGGTCTCCTTGGACCAGTACTTGGTCCTAATGAGGTGTCCCACAGATCCCACCCAGAAATCTAGTCACAAAGTAGCCTGCATGGCATACTTCGCAACCTTGTCCGGGTTAAGGATTTCTGATGCAGAAAAAGAGATGGAGAAGTCTCCTCTGGTCTAAGTCTCTATTGAATGGTTGAGGGGAAACCTCATAATACTTCCTCTGCTACCCAAACGGAGACATAATACTTCCTCTGGTACACAATCGGCGCCAGAGGACGCTTAGAAGATGTGCCCACAGGGAGGAAACCCCTTCTTTTGGGCACCTGTCAAACCTTTAGAACAAAGCAAAGCTGCACTGGCCTTGGGGTCTCAGAGTACTGTAGACATGATCCAAGACCATGTCTTTGCTCTCTTGATGGGCCATGATGGCCCTTATGCAGGCCAAGACCTGCCTGGAGGCATGTTCAGACTCCCTCTGCTCTGCCTCCCTGAGTTTAGGATTTGCAGCCTTTGGGAGATATTCGTCTTCATCGTCATTATCTTCCACCCAGGAGCTCTGACCCATAGGAGCACAGGGTGGGTTGAAGTCGTCAGGTACAGTAGCAGAAGGCACGCACTTGCCGACATCCTTGCTGGAACTGGGGGGAGACCCCCGAGCGGAAGTCTTAATGCCTTGGCCGAGGTCTTCGGAATCGTCTTCGTGACCTTCAACTCCCTGCGGAAGGTAAAATACTCCTTTAGGAGTGAAGGTTTGGGGGTGTTCTTCCCTCTCTCGACAAGGAAACTAAAGCCAGCTGGTAGAATTCTTCGAGACTAGTTGTAGTTCCGGGGAAGTACCTCAATTGGAAGGGGCAGAACGAACCCGCAAACAAAATCTCTCTGGAGACAGAGAGCCTCGGCTTAGGCGTCCGATGCAGTATATATCCCCGAGGAGGAGTCAGATATATCATCCTCCTCTTTTGCTTGGTAGTCATTACTGGTGTCAATTACACATGCGAGAAGTCCTGCTGGATTTCCACACCCGACTCTGCTGCTTCCCGCTTCCTCTTGAGAGGCGAGATGTTCATCCTAGTGGAAGAGGGCTTATGTTAGGCTGATCCTGCAGACTTGTGTCTGGGGTCAGACAGATGGGACCTGACCCATCCTGAGGAATCCTTGGCATGCTGGTTATTGACTGTGCAGTAGGAATTACCCCCGTAACAGCCTGATGCACTGCCTTGACCAGGGCTTCAAAAAAAAAGTCGGTTTCAGTACCGACTGGAAGATTACTGAAATATTTAAAAATACTGTTACTGTAGTATGGTATGACACATCCTGTCCGAGAATCTTGGTAAGGATGAACCCCCTATCCTCAGCTCGGGCCTCAAACCTATTTCTTTCGGTACAATAAGTGGGGCATTCGATCTACAAATGCCTCACTGTCAAGGGTACCAAACATTCATCGCAATATGGCTGATGTTTCTCAGTAATCAGAAACTCGGATGTCAACCGAGTGTGGCTAATGTGAAGACGACAAAGAGACCTCTATTACTTTTGGGGGCATCATGTTATACCTCTAAGGAGATATAACATTCGTTATTTCTCTCATTTTACTTCTATCTAGACTATCCCAATGCTGTAGTCAATTATTATAAAACAATTTGTTAATGGTAGGTACAAAATCATTACAGAGGATGGGATAACTTCTTGGTAGCAACTCGCATGCAGCATTCTTTGCCAGTAAAGCTGCCTATTCATTCCTAGACACACCTGCATGGACTGGAACCCAACAAAATCAAACTGTTATACCTCTTAGTCCAATATTAAAAAGTCATTCTAAAATCTTTAAAGGGTTACTGCAGTTAAAAACTTCTAAAGCTTGAAGGACACTCCTTGCATCACTAAAAAATGGTAAAATTACCCTCTTCTCCAGTGCTATTTTCTCAATAGCAGTCGGTATGCCATAGTTAGGCAGTAAATTGGAAGCTTTTACAGGAAGTGCACCTCTACAATTAAAAGCATTACTATATACTCCAAATCCATCACCAGCATAAGATTTGAAGCCATCAATGTTTATAAGTCAATTCTCTATGTTCTGCTACATGTTCCCTAAAGAGACCTGGCTTCTAAGTCAAGTCATATTCTTTTTAACACCAATAAAATATTTACAAAAAGATATCTCTGGTAATGTCCAGGAAGGCATTGATGATTTCTTAAATGTAAGCACATTACTTCTAACTATATCAAGACTGTGTATCAAATGTTTCACCCGAAAACCATGAGGTCGAGGAGACTTTGGGTATAACTCATATGTTGAGTGCCTTACAAGAACAATAGAAGACTTTTGGTAAAGATTTAAAGGTAATTCTCCAGCGTCAACAAGGAGGCTTGGGACAGGCGAGGTTCTAAAGGCTCCTGTGGCCAATCTGATACCAGTTTGGTGTATATCGTTTAAGATCTTTAGTGAACTTGGGGTGACTGTGGAGTATATTTCACACCCATAACTTATTTTTGAAAAAGTTAAGGCCTTACTAATTTTAAAGTAGTTTTGTGGTCTGCCCCCCCCCCCCTTCTCCCCTGGATGTATGAGACAAAAATTAAGATTCAGAGCCTTAAGACACTACTTTTAATGCTTTTGAGGAGCCCATGTCAGCCTGCAATTGAATATCAAGCTTAAAACCTAGCTTCACTTACACAAGAAATCCATTGACCTTTGATGTACATATTCGGGTCAGAATGTACTCCCTGAGTATGACAGAAATGGACAACAGTAGTTTTACTTGTCAAAATTTTAAGAGATGTCAGTTTTCTCTCAACCATTGCCATTCTAGCTCCAGTAAATGATATGGAGAGATCATCTACAAATGGTGTCGAGAGATTATCTTGGGGAATGACGGAGGATATCCCATTAATAGCTAGTGCAAATAGGGTTACACTTAGCACACTACCCTGGGGAACTCCTCCTCCCTGAAATTTCCTCTCTGATAGAGTTTTCCCCTCTCTCACTTGAAAAAAATCTGTGAAACAAATGATTGAATGAACAAAGGTAGTAGCTCTCCTCTTAATCCTATATCGTGAATGGTTTTAAGTTTACCATATCTCCATGCAGTATCATATACCTTTTCAAGGTAAAAATAGACTATTACATGGTGCTGTTTGGAAGCAAAGGCTTCGCAAATAAAAGATTCCAGTCGTATTAACACATCAGTCATGGAGTTCATTTTTCTAAATCCACACTGGATAGGTGATAAGATACCCTTCTTTTCTAAGTACCATATTCTTGCATTGACCATTTCTCCACGATCTTCTATGAATAAGATGGCAATGCAATTGGTCAGTAGTTTGCAACTGAAAACTTAACCTTACCAGGGTTTAAAAAGGCTAAAAAAATGGCTAGTTCCCAAACACTTGGATAGCTATGGTCATGCCATATGCTGTTAATAATGCTAAAAATAAATAACTTGGTATTAACAGGTACATGTTTAATCATTGCATATGGAATACCATCGGGTCCAGGGGCTGTATCATTACACATCGCAAGTGCAGAATCAAATTCTCTTTCAGTAAAAGGAGAATTGTAGGACTCTTCCCTTCCTGTTGCAAAATTTAAAATTTTCTTATCTTCAATGCTCCTAAACTGGTAACCAGGAGCTGTTTTACACTTGCACGATATATTTGAGAAATGACCAACCAGGGCATTGCTAACCTCAGTTGCTCCTGTCACATACTGATAATTCACCTTCAACACTGGTGGTGGGTTGGGGGTGAATTTGCTTGCTATCTTTTTTACTTTCCTCCACACAGAAATGGTGGTATTATACTGTACTGTTAATGGAGGAAAAAAAGACACCTAAGACTGTCGCCCAGCTTCTTTCATGGCATAACGGAACTGTGCTATTTCTGGTATATAATTAAATTCTCCTCGGTAGGGTGTCTGTGCAATTGAGTTACCTTCTTGCGGCTCTGTGCAAGGCAGTTAGTTCTGAAGACCACCAGGGGACTGTTCGTCATTTGAATAACCCTGTTGCATTGGAAATTGAAGTAACTGCTCATGTATGAAGGGTTCCATTCAGTAAGTCTATGGCATTCCCCTCAATTTTGCTTAGCTCACAAAATCTATCCCAGTCCACCTTGTCAAGACTTCATCGTGGGGATCTCTGTGAAGGGGGACCATTGTTGTTTATAATGCTTTGTGCATGATCACTAGGACCATTGTTGTTTATAATGCTTTGTGCATGATCACTACTATGCCAACCATCTAATGCCAAATCAAAATAGAGAAGGCAATTAGAGCTTGCAATTGATGGGTCAATGCACAACAAGGTACCTGTCTGGACATAAAAGTGTGTGGGCTCTTCTGTATTAAGGAGTCTGACATCCTCATTTTCTATAATTGATGATATTATATTGCCCTTTGTGTTTGCTAAAACAACGCCTCATAAAGGATTGCCTGCAGAGGTGTACGCATAGACAAAGATATTTGCGGTACATCTCTATGAAAGTACATGAGACTTCATTGATAGGCTGTTAAAGAACACACCTGTGAGCAGATTGTTCCTGCACACTCCCTTGTGTCCTTTTGTGGCACCAGGCCCTGCCCTGTCACCCAAGACACACACACAAAGGCAAAGGACACTATCTGGGCTACAGAGGAGTTGAACCCACTTGGTGTCATCCCTACTTTGACAACCTATCAACTAGGTTCTGTCTTAGCTGCTGGGGGGACATGCAAATCAACAAGAACTGCCACACGAACACATGAAGATCTCTTCTCCCAGAGGGAGCAGGAGTCCACTGATATCACTGACCCTTCAGTACCTGACTCTGGACTAGTGCTGGCAAAGACTGAGAATCCTGAGATAGAAAAACCCGAAATAGTCAACATTTATCAAGGTGTTGTCCCTCGTCTAAGAGTTTAATGATCTTGGGAAGGTAATTAGGGTACCAGTCAAGGGAGAGATGACTTCCACTGATAGGTGCTTCAATGCACCTCAAGGTTCGAAGCCACCCTTTGAACTGCCTTTCTTGGAGCTTGCTCAAAGCCCTCTACTTATTGTAGATGCCTAGATCTCTGGTCTAAGGAACTCGTTATACACGAGTTGTTCGAGCAGGATCCTGCCTCCCCTGCTCTCGTCAAGGAAGTTCTACATTTTCAGATTGACGTTGCTGTTGTGACCTTTACTCCAGAAACCTCTGTCAGGACACTTAGAATTGAGGGAACTGTGTGCTTATAACATGGTGCTCAAATGAAGGCATGCAATAGTCTCCAAGATTGCAAGTCAAATTGGTCAATGAGAGGCACTAGCAATAAGGAACTTGTTGGTTCTAAAGAACAGAACCCAGCCTTCTTCCCAACACACGAGGTTGACGATACTGTAAAAAAAGTGGAGTAAGACGAACCAGGACTCTCTCTTTCAAAGGGTGGTCACCTTTAAGGGCCCAGGTACCTCAAAGGCATCCACCAAATCAGTCTATTATTATTATTATTATTAAATGCTAAGCTATAACCCTAGTTGGAAAAGCAGGATGCTAAAAGCCCAAGGGCACCCCAATAGGGAAAATAGCCCAGTGAGGAAAGGAAACCAGGAAAAATAGAATGTTTCAAGAACAGTAACAACATTAAGATTTATTTCTTATATAAACAATAAAAACTTTAACAAAACACGAGGAACAGAAACCAGATAGAACAGTGTGCTCGAGTGTACCCTCAAGCAAGAGAACTCTAACCCAAGACAGTGGAAGACCATGGTACAGAGGCTATGGTACTACCCAAGACTAGAGAACAATGGTTTGATTTTGGAGTGTCCTTCTCCTAGAAGAGCTGCTTGCTAAAGCTAAAGAGTCTCTTCTACCCTTACCAAGGGGAAAGTAGCCACTGAACAATTACAGTGCAGTAGTTAACCCCTTGGGTGAAGAAGAATTGTATGGTAATCTCAGTGTTGTCAGGTGCATGAAAACAGACGAGAATGTGTAAAGAATAGGCCAGACTATTAGTTGTATGTGAAGGCTAAAGGAAAGAACCGTAACCAGAGAGAAGGATCCAATGTAGTACTGTCTGGCCAGTCAAAGAACCCCATAACTCTAGCGGTAGTATCTTTGAAGTCGGCTTTTAAGAAGTCAGCGCCTCCAACCCCTTTTACCTCTCGCAAAGGTGTCGACTGTTCCACCCAATCTTGCCCAGTAAGACACACTATGATCAGTAGTCCCCTCCTGCTGCTGCAAAGGGTGGGGGGAAGCCAGCTAAGGGCACATCATGTAACTGAAGTCTGGATGATATAGAGGTATTTCAGTATGGATGCCGCTTCCCATTCATTAGCTCTCGTCCTCCCCTCACTTAGGCTCTGATATCATCATCTTGCCAACTGAGTTCCGACAAAATCCTCACACTTCAGGCAAAGTTGAAGATGATGCTTGAGAAGGAAGTGCTAGAGTCATATTCTTGTGTGAGCTGTCATCAGAAAGAACGACTTTGTGCTTTCTGTGGATCATCTTCCTATCCATTGGTCCTCCAGAAAGTACCTCCACTTCTACCACAAGGGATGATATGCCAGTTCAAAGTTATTTTGCTTTAGATTGGCTACTGCTCCTCAAGTGCTCACTATGGTATTCACACACTTTTCTTCTTAGACTCACTCCAACAGCATTCTTCTGTTATGATACCTGGATGACTGGCTGCTCCTGTCCTTCCCTCATAGGCAGCTGCTTCAGCACTGAAGGAAATGTCTTGCCTTTCGCCACAATTTAAGGATTGTGGTAACTTGGGAGCAGAGGATGGAGTACCTGGGAACGCTGAAAAACACAGCACCGCTTTAAGTCTTTCTACCAGACATTTGCATCAGCAGACACTTGGGAATAGCGTGACCTTTCCTCAACCAGCAAGAACTACCGGCTCGACAACAGAATTATTTGCCAAACATCTCTTTGTCTTTAGAGAAGCTTGTTCTTCATGGGCGTTTCCTTCAGCGGTGTCTGAAGCGGCACTGGTCAGGAGCCAGCAATCCCCTACACTGGTTTGTTTTGGTGGAACAGGAGGAAGGGTTTTTTAGCAGGAAGATGAGAACCTCCAGAAATGCTGCTGCTCATACACATCGAGTTGCTCCTCCAAAGAACTGTCTGCACATCCTCTTGGATTTGTTGATAGCACTCCTAGCTCTGTAAACATTCCAATATTGTCCGATAGATCACTCAAAAGCGTTGAGGAGCAGCAACACGAACATAATTGCTTACGTTAACAAGGAAGAAGGTGGGCAGATGGGCACTCGACAACGCAGTAAAGCCATCAGGAATATTCATTCCAGGCAAGAGGAGTGTAATCACTGACAAGCACATCACCAGGTTAGGAGCTGAATGGTCTCTTCAACCTCTAGTAGCAAAATAGGTTTTGACATGGGGGGGTTTCCCATCAATCAACATGTTTGCAATACAGCTCAACATGAGGCTCCTGCTCTGTTCACCAGTGTCAGACACATCGGCACCCCCAGAGTATGCCTTTTACAGAATGCTGACTAAGCAATAAATCTCAGAGTAACCCTAGTGCATCTCAAATTGCCACACGCTAAATGGTACTGAAGACCTGCTGATGCTCCTAGTTGAGGTACCAAGAGACCTACCCTGTGGCCCAACCTAACTTTGCCAGCTCCACCTACAGAGTACCACAGCTCTCCGACATCCTTGTTACATCACTAGTGGAGACTTTCCAGCATCTTCAAGCAAAAGTCTTTCCATGAGGCACTACACAAGAGATGCATGGATATCTGCATAGATCTTCTACAGGTATCTACCAAGTAAAGTAGAAGGGATACTAATCTGGGCAGAGCCTCTTTGCAAACCAATAGTGGATTTTCTCATCTACTTTAGGAGGTAGAAGCTCCTCTTGGTCTGAGTTGGGAAAGGTCATTGCTCAGCCTTGAATCAGGTCTTTAGACTAAAGAGCTTAGACCTTTCCTATTCATTAGCACTGTTTGAGCAGGCTTGTCCTCCTCAAGCAATCTGAGTGGGATGTCATAAAGAGTTCTTGGGTCCATGTAGAAGGCCCCGTACAAACCTTTGACACATACATCAGCAAAGACTATCTTCCTCTTTGCACATACATCAGCAAAGACTATCTTCCTCTTTGCACATACATCAGCAAAGACTATCATCCTCTTTGCACATACATCAGTAAAGACTATCTTCCTCTTTGCCATGGATTCAGCAAAACAAGTTGGCAATTTTCATGGCATGTCTTATGTCATCAATTATAATGAGGGATGAAAGAAGGTCTTGTTCTCCTTCTTTCCTGAGATTTTTACGAAGTCTTGGAACACTGCCGTTCACGACCCTACATTTGAATTCTTTGCACTACCTAAGCGAACTCAGCCCTTAAGACTGCAGCTCCAGAATCTTTTCCTTTGCACATTCAGGTTTAAAATCTCCAAGAACACCATATACTTCTGGCTTTGGAAAACTAAATAGGCAAGCGTATCCACAATCAGCTAAGAATTCAGAGGACCTACTCTAGCACACGCTCACGAAGTCAGAGGAATTGGGTCAACACTAGCCTTTAGGAAGAGCCTGTCAGAAGTGCAAGTTTTGAAGTCTGGAGTCTAGAAATGCAGGTAGGCTTCAAGGCCCACCAAGTTGGGGGGGGGTATACCAACAAATCTTTAGACTATCTCTCTCTGGGACTAGTGGTAGCTGCTCAGCAGTTTCTTCAAAGGACAAGAAGCATCTCATCTTTGAGAAGTCACGATATATGTCTTGGATAAGAGGTAAGAATGCCTAGCTTTTTTCTTCTTTTTTTTTCTGAACCCAGCAGCTTATCTATTCATGTAAATATAATCTTCCCCATCCACCTTACAAAGAGGAGATGGACACAATGTATAAACCCTTTTTACCCTATATTTCAGACATCTTTTTTAGGAAATTCTGAAAAAAACTTGGCCTATCACCTGAGAAACTTTTCTCATTCTTAGAAAGTGGGTAGGGGTCAACGAAATCAACACAACTGCACCTCTACAGTACAGGTCAAATTGTTCTGACATCCTGGGATTTTAAATTGGTCAGCTTAGTTATAGGAACTTCTCCCTACCTAAGGATGACTTTACTATTAAAGGAGTCTCGCCTCCACCACGTGAAAGGCAAAGTGGATGCTTGTGTGCTGACAAGGGGTCAGTGATTTTGCCACCGCCCGCTATTAACTAATGAAACCTCGTTATAAATTTTAACAGCCCAGTTCCAAGTTCGCTGAAATCATAATCCTACTAAAGGACATAGGTTTGTATAGCTAGGAAAATACAAATTATTAAAATTTGTGATTTTTTTTTTACTCTACAGCATAGGTCATTTGTATTGTGTGTAAATTATAAGTACCAATGTGCTAATTCTACATTATAATATAGTATATAGCTCGGATAAAAGATTTTTTTCCAAACAAACCTTTATTTTCATCCAGTGCTATCTTGTACCGTTGAGCGAGCAGCTAATGAGTCATTATGAAATTTAATAAATTACTTTCTCTGCAGGGGGCGTGTTCAGTCCACCACCAACATGCAAGCTGCTTCAGATCTCCGTAAGATGCTTCGTTCAAACGATCGCAGAGAGGCCCCACAGCCTCCTGTAAGTGACAGACAGACTCCCGTTGATAACACAAGTGATGAGCCAGGTCCTTTCAACTTCCGCCAGATGTTAAGGAAGACTAATTATGCCCCAACTGACACTATCAGAAAAAGACAATTAAAGAGAGATGGTGTTAATGGCTATGGAGCTGAGTACCAAATGTAGACAATAATGAGAAGCCTAGTCCATAGAATTTACTAATACCAAGGTTACAATAAATTGGTTAATGTGGAAAGTCTTTCTTCCCACTTTTAACTGTAAACATCATTTATCATAAGAGTTTAAAGGAGAACTAATTGAAAACTTAAAATATGCCACTTTGCTGACTCCACAATAAATACTCCTCCATTTTGAATAAAATTAAAATGGACTTATAATTATCAAGGCTTGTGAGGATTCAGTAACAAATGATATTAAAGAAAAATTTCTTGCTTAAATGCAGTCATTGGAATTTTTTTTATTATGTAAGAAAGTGACTTAACACAAGAAACTATGTTTTTTCACATTTTCTAAAGCTGTTTATAAATTTTACACAATACTCAAACACGTGAAAAAAAAAATTGACTGGACGAAAAAGAAGTCTTATCATTAGAAACTTAGCAATGTAACAATCAAGTGCCTATCATGCTTTCATCATTCATTACATATCATCCTCATCATCATTAGTAATAAATGAAATGTTATGCCTTTGTAGATAGTACATTAATGCTAGTCATATTTTTTCATCTCCATAACCAGTAATGCCACTCAAGTCTCTTTAACCTTGCTGCTATATCAATTTAAAAGGACAATTTACTTTAATAAAGCTTGAAATAACTTTTTTATTTTTAATTACTTGACCCTGTCAAGTTTGTCAAAAATATGCTGACATAGTAAGGTTATACAGAAACCCACGTTTCTTAGTACAGTATTTCTAAAATGTTTTGGCTGTTCATTATAGTTTATCAAATATGACTTGGGTGGCAATTGCCATTTCTCAGATTGAAGGCTTTCTATAAATTATAATTTAATTTCTAGGATGCCTTGATTTCTTTCAGGGTTAGTTCTGTTATCGAACTGGCCTCAATAAGCCTTACTTTATCAAATGGTACGTCACCAATAATTCAACATTATTTTAATTTATCTGAAACTTTCTGACCAATACATTTTTGTTATCAAACTTCAATATAGTTTTTCCCATTCCTGTTTAGTGAGCAACTGTTTTACTGAATACACCTGAATAAAGCTCTTGATACTCTAAAGTTTATGTGAATCCATTTAAATGTTCCAAAAAAAATATAACAATCTATCACAACCTAAATAAAAAAGTTTAGCAAATTCTATGAACAATGAATTGAGATGGTTTTTTCCCTATGAGGAGTGCAGGATTTACGAAGAGATGAAATAAGATATGAAAGCAACAGGACAAAGACTAGTAAGAAGGACAAGGAAAACATTGTAAGAAACAGATAGATGAAGACCTGGCCCCCAAGAAAATAAGGAAATATCAAATAAACTAAATGAATAAAAAATACAAAGCATATCAAGATCAGTAACAGTATTAAAATAGATAAGTTATACAGAAGGTCCTCTGGTTACGAACGTGATCCGTTCCTAGGATTCACGGAAGTCTATTTTTTGAAAGTTGATTTATATACTGTACATACATATACATTTATATACATACAGTACATATACCTACACTTACACATACACATTGCATACTAGTAGACAACAAGTAATGCATATCACAATGCCTTGCCTTTACTTCTATGGTTGGTTAGCCTGCCACTGCCATCAGAAGTCTCCCTAACACTTTCCAGACATATAAGGCATGAAAATATTTTAAAAGGAGCAATAGAAACCTCCCGAGTGCATATCGTAAACAAAGATGGCAAGCTAAATCTAAAGTGAAGTGTGATGCACTACTCCAGGGCATTAGTTGCTCTTTGCGTTGGGAAGTAGTTTGTCATATTAATGTACCAAAGGTCGTAACTCGAAACACAAAATTAATTTATGGAATGGCTTTCGTTTCATGAAAATTTAGTGTTATGAGTCACATTTTACATGTAAATCACCTAATTCGTTCCAAACCCTACAAAAACACTACATTAAATCTTATAATAAAGCTACAGTATAACCACAATGAAATAATGTACAGCCAAATATATTTGAACCATTCAAAATGCCTAAACTAACTGTTAATACCTGTAAATTAAGTAGTTATTGGAATATAAAGCAATAATAAATGAAAAATACAATACAATACTGTACATATACAAAATATACAGTAACTATTACAGTTACCCTTACTATAGACACATTTTCTATTGTGGCAGTAACCCATTTTCTTCATATTTTTAATGGGAGACTAGTTTATTCTCCGCCAGGCTGGCAAATCTCTCTTATTATCATGAAACATTTTTAGTAATTTGAGTCAAAAATCTTCATCTCGTTTCGCAGCGCAAAAATTTCATAAGCAGATTCTTTCGTGAAGAGAGGTATGACTGTACCTTATGGAAGCCCATTCATGACAGTGACTTGTTCTAACTCGAGACCGTCATAACCTGAGGACATCCTTATACGAACTATAGAACGAGACTTATGTCAACCTGTTCAAAACAAAAGAATTTACAAAAGGTTTGAACTTTTGAAGTTCCACTGATTCAACTGCCAAATTAGTAATAAAATTCCACAATCTGGTCACAGCTGGAATAACACTTCTCAAATATTGTGTAATATTCTTTCTTACGATGAAGAAGGAAAGACGGAATTCAACTGCGTACCTAATACTACGTACAGGATGGTACAGTCTAGGAAGATCTGAAAACAAGGGATGGTCTAAATTATGAAACATTATGCAACATGCACAAAGAACTATCTGAATGGCAGTGACAGAGATTGCTATCCAAATCAGGAAAAAGGAATTTAATAAGACTGCAATTTTCCATCAAACTAATTAAAGTGAGAGCAGCTGATGACAAGACCAATACTCAAAACAAGGTAGAATGAAACAATTCCACAGGAGAGTGATCACCAAAAATCTCAAGAGACACTTTTTTGTGCAACTGAAGACAAAACAGACCAAATGCACCTCTCAAAATTTAATTTGCAATAAAAAATTACACCTAGAGTTTTAAATGAGTTTTATACACTAATACAGATATTGTCACTGAAAAGATCTGGATGTTGAGGAGCCACTGTCCTTGACCTACTTGCAATCACACTTCAACTTTATGCCCATAATTTGAACTATGCACTATCTTAACCCTTTTACCCCCAAAGGACGTACTGGTATGTTTCACAAAACTCATCTCTTTACCCCCGTGGACGTACCGGTATGTTCTTGCAAGAAACTGATATTTAATTTTTTTCTGCATATTTTTGATAATTTTTTGAGAAACTTCAGGCATTTTCCAAGAGAATGAGACAAACCTGACCTCTCTATGACAAAAATTAAGGCTGTTAGAGCAATTAAAAAAAAATATACTGCAAAATGTGCTTGAAAATAATTAACCCCTGGGGGTTAAGGGTTGGAAATTTCCAAATAGCCTGGGGGTAAAAGGGTTAACTATACCTTATCTAAGAGATTCAGTAACCATAGATCTACAAGACCACATTCCAGAGGATGGAACCGATGCAAAGACAGAGCTTGTTTTCTAGGCCAAACCACACATCATGAAAAGTAAAGGGTCGAGAACACTACCCACAGGAACACTCCTATAGTAACCATGGTGCATATCAATAACTAATATGTTATTTTCATTAGTAAAATAAATTTTTGAATATACTTACCCGATAATCATGTAGCTGTCAACTCTGTTGCCCGACAGAATTCTATGGAGGGATACGCCAGCTATCACAATACTAGAAGGGGGTGTTCTTACCAGCGCCACCTGTGGCCAGGTACTCAAGTACTTCTTGTTGACACCTCCTCAATTATTCCTCGGTCCCACTGGTTCTCTATGGGGAGGAAGGGAGGGTCAATTAAATCATGATTATCGGGTAAGTATATTCAAAAATTTATTTTACTAATGAAAATAACATTTTTCAATATTAAACTTACCCGATAATCATGTAGCTGATTCACACCCAGGGGGGTGGGTGAAAACCAGTGTACAAGATTAAAGGATAGCTAAGTATCCCATATTTCATATAACAGTTATCTCAAATAACAATGAAATAATAAGTACCTGGTAAGGAAGTCGAATTGAACCGTTACTCTGTCTCTTTTTTAAGTTCGTCTTCCTTACTGAGCGCAGCGTTCCTCTTGGAGGCTGAATCAACCCAAAGGTGCTAAAGTATACAGGGCTGCAACCCATACTAAAGGACCTCATCACAACCTTTAACCTCGGCGCTTCTCAAGAAAGAATTGACCACCCGCCAAATCAACAAGGATGTGGAAGGCTTCTTAGCCGACCGAACAACCCATAAAAAGTATTCAAGAGAAAGGTTAAAAAGTTATGGAATTATGGGAATGTAGTGGCTGAGCCCTCGCCTACTACTGCATTCGTTGCTACGAATGGACCCAGGGTGTAGCAGTACTCGTAAAGAGACTGGACATCTTTGAGATAGAATGATGCGAACACTGACTTGCTTCTCCAATAGGTTGCATCCATAACACTCTGCAGAGAACGGTTCTGTTTGAAGGCCACTGAAGTAGCCACAGCTCTCACTTCATGTGTCCTTACCTTCAGCAAAGCAAGGTCTTCTTCCTTCAGATGAGAATTTGCTTCTCTAATCAGAAGCCTGATGTAGTAAGAAACTGAGTTCTTAGACATTGGTAGAGAAGGCTTCTTGATAGCACACCATAAGGCTTCTGATTGTCCTCGTAATGGTTTTGACCTTCTTAAATAGTACTTAAGAGCTCTAACAGGGCAAAGTACTCTCTCTAGTTCGTTCCCCACCATGTTGGACAGGCTTGGGATCTCGAACGACTTAGGGCAAGGACGGGAAGGAAGCTCGTTTTAGCCAAAAAAAAACCGAGCCGCAAGGAACATGTAGCCGTTTCAGATGTGAAACCTATGTTCCTGCTGAAGGCGTGGATCTCACTTACTCTTTTACCTGTTGCTAAGCACACGAGGAAAAGAGTTTCTAATGTGAGGTCCTTAAAAGAGGCTGATTGGAACGGTTCAAATCCTGATGACATTAGGAACCTTAGGACCACGTCTAGATTCCAGCCTGGAGTGGACAACCGACGTTCCTTTGAGGTCTCAAAAGACCTAAGGAGGTCCTGTAGATCTTTGTTGGAGGAAAGATCCAAGCCTCTGTGGCGGAAAACCGCTGCCAACATACTTCTGTAACCCTTGATCGTAGGAGCTGATAGGGATTTTACGTTCCTTAGATGTAACAGGAAGTCAGCAATCTGGGTTACAGTGGTACTGGTTGAGGAAAACTGCATTGGCCTTGCACCAGCTTCGGAAGATTTCCCATTAAGACTGATAGACTCTGAGAGTGGATGTCGTCCTTGCTCTGGCAATCGTTCTGGCTGCCTCCTTCGAAAAGCCTCTAGTTCTTGAGAGACTTTCGATAGTCTGAAGGCAGTCAGACGAAGAGCGTGGAGGTTTGGGTGTACCTTCTTTACGTGAGGTTGACGCAGAAGGTCCACTCTAGGAGGAAGAGTCCTGGGAACGTCGACCAGCCATTGCAGTACCTCGGTGAACCCTTCTCTCGCGGGTCAGAGGGGAGCAACCAACTTCAACCGTGTCCCTTTGTGAGAGGCGAACTTCTGAAGTACCCTGTTGACAATCTTGAACGGTGGGAATGCATACAGGTTGAGATGGGACCAATCCAGCAGAAAGGCATCCACGCGAACTGCTGCTGGGTCTGGAATCGGAGAACAATACAAGAGGAGCTTCTTGGTCATCGAGGTAGCGAATAGAACTATGGTTGGCAGACCCCACAGGGCCCAAAGTCTGCTGCAAACATTCTTGTGAAGGGTCCACTCTGTGGGGAAGACCTGACCCTTACGGCTGAGGCGATCTGCCATGACATTCATATCGCCCTGAATGAGCCTCGTTACCAGCGTGAGCTTTCGATCTTTGACCAAATGAGGAGGTCCCTTGCGATCTTGAACAACTTCCTCGAATGAGTCCCTCTCTGCTTGGAGATGTAAGCCAAGGCTGTGGTGTAGTCGGAGTTCACCTCCACCACCTTGTTAAGCTGGAGGGACTTGAAGTTTATCAAGGCCAGATGAACTGCCAACAACTCCTTGCAATAGATGTGAAGTGTCCTTTGCTCCTGATTCCATGTTCCCGAGCATTCCTGTCCGTCCAGTGTCGCACCCCAGCCCGTGTCCGATGCGTCCGAGAAGAGACGGTGGTCGGGGGTCTGAACAGCCAAAGGTAGACCTTCCTTGAGAAGAATGCTGTTCTTCCACCACGTTAGAGTAGACCTCATCTCTTCGGAAACAGGAACTGAGCCCGTCTCTAGCGTCATGTCCTTTATCCAGTGAGCAGCTAGATGATACTGAAGGGGGCGGAGGTGGAGTCTCCCTAACTCGATGAACAGGGCCAGCGATGAAAGTGTCCCTGTTAGACTCATCCCCTGCCTGACTAAGCATCGGTTCCTTCTCAGCATGCTCTGGATGCATTCTAGGGCTTGGAAGATCCTTGGGGCCGACGGACAAGTCCGAAAAGCTCGACTCTGAAGATCCATACCCAAGGAAACAATGGTCTGGGATGGAACGAGCTGAGACTCCTCAAAATTGACCAGGAGGCCCAGTTCCTTGGTCAGATCCATAGTCCATTTGAAAATCTCCAGACAGCGACGACTTGTGGGAGCTCTTAAAAGCCAGTCGTCTGACGGAGCCGGACACAAGATCATGATACTGCTGCACAGTCTGTAAACTGACAATCATGGGCAAGCGAGGAAGTACAGTGACAACCCGAATCTGTCTAGACTATCTGGGTCGTACAGACAACTCCTTAACGGGTTGCTGAGGTTGCCGCACTGCGTCACAACAAGTCCCTTCTGTTGGTTGTTGAACGTCTTCCCCGTGACACATTGACTTCGTAAACAAAAATCCTCTAACAAGGACTAAGCTTGGACTGCATGTCATGCAACACAGCTCAAGGTCTATGGGAGCAGGTGTGGTAACAGACGGGATTAGCGGCTGAAGTGGAACCATTACCTTCCCTGTAAGCATGTTATGCTTAAATAAAAGTCCATAAGAGGTTATGCAGCTAAAGGCTCCCTCCAAATGACAGAGTCCTCAAGGGAATATCAGAAGGAGGGAGAAAAGAACTTTCTCATCTACAGGGACCTTATCCTAGAAAAGCTAAGTTCTCTGAGTGAGGGTTCACTGGTGCAAAAGCAGCAGACTAGAAGGCAACGTTATGAAACTGCTTGACAGTCTAGTGAGTTGGCAACAACCCAAGATATGTTGAGAAGCATGCGGTAAGGTATGCAGAGCATGATGAATGCAGAGTATGCTGTATGCAGAGCATGCTGTATGTAGAGCATGTGTTGTATGCAGAGCATGCTGAATGCAGAGCATGCTGAATGCTGAGCATGTAGTAAGCAGAGCCTGCTGTAAGCAGAGCCTGCTGTAAGGAAAGCAGAGCGTGTGCATGGCGTTTAACATTCCTCAGAAATTCCATGACCAGTGCTAGAGTGCTTTATGCATGCTTGCATGGGGTTTAAAAAATCAACATAATGTTTACCTTACATTCATAACTCATGATTCATATTTTTGCCATGGTTTGAAAATGGAGGTAAGGTATGCTGAACAGCAGAGTCAGAACGAGCTGGAACAACAACAGTGGAAGGTGCAGAAAGTTCCTGTTCCTGTGGTATGAGTGGAGCGTGAAGAGACCGAGGTTGCGCAGAACAAGGTAAAGTTCCCGCAAGCAGAGGTGTCTGAGGCGCAGGATCAGGGTGCACGGGTTGAGCTCGGTGCAGCAGCTGAGGAGACTGACTCACAGGTGGAAGAGGTTGTACCTCCACCGAGAGTTGCACCACCGGTGGAGCAGCCAGGGGAGGAGGAGGAAGAGTGGGGTAATCCTCCTGATCCCAAACCGAAGGTTGCCTTAAAGAAGGCTGAGGCTGAACAACACTGGGAACAGCGAACACAGAAAGAGGTTCAACATCGTACGCCTGGCAGATGGTGCTGCGACTGGGTGCAGCGAGTGCAGGCGGGTTGAGCACAGGCTGAACGGGTGCAGGGGAGGTGCAACACTCTCAGCCCGACACTCACACAACAGGTCCGAAAGCTGTGCTTGCATGGACTGTAGTAGAGTCCACAACATCGTACGCCTGGCAGATGGTGCTGCGACTGGGTGCAGCGAGTGCAGGCGGGTTGAGCACAGGCTGAAAGGGTGCAGGTGGAGGTGCAACACTCTCAGCCCGACACTCACGCAACAGGTCCGAAAGCTGTGCTTGCATGGACTGTAGTAGAGTCCACAACATCGTACGCCTGGCAGATGGTGTTGCGACTGGGTGCAGCGAGTGCAGGCGGGTGCAGCACAGGCTGAACGGGTGCAGCCGGTTGGTGCACCACCGGTGCAGGCGGGTGCAGCACAGGCTGAACGGGTGCAGGCGGTTGGTGCACCACCGGTGCAGGAGGAGGAGGAGGTGCAACACTCTCAGCACGACACTCACGCATCAGGTCCGAAAGCTGTGCTTGCATGGACTGTAGTAGAGTCCACAACATCGTACGCCTGGCAGGTGGTACTGCGATCAGGCGGAGCGAGCATAGGGGGGGGGGGAGTGTAGGCGCACTCTCAGCCCGACAAACTGATGACTGAGGAGAGTCAGAGCTTTACTTCGTACGTCTGGCATAGGTCTGGACTTTACGTTTAAGAGGTCTTGAGACCTGAGACCAGCGTAACTCTGCCTTTATTTTCTCCTCTAAATCTCTTCTGCAGACGAGCAAAATAAGGGCTCAATCGTCTGCGGGTGGGAGTGACGGTCTCGGTAAGACACGCCCACAACCACCGAGGATACTTCTGTGCGCCGATCAAGGCCTGCCGAACCCTTTTGCCCTTCGACATTGCTTCTCCCCTGGGCTTGGGAGCTTGCAAGAGGTCCCGGACTGGGAGAACGACTGGCGCGCACAAAAGTACCCTCAAGCATAACACTGACATACTTTGCACTAATCACTTATCACTTTGATTTCTGTTTGCACTTATTTCACTGAACTCGAAACTTTAAGTGGTTTGTACCTGAAACACGCAATTCTATCCTTCTCAAAAGTTAGTAATTGCGAAAACAGAATTACAATGTAACAGAAAAAACTAATGAAAGAAAATTCAGTGGCTGGAAAGAGACTAAACACTAGATCACTCTAGAAACGTTTAGTTTCTTCCCCTAAAGAGACTAGGGATAAGAGCAAAACGATAACGACGTTACTCGTACGCCTGGCAGGCTTGAGGGAAACGTTTATCCTCTTTCTCCCTCCGTCTCTATCTCTCTCTCTCTCTCTCTCTCTTGACTTAGAACCTGAGAGAAGAGCCCAATCATATATATCGTTAAAACATATTATTGTTAAAGGAAAAAACTGAAATATTTCCCAAAAAGAAAAGTTCCTTATTAGGATCAAAACCATTAAGTTAAGAAAGAATGAACAAAACGCTAGACACGGTTACTCTTACTGCAATGTGAAACCGTGAACATTCTTTCTCTATCGTAACGATAGAGTGCAAGTTGAAACGTTCTGAACGTCAACAACTGCCGAGACAAACAAAACGTTAGTTCAACTTTGAAAAAGTACGAGACTATCAAAGAAATTCTTTCAAAGACCTTAAAATAGCATAATATGTTAACAGGTAAAACCGAAATGACAGGCTCACGATAATTAACTTCGGTACCAAGAAAAGACCGCCTACTATTAGGAAGGTCGAATATAAACAAATATAAAAATTAATTTTAATAAGTTTATAATAAAAGGAAGTTAATCGAAGAGGCCTATAAGAGGCGGAGAGATATAAAATAAATCTATAACTTTTGTTAAGCAAAATTAAGAAAGAGAGTCTATACTCTCTTAGACACCAACACTTCCGTCTAAGGGAAGGGTCGGCCATTGAAAGGTGAACGAGAGTTCATACTCTCTTCGTCACCAAAATTAATCAAATTAATTCCAAAAGCTAACTAAGCTAAAATAGAAGTTTCCAGTAAAGCGACAGCCGAAATCAAAGAGAAATACTTCACCAAAGTCGTGAAAATACTCCAAGAACATAAGCGTATCCCAGAACGTCTTGTCAGAAGCACGACAGAGGAATAATTGAGGAGGTGTCAACAAGAAGTACTTGAGTACCTGGCCACAGGTGGCGCTGGTAAGAACACCCCCTTCTAGTATTGTGATAGCTGGCGTATCCCTCCATAGAATTCTGTCGGGCAACAGAGTTGACAGCTACATGATTATCGGGTAAGTTTAATATTGAAAACTGAGTAATATATTACTTAAAATTTCAATGATGATGTTAAAAGACCCACCTACTCTCATCTGTTAAGTTTAAAAACAAAGGCCTCATCTGCAACATGGTCAAAGGAAGCAATGAAATTAAGGCCCATCATACAAACTGGCTTTGGTGTGATTTATGCATAAAAGAAACTATTGTTACCATGCATGGTGTAATACCTTGTACACTTATTTTTCATGGTCCCCCCACACAAACACTTTCCCTTCAGAGGCGCCCCATAATTATTTCAAACACAAAAGCAAGAAGTTTGTATCAACAATGATGGTCAAATAAACCAGTAATAAAAATAAATGGTTCGTGGATTTTGAGAGAAATTAAAAATGTCCTACCACTGGCAGCTTTTAATTACAAAGGGCATATTTAGTGGGATGCAATAAGCGCCATGACCAATACCCCCAGTGTCCAAAGGGACTATGAACCAGTTAAGTAATTCATGTTTTCCTCAAGAATTCTACACACACTTAAATAGGCCGGTAAGTAAGCGATAATCTCATTGGAGAAAATTTGTACAGATGTTTCTGGTGTATCTATAGTTGTTTTCAACAGTTTTGATGATGATAATTGTTGCAAACCTGTATTTCCCCAGTTATAATGTTTGAAACAAGAGGATGCTACCGAAAAACCATACTGTACAGTATTTCACTAGAGTAACAAAAAAAAGACATACAACCTAACCTGAAGTTCCCCACCTAATCTAACTTTAGATGTCTATTATTATTATTATTATTTATTATTATATCATTATAATTATTATTATTATTATTTAGTTTACTAGACAAGCTACTCCCCTAATTGGAAAACCAGAATACTATATGCCCATGGGTTCCAACAGGGAAAGCCGCCCCGGGTCGAAGTAAAATAAGAAAATAACGAATAAATTATAAATAAAATCTTTTTTTCTAAATTATCATACATACATATACCAAGGCACTTCCCCCATTTTGGGGGGTAGCCGACATAAAAAAAATGAAACAAAAAAGGGGACCTCTCCTCTCTACGTTCCTCCCAGCCTGACAAGGGACTCGACTGAGTTCGGCTGGTACTGCTAGGGTGCCACAGTCCACCCTCCTCCGTTATCCACCACAGATGAAGCTTCATAATGTTGAATCCCCTACTGCTACTACATCCGCGGTCATCTAAGGCACCGGAGGAAGCAGCAGGGCCTACCGAAACTGCGTCACAATTGCTCGCCATTCATTCCTATTTCTAGCACGCTCTCTTGCCTCTCTCACATCTATCCTCCTATCACCCAGAGCTTTCTCCACTCCATCCATCCACCCAAACCTTGGCCTTCCTCTTGTATTTCTCCCATCAACTCTTGCATTCATCACCTTCTTTGGCAGACAGCTATTTTCCATTCTCTCAACATGGCCAAACCACCTCAACACATTCATATCCACTCTAGCTGCTAACTCATTTCTTACACCCGTTCTCACCCTCACTACTTCGTTTCTAACCCTATCTACTCGAGATACACCAGCCCTACTCCTTAGACACTTCATCTCAAACACATTCAATTTCTGTCTCTCCGTCACTTTCATTCCCCACAACTCCGATCCATACATCACAGTTGGTACAATCACTTTCTCATACAGAACTCTCTTTACATTCATGACCAACCCTCTATTATTTACTACTCCCTTAACTGCCCCAACACATTGCATCCTTCATTCACTCTCTGATGTACATCTGCTTCCACTCCACCATTTGCTGCAACAACAGACCCCAGGTACTTAAACTGATCCACCTCCTCAAGTAACTCTCCATTCAACATGACATTCAACCTCGCACCACCTTCCCTTCTCATACATCTCATAACCTTACTCTTACCCACATTAACTCTCAACTTCCTTCTCTCACACACCCTTCCAAATTCTGTCACTAATCGGCCAAGCTTCTGTTCCGCGTCTGCAACCAGTACAGTATCATCCGCAAACAACAAATGACTTGCATCCCATTCATGGTCATTCTCGTCTACCAGTTTCAATCCTCGTCCAAGCACTCGAGCATTCACCTCACCCACCGCTCCATCAACATACAGTTAAACAACCACGGCGACATCACACATCCCTGTCTCAGCTCCACTCACGCCGGAAACCAATCGCTCACTTCATTTCCTATCCTAAAACATGCTTTACTACCTTTGTAGAAACTTTTCACTGCTTGCAACAACCTTCCACCAACTCCATATAACCTCATCACACTTCACATTGCTTCCCTATCAACTCTATCATACGCTTTCTCCACATCCATAAACGCAGCATACACCTCCTTACCTTTTGCTAAATATTTCTCGCATATCTGCCTAACTGTAAAAATCTGATTCATACAACCCCTACCTCTTCTAAAACCACCCTCTACTTCTAAGATTGCATTCTCTGTCTTATCCTTAATCCTATTAATCAGTACTCTACCATACACTTTTCCAACTACACTCAACAAACTAATACCCCTTGAATTACAACACTCATTCACATCTCCCTTACCCTTATATAGTGGTACAATACATGCACAAACCCAATCTACTGATACCATTGACAACACAAAACACATTAGTCTCACCAACCATTCAAGTACAGTCACAGCCCCTTCCTTCAACATCTCAGCTCTCACACCATCCATACCAGATGCTTTTCCTACTCTCGTTTCATCTAGTGCTCTCCTCACTTCCTCTCTTGTAATCTCTCTCTCATTCTCATCTCCCATCACTGGCACCTCAACACCTGCAACAGCAATTATATCTGCCTCATTATTATTCTCAACATTCAGTAAATTTTCAAAATTTCTAAATTATAAAACATTAAAATCAGTAACTATGCTGAAATAGATCAATCATAAACAAACTATGAAACGAGACATATCGTAACCTTTTCAACAGAAAAGCATCTGCGACAAATTTAAAATTTTGAAGTTCCAACAATTCCTGTACCGTACCAAATCAGGAAGCTCATTCAATAATCTAGTCACAGCTAGAATAAAACTTCTAGAATACTTAATAGAATATTAAGCCTTATGATGGAGAAGATAACATTTACAATTAATTGTATAGCTAGTCTTACTGTATGGTTCAATCTGGACAGATCTAAATGCAAAGGGTGGTCTGAATAATGAAAAATCATTTGCAACACACCTAACGAACTGAACGAAGGTGTCAGAGATCAATATCCGAATCAGGGATAACAAATTTCATGGCCAGTAAGATTTTGTCAAGCAAATTAAGACAGTCAGCAGTTGAAGACCAGACATAACAATATTCAATGCATGGTAGAATGAAGAAATTAAAACATTTCTTCATGACAGATTGATCACCTAAAATCTTACTTTCTTAGTTTGCCATTTTTTGTGCAATTCAAGAATAAACAGACCAGATGTGTTTCTCAAAATGATATTTTGATTATAAAATAAATTTTTGAATATACTTACCCGATGAATATATAGCTGCAACTCTGTTGCTCGACAGACAACTCTACGGAAAAACTCGCCAGCGATCGCTACACAGGTTGCGGGTGTGCCCAACAGCGCCATCTGTCGACCAGATACCCAGCTCTTATGTAAACAAAGACTCAATTTTCTCCTCGTCCCACTGCGTCTCTATTGGGGAGGAAGGGAGGGTCATTTAATTTATATTCACCGGGTAAGTATATTCAAAAATTTATTTTATAATCAAAATATCATTTTTAAATATTTAACTTAGCCGGTGAATATATAGCTGATTCACACCCAGGATGGTGGGTAGAGACCAGTAATATATGTTTACATTTTATGAGCTAAGAGTTTTTTATTTCATTTTTGAAGTTATCAAAATAACAAAAACAAAATAAATAGGTACCTGGTAAGGAAGTCGACTTGAACAATTACTCTGCCTTTTAAGTACGTCTTCCTTACGGAGCCTCGCGATCCTCTTAGGATGCTGATCGACCCCTAGGAGCTGAAGTATCAAGGGTTGCAACCCATACAACAGGACCTCATCAAACCCCTAATCTAGGCGCTCTCAAGAAATGAATTTGACCACCCGCCAAATCAACCAGGATGCGAAAGGCTTCTTAGCCTTCCGGACAACCCAAAAAACAACATTAAAAAACATTTCAAGAGAAAGATTAAAAGGGTATGGAATTAGGGAATTGTAGTGGTTGAGCCCTCACCCACTACTGCACTCGCTGCTACGAATGGTCCCAGTGTGTAGCAGTCCTCGTAAAGAGACTGGACATCCTTTAGATAAAAAGACGCGAACATTGACTTGCTTCTCCAATAGGTTGCGTCCATTATACTTCGCAGAGATCTATTTTGCTTAAAGGCCACGGAAGTTGCGACAGCACTAACTTCGTGTGTCCTCACCTTAAGCAAAGCTTGGTCTTCCTCACTCAGATGTGAATGAGCTTCTCGTATTAACAGTCTGATAAAGTAGGATAAAGCATTCTTTGACATAGGCAAAGATTGTTTCTTAACTGAACACCATAAAGCTTCAGATTGGCCTCGTAAAGGTTTAGTGCACTTTAAATAGAACTTAAGAGCTCTCACAGGGCATAAGACTCTTTCTAGTTCATTGCCTACAATCTTCGATAAGCTGGGAATATCGAACGATTTAGGCCAAGGTCGAGAAGGTAGCTCATTTTTGGCTAGAAAACCAAGTTGTAGCGAACATGTGGCTTTTTCTGACGAAAATCCGATGTTCTTGCTGAAGGCATGAATCTCACTGACTCTTTTAGCTGAGGCTAAGCATACCAGGAAAAGTGTCTTTAAAGTGAGATCTTTCAGGGAGGCAGATTGTAGAGGCTCAAACCTGTCTGACATGAGGAATCTTAGTACCACGTCTAAATTCCAACCAGGTGTAACCAAACGACGCTCCTTAGTGGTCTCAAAAGACTTAAGGAGGTCTTGAAGATCTTTATTGTTGGAAAGATCTAAGCCTCTATGCCGGAAGACCGATGCCAACATGCTTCTGTAGCCCTTGATAGTGGGAGCTGAAAGGGATCGTCCTTTTCTCAGGTATAAGAGAAAGTCAGCTATTTGAGCTACAGAGGTACTGGTCGAGGATACAGATACTGACTTGCACCAGTCTCGGAAGACTTCCCACTTCGATTGGTAGACTCTAAGGGTGGATGCTCTCCTTGCTCTAGCAATCGCACTGGCTGCCTCCTTCGAAAAGCCTCTAGCTCTCGAGAGTCTTTCGATAGTCTGAAGGCAGTCAGACGAAGAGCGAGGAGGCTTTGGTGTACCTTCTTTACGTGTGGCTGACGTAGAAGGTCCACCCTTAGAGGAAGACTTCTGGGAACGTCTACTAGCCATCGAAGTACCTCGGTGAACCATTCTCTCGCGGGCCAGAGGGGAGCAACTAGCGTCAACCTTGTCCCTTCGTGAGAGGCGAACTTCTGCAGTACCTTGTTGACAATCTTGAACGGTGGGAATGCGTAGAGATCTAGATGTGACCAATCTAGGAGAAAGGCATCTATATGTATTGCTGCTGGGTCCGGGACTGGTGAGCAATAGATTGGGAGCCTCTTGGTCAGCGAGGTTGCAAAGAGATCTATGGTTGGTTGGCCCCAAGTGGCCCAAAGTCTCTTGCATACATCCTTGTGGAGGGTCCATTCTGTTGGAATTATTTGCCCTTTCCGACTGAGACAATCTGCCATGACATTCAAGTTGCCTTGGATGAACCTCGTTACTAGTGAGATGTCTTGACCTTTTGACCAGATGAGCAGGTCCCTTGCGATCTCGTACAACGTCAGTGAGTGGGTCCCTCCTTGCTTGGAGATGTACGCCAAGGCAGTGGTGTTGTCTGAGTTCACTTCCACCACTTTGCCTCGAAGGAGAGACCTGAAGCTTTTCAAGGCCAGATGTACTGCCAACAGCTCCTTGCAGTTGATATGCATGATCCTCTGACTCGAGTTCCACAGTCCTGATCATTCCCGACCGTCCAATGTCGCGCCCCAGCCCACATCCGATGCGTCCGAGAAGAGAACGTGGTTGGGAGTCTGAACAGCCAGGGGAAGACCCTCTCTTAAGTTGATACTGTCCTTCCACCAAGTCAGACAAGACTTCATCTTTTCGGAAATGGGGATCGAGACCGCTTCTAGCGTCTTGTCCTTTTTCCAGTGAAAAGCTAGATGGTATTGAAGCGGACGGAGGTGTAGTCTTCCTAATGACACAAATTGTTCCAGGGATGATAGCGTCCCTACCAGACTCTTCCACAGCCTGACTGAGCAGCGTTCCTTCTTCAGCATGTTCTGGATGCATAACAGGGCTTGACTTATTCTGGGGGCCGACGGAAAAGCTCGAAAAGCTAGACTGTGAATCTCCATCCCTAAATACACAATAGTTTGGGATGGGACCAGTTGCAACTTTTCCAAATTGACAAGGAGACCCAATTCCTTGGTCAGATCTAGAGTCCACTTTAGATCCTTCAGACAGCGACGACTGGAAGAGGCTCTGAGAAGCCAGTCGTCCAAATAAAGGGAGGCTCGGATGTCCGATAAATGGAGGAATTTGGCTATATTCCTCATCAGCCTCGTAAACACGAGAGGAGCTGTGCTTAGGCCAAAGCACAGGGCCCGAAACTGATAGACCACCTTTTGGAAAACGAATCTCAGAAAAGGTTGGGAGTCTGGGTGGATGGGGACGTGGAAGTAGGCGTCCCTTAGGTCTAACGAGACCATCCAGTCTTCCCTTCTGACCGCTGCTAAGACTGACTTTGTGGTCTCCATGGAGAACGTCGTCTTTGTGACAAAGACATTCAGAGCACTGACGTCTAGCACCGGCCTCCACCCTCCTGTCTTCTTTGAAACCAAGAAGAGGCGGTTGTAGAATCCCGGAGATTGAAGGTCCGAGACTTTGACCACTGCTCGCTTCTCTAGCAAAAGAGACACTTCCCGTTTCAAGGCTCGTCTCTTTTCTTCCTCTCTGTACCTGGGAGAGAGATCGATGGGAGACGTTGCTAGAGGGGGTTTCCGAACAAAAGGGATCTTGTACCCCTCTCTGAGCAACTTCACAGATTGTGCATCTGCGCCTCTCTTCTCCCAGGCCTGCCAGAAGTTCTTGAGTCTGGCTCCCACTGCTGTCTGAAGTTGCGGGCAGTCAGACTCTGCCCTTAAAGGACTTGGATCCTTTCTTCTTCCCTCGCTTCCCTTCGGCACGAGCACCTCCTCTGCTGGAGGCTCTGCCACGAAAGGGCGGAATAAAGCGAGACGCTGGAGTGTCCATCCTTGGTCTAGCTGACAAGGTAGGCAAAGGGGAAGCTTTGCGAGCTGAGGACGCAACAAGATCGTGAGTGTCCTTCTGCACTAACGAAGCGGCTATTTCCTTTATCAGGACTTCTGGAAATAGGCACTTGGAAAGAGGAGCAAAGAGAAGCTCAGATCTCTGGCATGGTGTAACTCCAGCAGAAAGGAATGAGCAGAGAGATTCTCGCTTTTTTAGGACTCCGGACACAAATGATGCAGCAAGCTCATTAGACCCATCACGTACGGCCTTGTCCATGCAGGACATAATGAGCAAGGAAGTCTCTTTATCTGTCGAAGAGATCTTCCTGCTTAGGGCTCCTAGGCACCAGTCTAAGAAGTTAAAAACTTCAAAGGCCCTAAAGATTCCTTTCAAAAGGTGGTCTAGGTCCGATGATGACCAACAAATCTTTGAGCGTCTCATGGCAAGGCGGCGGGGAGAGTCTACAAGACTTGAGAAGTCGCCCTGGGCAGAGGCAGGAACTCCCAAGCCGAGAACTTCTCCCGTGGCATACCAGACGCTCGATCTAGAAGAGAGTCTAGCAGGGGGAAAAGCAAATGCTGTCTTCCCTAAACTCTTCTTGGACTGTAACCAGTCTCCTATCACCCGCAAAGCTCTCTTGGACGAGCGTGCGAGGACGAGTCTAGTAAAGGCAGGTGCGGTAGAAGGCATGCCTAAAACAAACTCTGAAGGCGGAGAACGAGGAGCCACAGAAACAAACTGGTCAGGAAACAGCTCTTTGAAAATAGCCAAAACTTTTCTAAAGTCCAAAGAGGGTTGAGTAGACTTAAGCTCGTCCAATTCAGATTGTTGTTCATCTTGATGCGCAGCAACATCATCATCAGAAAGTTCCTCATCCGACAACTGATGAGGAAACGGCAACGGAGTGGGTAACGGCTGGTTCGCTGAGTCCGGTCGCACTGGTGCATGCGTGACTGAGCCGGACGCAACGTCACGGACCTGCTGCCCAGTCTGTGAGCTGGCAACAACCATGGTAGCGCGAGGACGCACAGCGTCTACCCCAGACTGTCTAGACTGACTGGGTTGCGCAGTGGAAACCACACTGGGTTGCAGAGGTTGACGCACCGCGTCAAAACAAGGCAACTCTGAAGGTTGTTGAACATCCAGAACGTCAAAGGCAACCTCCGTGCGTCGCTTAACGTCAACATGCGGCTGGCAGACCACACTGGAATGCATGGGTGTAGGAACTCTCTCAACTGGTGTGCGTGAGAAGGTTACCTCAGCGTCCACAGGACGCACAACCGATCGCTTGGAGGGTTGTAGGCTAGGTACTGCACTAGCTGGTACGGCAGCAACCTTCTCCGCATGAAAGTCCTGCATCAGAGACGTAAGCTTAGACTGCATGTCTTGCAGTAAAGACCACTTAGGGTCTACGGGAGCAGGTGCGGCGACAGACGGTGTTAGTGTCTGAAGCGGTACCGCTTTGCCTCTCTTAGGCGGTGAGCAGTCATCGGATGACGGCAACGAGTCCGAACTGACCCAGTGGCTACAACCGGGCCGTTGGACTTGTGCTGAAGGGACCGATTTACGTTTTAACGGTCGCGAGACCTTGGTCCAAAGTTTCTTGCGAGAAACACCTTCAGACGACGAGGTATAAATGGGCTCTCTCGTCTTAGGTAGGTAGGAGCGATCTTGGGGAGATACGCCCGATACCACGGAGGGAACGTCTGTTCGCTGATTAAAGCCTCTCGAACCCATGCGTCGTACGACATTGCTTCTCCCCTGGACTTGGGAGCTTGCAAGAGGTCCCGGACTAGGAGGACGACAGGCACGAACAGACGAACCCTCAAGCGCAACACTGTCCACAACACTATCACTTGGCACTTTAGCACTTCCCACTGCACTTTGGCACTTAAGCTCCTTAACATCCGCCATGAGCTGATTACGGTCACTAGCAAGGGACTCAACTCTCTCACCCAGAGCCTGGATGGCACGCATCATGTCAGCCATCGATGGTTCCTGAGTGCCAGGAGGGGGGTTAGGAGCAACCACTACAGGGGAAGGAATAGGTTGTGGGGCATGAGGAGAGGATACATCAATAGATCGAGAAGAACTTCTCCTAACTCTATCTCTCTCTAGCCTACGTGTGTACTTTTGAAATTCGATAAAATCGAATTCCGAAAGGCCAACGCACTCCTCACACCGATCTTCCAATTGACAGGTTTTACCCGGACAATTGGAACAAACAGTGTGAGGGTCGATAGAAGCCTTCGGAAGACGCCTAGAACAGTCCCTAGCATTGCATTTCCTAAATTTGGGAACTTGTGAAGGGTCAGCCATTTTGAATTGGTCAAGGGAAAATTCCAAAAAACGATCTAAGTCATCAACAAAGAATCCGATACAAAAAAGAGTTCAAGGATTTATTTGAAGAAAAACCCTGCACAGCGAAAGCTCAAAACTAGAATATAGTACTTCACCAATTAGATGTGAAAAACTCCAGTTTAGCAACAGCAAGTAAAGTACGTCTTGTCGACACGTCGACAGAGAGAAAATTGAGTCTTTGTTTACATAAGAGCTGGGTATCTGGTCGACAGATGGCGCTGTTGGGCACACCCGCAACCTGTGTAGCGATCGCTGGCGAGTTTTTCCGTAGAGTTGTCTGTCGAGCAACAGAGTTGCAGCTATATATTCACCGGCTAAGTTAAATATTTAAAAAGTAAATTTATAATCAAGAATCACACAAAAAAATACGATGTGTTTCTCAAAAGTAAATTTGCAATCAACACACTTTTGAGTTTTATACAATTTAAAAGAAATTTCCAATGAAAAGACCAATTTATACGACATTCCCAACAAAAAGATCAATTTAAAAGACATCAATACCAGAGGGTCAAATTTCTGTGATAATTGCCCCAATTTAGTAGGGCGAGTTAGCAAAAGACTGTGTTAATCGAGTTTACTGACAGATGCCTGTTTACTAAAGTGGCACAGCCCATCAGTAATGTCTATGTAAAACCACTATATCACAGTAAAAGCAGCTTACCAAAGCCTATGTCTACATTATTAAAGTACAATTCCTAATAAAACTTAAATAACACCAGACCTCCCACTATTTAATTTGTCCCTTCCTAATTCAATCCCAAGCCCCAGTCCAATTTTGGATGCATGGTTTAAAATGTCTTTTACATATTCTACTAGTTATGTCTGCAAATTAAATACACAGCTTAACCTAAACTTGCCTTTTGTAGATATGAGAAGTCTTATTAGGAAGAACCTAGCTTTACCATTGACATACACAGTCAATGTGTGTAATAACAATGATAAATATTTCATAAATTATTGAATTTCATATTAATCCTCCATACTGTATTTAGAAATACTGTACAATGATTGCAAGAAATTAAAAGATGAACTCGTAATAAACAGATAAAAGCAGGAATGCATGTCGGCAACTGCTAAATAGGAATTAATACAAACTTTTGGAGAAATATCACAATTCTAAAATAATTTTTACTTTTCCTAACTAAACAAACCAGAGTCCTTTAATAGAAGTATGACTTCAACGAAGCTAAACCGGTCATTAAAAATTTAATGGAGTACAGTTCTTAATTACCGGCCCAGCCACTCATTTTCACCTTCGGCCTGGGACTTGCAGGGTGGTTGGGGCAGGAAGTGTAATTTAAAGGACACGGGTTTGATTAACAAGGAAAAAACAAATTACAGTACAGTACTTTAAAAGTTTGTCATTTTTTCGTAGAATACAAATTCTCTTTTACTAGGAACTTATACTTATGGGGAAGGAAGTCCCTTTAACCAAATATTGCTTGGCTTAATTTTCTTGAGAAATGTCGGAGCACTTGGTCTTGTACTGTATAAAAGTGAAGGTGATGACTTCCATCAACTTTTTAATAGTCTAAGCATGATGTCACAAGCGTTAGGTTAAGCCAATACCAAGTCTAGGTGGTAATCAGTCAAAGGAAAACTTGCTGTCTTGTATAGGATATATTATCTAAATGTATAAGCATGTAAGTAAAGGATTTTGACAAAGGAAAAATCTATTTCTGGGGAGATACCCGTGACGCCCGGTGAAAAGGGTCCTTCCTTATACTTTTCTGATATAAATACTTCCAAATATACCAGAGAAAGTTAAAGTATGGAATGCAGAGGTTACTACCCTCGCGCGAGCACCCAGTGGGCATCGTGTATAAAGCAGGGGCGTGTGAAAACCACTATTCACAGGCTGTCTTCCATTTAGATAATTCCTTCATCAAAGAGAAGGGCCGTAACAGTCTATTCATCCTCCCACTCATCTAGGAAGATCAATCTTAACAGATCTTGTCTGAAAAGAAAGGTAACTCAGTAATGAAGCTTACCTGCACCTGACATCCAGTCAGGCTTATAGCAGCCCCAAAGATAGGGTGAAGAAAGATGGGTAGAAGGCCAGTCAATCTACCTTTCATGCCAGGCTTATTCTGAAATCACTATCTTAGATGAGATGCATCTTGTCTCCTGAGAAAGCTAGGCTGGCATCACTGGAACAGAAGTAACTAGAGGGACACTCAGTAGAGCACAGACCTCCATTAGGGCAGCTTATTTCTCGCCCTTGACCTTGACCTTGGCATGATTAAAATGACTTGGATTTTCGTACACTCAAATATGAGCCAAGTTTAAAGTCTCTGTGACAACGATGTCTAAACTTACAGCTGATTACAAGATTGGACATTTTCCTTGACCATGACCTTGACCTTATAAAATTTAATCCTTGACCATGACCTTGACCTTATAAAATTTAATAACTTCCACCTTTCTACAAAAATTTAATCCCTGCAAGTTTTCTTACTCTATGATTAAAATTGTTTTCAGAAAGCTGTTCACAAACAAACATACAAACAGGGGCAAAAACATAAACTCCTTCCAACTTCGTTGGCAGAGGTAAAAATACTCTCACAGGTACTATAGTGAAAGAAAGAGAAATCCTGTCTTAATTCCTGAGCCACTGACAGGTTCTTCTCAAGTGCTAAGGAGGACCCAATATCCCTAACTTCATAAACCCTTACCCAAGTTGGACTGTCAACACCCTAACCGGTTGAGGTATAGGGACACCTAACGGTCTTACGAAACAAGAGAGAAACAGTGTTCTTGAATATCGTTCTCTTCGACCTGCTGGTGCTAAGAAGAATCTTTTGATCTCATGCTTTAGATGCAAAGTCCTTGAAGATAGTATTGTGGAGCCCCTGCAGGTCAAAGTATTTAAGTCATTCTGATACCCTCTGGATGCTTCCTGAGAAGAGAAGGGGAAGGATTCTAACCTGGTAACATGGGAAACTATGTCTAGGCCACAAACTCGGGAACAAGCTAATGACACCTTCCATCCTTCGGAATGCCTAGCGACATGCAAGATGTCAAAAGTTCACCCACTTGCTTCACCAAAGCTAACGTTACCTAAAAACTGTCTAGAATCAGATCTATGTCAGAGGCTAATCTCAAAAACTTATATGGGGCACGCATAAGAGATTTAAGAACACTGATCACATCCCATTCCACAGAGGTCTAAGGTTCCAGGGTGGGCACAATTATTTGAAGCACCTCATAGGCAAAAAAAAAAACCCCTGAAGAGCAGAGGTCTATGTAACTCAGTTGGAAGACTTTCTCAAAGTTGCGCGGCAGCTTATTACAAAAGTGACTGACAGATGATTCTCTTGCCGTAAAGGGCTATGAGGATGTTCACTATCTGCACTAAAGTGGCCATAATCAGAGAATTGCCCCTTCTACAACACCAATCATGGAATAGGTCCAAAATAATTTGAGCAAACCCTTGTGAAAAGCATTTTTCTTAGAGGAGATGCTGTATAACATCCAAGCAAAGAATACGAACTATTTCGTGGAATGGAGATACATCTGAAGATTAGGGTCACAAAGAAGAGTGATCCAATAGGTAGCCCTCTCGAGAGCTTAACTACAAGTGCTAACAGATTGGGATCCTACTAGTCTAGTAGGCATATGGAAGCCACCAGAGTAAAGAAACTTGGTGGTATCAATACTTGGTTGCTCAGCCAGCAAATCAGTTTGAAAGAGGAGAGAGGCATAGGTGCCCAGGTAATTCCATGGGTGTTTTGACAGTGTTCTCAAAAATTACCCATGGTTCTAAAATGGGGAAACAGAACACTGGGAGTTTCATGTTTAGCCAGGGAGCGAATAGGTCGATCGCCCATGATCCCTTGAGAGTAAGAAGTCTTTCAGCTGAGATATGAAAGGACCACAGTAAATCTACAAGCTGCCCTTGGTGACTTAAGAGTGACTTGCTAAAGGGATTTTGACGAAGGAAAAATCTATTTCTGGGGAGAGACCTGTGGCGCCCGGCGAAAAGTCCTTCTTGTATACCTTTTCTGATAAAAACCTTCCAATTATACCAGAGAAAGATAAAAGCATGGAATGCTGAGGTTACAACCCTCGCGCGAGCACCCTTTTGGGTGTCGTGTATAAAGCAAAGGCGCGTGAAATCCACTATTCACAGGTTGTCTTCCATTTAGTTAATTCCTTCGCCAAAGGGATGGGCCGATACAGAGGCCCTAGACACATCCCCATCGCCGCACCACCCACGCCACGACGCGAGCGCCATCTGAACAACATCCTTCTGTATTGACCATGATGGCTTGGAAAGGAAAGGGTGGGATCGTGTAAAATAAGGGGAAGGGTTTCGCCGGGCGCCACAGGTCTCTCCCCAGAAATAGATTTTTCCTTCGTCAAAATCCCTTTTCTGGGTCGAACCTGTGGCGCCGGGCGAAAATGTACCAGAGAATGCCTTCCAAGCCCAACAATAACTACTAATTTGATAAGGGGAGAGAAACAACACCATGTAAAGAAAATCATATATAATTCAGGTAAGTAGGCATAAAATATAAACTAGCCACAGGGCATAGTGAGAGTAAGGATAAACAAACATGATAACAAGGAAACCTCTGAGTATCAGAGGAAAACATGCAACAAAACTGACATGGCTAAGAATATCCCAACTTAATAACAAGGGAAAACAATAATAGTTACAATCATATTAACCTAATATGTAATACACTTAGGGCTAACGAACCACCAAGGAAGCGGCGTCGTGGTGCGAGTGGCGGGTAGGAGGGAGAAGAGAAGAGATGGATGAAAGGAAGAACAAAAGATCAATGGGGAGAGATTAGGCTCCCAGCTGCAACCGTTGGATATTTAAGAGCCTGTAAGTTCTTTAGATAGTGGCGTTTGAAGACCATAGGAGATTTCCAACCCGTGTACTTCTTAAGGTTATCAAAGTCCATATTCTGGAAATAGTTGATGGAGGTAGCTATCGATCGGATATCATGAGCAAGGGGAAATGATCCCGGATTGGCTTGTTTAATGAAGTATAGGATCTGTTGCCTAATGCCACGTATGGAAATGGTACCTCCTTGTTCTCTGATAAACAAGGGGCCAGACGATCGGGTAGCAGTCCTGGCTAAAAAGGCCCTGAGAGTGGTGACCGGACATAGAGAAGTATCTTGGAGAAGAGGAATAATCTTCCAAGGGGACCACCTATTTTGGGGGTCCTCGTTCTTAGCTAGGAACGCCCTGTCTGGTGAAAGAAGTACCTCACCTGAAGGGAGGAAATCCATGTTCTCTGAGTTTCGTGAGAGAGCTGCTAGTTCTGAGATTCTGGAACCCGAGGCCAAAGCTGTTAGAAATAAAGTCTTCCTAAGAAGAGTGATATAAGAGCAGGATTCGTTGTCCGTATCGGAGGCCAGTTTGAGGACATCATTTAGAGACCAAGAGACCTTTTGAGGACGGACCGAAGGTCGAAGCCTAGCACATGCTTTTGGAATAGATGAGAAATAAGACTCCGCCAGGTTAATGTTAAACCCAACCAGGAAGACTTTCCTCAGAGCTGACTTGATGGTGGTTATAGTGCTAGCTGCTAGGCCTTTGTCAAAAATGGACCTAAAGAAGGAGATGGCTAAATTAGGAGTCATAACCGAATGGTCTGAAGTCCTTAAGAAATCCGCTAGTTTCTTAACCGCCGAATCATATTGGCGAATCGTTGAGTCCCTTTTGTCTGATTCTATAAAGAGGACATTATCTGGGTCGATGTTTGCGTCCCTACGTGCCGCAAACTTCATGAAATCCACAAAGTTAGGGTTTTGGCTATCCTTGAGGAATCTGACACAGTCCGTGTTTGGACCACCTGGGTCAGTTTGGGGAATGGGATCCGGAAGGGACGGAGTTTCAACTCGAGGAGGAGAGGAAACCAACTGCTCTTTGGCCAGTGAGGTGCCACTAAAGCTACTACCCCGTTGAAGGAGCGGAGTTTGTGCAAGACTTTCAGTAGAAGATTCACTGGAGGGAATAAGAAGATCTTCTGCCAATGGTTCCAATCCAGGGTTAATGCGTCCATGGCATAAGCCTGAGGGTCCAGGTTCGGTGTCACATAACACGGGAGTTTGTGATTGAGTCGGGTCGCGAATAGATCTACCTGGAGACCTGGAACCAGCCTGAGTATCCACCGGAAGGAGTGCATGTCCAGGGACCACTCCGATTCCAGTGGGCTCGTCCTGGATAATGCGTCTGCTATCACATTCTGGACTCCTGCTAGGTGAGTTGCTGACAGGAACCAGTCTTTGTCGGCTGCCAAGGTGAAGATAGTGACCAGGATCTGATTCAGGTTGGGTGATTTGGACCCCCCCCTGTTGAGGCAGTGGACTACGGCCGTGCTGTCCGAGACTACTCTGATGTGGGTCGACCTCGGAGGGGAGATTCTCTTCAGGGTCAAGAACACCGCCATGGCTTCGAGAACATTGATATGGAACTGTCTCATGGCGGGTGACCAAGAGCCCTGACACATCTGATGTTGGGAGTAACCCCCCCAACCACTCAGAGACGCGTCGGTATGAATTGTCACTTGTGGAGAGGGGAACTGTAGAGGAACCGACTTGGAGAGGTTCCTCCGATCGGACCATGGTTGTAGTCTCATTTTCAAGACAGAGGGGATCTTCGAGGTCTTGTCTCTTAAAGGTATTGTCGCCCTCTTTCTCCAAACTCGATTGATGTCTTTGAGTTTGGCTTTTAATAGGAGATCGGTCAGTGAGGCAAACTGGAGTAGGCCGAGGACTCGTTCTAAAGCTCTTCTGGACACCTGTTTGTGTCTGAGAAAGTTCCTGACCTTGGAAGCTATCTCCCTCACCTTCTTGGGAGGAAGGGAGAGCTTGTGCTTTGAGAGGTCCCAACGGATGCCTAACCATTCGAAGAGGCTTGATGGTTGTAGGCGGGACTTCCGGAGGTTGACTTGGAAGCCCAGTTTGGCGAGAAAATGGAGTACCTTCGACGTAGCTCTTTTGCATTCCTGGTGCGACTGGGCCCAAATGAGCCAATCGTCCAGATAGGCGACGATTTGTATCCCTTGGTGTCTGAGTTGCTCGAGCACCGTCTCCCCCAGTTTCGTGAATACCCTGGGGGCAATGCTGAGACCGAAGGGCATGACTTTGAATGCGAAGGCTCTCTTGCCGAGACGGAAGCCTAGATAAGGAGAGAAGTTTCGAGCTACTGGGACATGATAATAGGCGTCGGTAAGATCGATAGAGGTGGTGACGGCCCCACGGGGAAGTAAGGTCCGTACCTGAGAGATAGTCAGCATACGGAACTTGTCGCAAAGGATGTAAGAGTTGAGCTTCGACAAGTCCAGAACTACCCTCAACGCCGACGAGTCTTTCTTCGGGACTGTAAACAGGCGGCCTTGGAACTTCAGGGATCGAACCCGCTTGATTGCTCTCTTCTTGAGTAACTCCGCAGTGTACTCTTCCAGGATGGGAGTGGGTCTCTGGAAGAAGGTCACCGGTGGAGGAGGGGATCCCTGTGACCATTTCCAACCCAAGCCCCTTGATATTATGCTGTGAGCCCATGGACTGAAGGTCCAATGATCCCGGAAGTGATAAAGTCTCCCTCCTACCGGCATCACATCATTGGGAGGGAGTGAACTTAGGGCCCCTCCCTCCACGGGAACCCCTTGCTCTGGGCCCGCCGCGTTGGCGGAACTGTCCTCTACCTCTGGAACTCCCTCTTTGGTATCCACGAAAGGAACCGGAGGGTTCGTAGGCAGGGTTGTATGCAGGTGAGGACATCCAAGAGGGGTTGGGCTGTGTACCAGGGGGAGCAGCGAGGTAGACTACCTGCTGAGGAGGCGCCTGTTGTCGAGAAGTCGAGGCCGCGGAAGGCTGTGGGGACGAGGTACCCCGGGCCGCTTTGTAAGGACTAAACCTCAGCTTCTTCTTGAAGAATGTGTGTCTCTGGGGTTCGAACCTCTTTTTGGCTGAGAGACCCCACCTTACCTGCAAATTCTGGTTTGCCCTCGCTGCGTCCTGAAGAACCTTATCCACCTCGGTCTGAGGGAAGAGGGTCTTACCCCAGCAGGAGGAAGCTATCAGTCTGTTCGGCTCATGCCTGATGGTGGCCTCCGACAGAACGAACTTCCTGCAACTAACCCGTGCTGACCAGAAGTCATGGAGATCTATTTGGTAGGATAGCAGCTGGTTCTTTGTGGCGACTCTGAACAGCGTTTCCTCTGGGTAAAGAGATGCAAGGGACTCCATGGAGGTGATGGATTGGAGGGACCTAGCAAGTCTAGTACGGGTCTCGAACTCAGTTTTGAGAAGACTCTCTATTAATCTGGGAAGCTTCTCAGAGAAAAGAGTAGAGGCACAGTCCGGGTCTAGTTTCCCCACCGTGAAGGTAGAGGCCGCAGCATCCCAGGCTGCCGAGGAACCCGGAATAAGCAAAGAGGTGGGGTCCGTCTCCTTGAGAGCCGGCATGGAAGAGCCTTCTTTGATGGCCTGTATAGTCAGCTCTGTGACTTTGTCTATGAGCGGCAAAGAGATGGAGGCCGCTGTCGTAAAAATAGTGTAGGAACCCTTGTGAGGGGTGAGCTTGGAGTTAATACACCCCCACTCTGATAGTGTTCTGGCCCAGATAGCCTGGGCCTGCTCTTTTGGAAATATGACCGTTTCCTTCGGTACCTTGTCCATACGGACCAATGCATGTTCCTTTAACCGTACAAAACCATTGAACGGGAATGCTAGGCCCGGGGGATAGAACTCCAGGTCCTCTAGAGGGCGGGTGCCCATGCCCTCCAGAGTTAGGGAGCCATCTACGTATGGAGCATGCAAAGCAAACCGCCAAGGATTGTTTTTATCGAAGGGCGGCAGCTTCGATGCGTCTGGGGCAGAAGGGGGAGGGAACTGAGTTCCGGCGCGGATCAGAGTAGCCATCATATCCTTAATCTCTGTTATTGCACCAGAGTGATGTTGAACTTGATCCCTGACCAATCCTTTGATCAGTTGGATGGGGAGGAGATCAGCCCAGGGTACCTGAAAGTCACCCGTTGGCTTTTTCTTGGATTTGGTAGACTTAGACTTCTTAGGAGTAGTGGTTTTACGAGGAGCAATATGAATATCAGGAGCTGTCGAGGGTCCGGGGACCGGTGACGTTGATACTGGCAAAGCTGAAGTCTTATAAGTTCGAAGTGGCTTCACCTTGGGTCGTACGGAGGCAGAGGGATCCCGAGGAGAAGCCTTAGAGTTATCAAAACCTAGAAAGGAAGAGGTAGAAGAGGGAGTAGGAGAGAAAAGGGTTTCCACCAACTCGGCACCACTTACCTGCTCGTCCCTGGGTTCTACGTCTATATCCAGACCAGCCATGTCCATTGGTACGAGGGTTTCGTCCTCCACGGAAATGGTAGCCCTGACTTCTTCAATTAAAGGGGCAGCAAGGTCAGGAGAGACTGCAGCAGTAGTCGAGCCTGGGAAGAGACGGGAGGCCATATCCCCATCGAGGAGATAGGGAGCGCCAGACGGGGCATTCCTGCCAAAGCCCGACACCCACGGCCGAAGAGTAGCCCTTGCTGACCGAAGAGAGACATCATCGGCCTGTAAGATTTGCAGTGATTAGTGATGGAGGAGGGGGTTTCCTAAATATACTGTGTATATCATATTCATGTCTATATTAGTGTCTGCCAACGAGAAATAAGGAACAAAGGGAAAACCCACTTACATCATCATTCAGCAGAACTGACGACAACTCGTAACAGAACGAGCACAAATCCGGGAACCACACTGGGTATTGGGCCTGTCCCGGTTCCTGGATAAAGGGAATGGAGCAGTGAGCATGAGACCGGCAGAGGTCATGCCCAACGGGGTCGCTGAACGAGGCAGAGCATCCTTCAGCAGTACAACGGGCCTTCTGTAAAAGAAAGGAGACATGAGTCTGGTGATGCTTGAAACTCTGATAAGGGATAAAAACCTATTATTTTAGAGTTCTGGCACTCACTGAATTACCTAAGCACCCATATTGCATTGACCAAACAACTAACTATTAACTTTAAGTTGATACTGCCCCATACCATTGTTGGCACTTTAAAATTCAATTGTCTGTATATTTGTAATGCACCCAATTCTGTTAATGACATAAGGATAATAAGCTTAAAGTAATCCGCCGACCTTCAAGGGTCGGGGAAGCAGTGACATGCCCTTAAAATAAATACAAACACCAGCCTTAGCTAAAGGCAAGGCAAATATAAGTGTGAAGTGTATGGGCGACCTCCGGTGAAGCCGGAGCTCCGGTGAGGCCGGATCGTAATGAAATGTCCTGAATAAAGGAGCCTTAGCTAATTAGCTAAGGCAACTATAAGTGTTAAGTGTTTGGGCGACCTCCGGTGACGCCGGAGGATAATGAGATGCCCTGAATAATTCAATTGTGGCTAATAATTCAATTGTGAAAGATAAAAAGCTAAGTCGTAGCTAAAGACTAAAGCTTAGATTATAGTAAAGCGTATTTACGATCTCCGGTGAGGCCGGAGGGAGAAGAAAGGTCCTGAATAATTATTGTGAATAACAACACAGTTGTAATAACAAAGGCTATTGTGGATATGGCCGTGGCCTGAGACCGAAGTAAGGGCCACCGGAGGGTCTTATCTAAACAATATGAAGCCCGTCCCATGTAGTAAACAATATAAATATAACAATAGAACGAAAGTTATTGAGAATCCCTCGTGGCGGAGTATAACTCAAGGCGGAGTGGATAACGTTCATAACTACTCCCGAGCCGTAACGGGGAGAGGACGAAACACGGACCAAAATAACGCTAACAATTGAAAAGTCACGAAAAATAAATAACTCGTAAGTTATCATCCACCCAGAGGGGGAGAGGTAAGGGAGGGAGAACCCGCTGAACGCACAAAACGGAAAACGGGAAATCCGCTCCCCCACCGAAGCTAAGAAAGAAAACGAGAGAAAGGGGTAACTCGTGACTGCGAACAGAAAACGGGGACCCCAATCTCCCGCTCTCTTGGACACAAAAACAGGACTAAAAATCACAAAACACTATTATAAACGTATAAAATAAAAATGTACATCCATATAATACTACGATCGAAGAATAGCATCCGTTAAAACTTAAAATAAATAGCACTGTTCCTTTAACCGAGTCGAGTGACGAACGCCTCGGGCGGTTACTAAACAAAAACAAAGCTAAATCGCTATCTCGATCGTAGGCTGGACTTACTTGCAAAAAGTACCATGAGCAAAAAATAAAAATAAAAATAAAAACGGTTCTAAAGGCATAAGGCCAGGGACTTAACCAAGAACCTAAGTGACAGAGTACTAAACGGGCAGATAAAGATGAATTCCCCAACAAGTGAACAAACAATGGCCGCCATGAACGGCCAGACGGGGATAATAAAACAGACTATACTGGATATAAAACACAAGCCCGTTACAATAAAATACTGTCAAAACAAACTATGGTACTTAACATTGGAATGTGTGAAGATGGAGCTTCGGACATGACAAAATAAATCCACGATAGATAAAAAAGACCGAGAGCACAACGAAAACATTCAACACTTTTGAATTCCAAAAAGAAGGATGTTGTTCAGATGGCGCTCGCGTCGTGGCGTGGGTGGTGCGGCGATGGGGATGTGTCTAGGGCCTCTGTATCGGCCCATCCCTTTGGCGAAGGAATTAACTAAATGGAAGACAACCTGTGAATAGTGGATTTCACGCGCCTTTGCTTTATACACGACACCCAAAAGGGTGCTCGCGCGAGGGTTGTAACCTCAGCATTCCATGCTTTTATCTTTCTCTGGTATAATTGGAAGGTTTTTATCAGAAAAGGTATACAAGAAGGACTTTTCGCCCGGCGCCACAGGTTCGACCCAGAAAAACATTTTTCTTGCCTAGAATGATCCTTGCTGACAGTTATACAGGATTATCCACAGCCCATTAGTGCACTTGCTTTGTCAACTCACAAAGACTACAGGAGACAGTCTGTACTTGCTTGTTGGTGTATGCTACAACAGTAGTGTTGCAGCTCATTAGCACTACTGAGTTCTTTATCAAACTATTGGAAAGATTGCAGTGCTGGAAACGCTACTTGCATTTCTAGCAGGTTGATATGCAAGAACTTTTCTTCTGGGAACCAAATCCCTGAAGCGACTTGATTACGGTACTCAGGTGCATGCTCTACTCCTACTTGGATGCATCCAAATCAAAAGTATCTGATAAGGTGGGAAGTCAAGTGGAAGTCCCCCAGTGAGGTTTTTGCCGCTTAACCACAAGAAAAGACTTTCCTGTACCTCTTGTTCCAATGGAACAAGATGGGGAGATAGCTCACTGCTGACTAGTGACACCTAAGAAAACACTGAAGCAATTACTAGTGGAGACACCCATGTGGAATGAGTTTCTCCAAGGAAAGAGGCCACAAAAGAAATTGCAACTGTCCAGACGGAAGTTCTCACTCGAACTGATGGAATCGTCTGGTGGAGAGACTCTTGCTAGTGTTGTGTCTATACCTAGGAACTTCACTCTTTGCTTGGCCATGACTCAACTTTTCCAAATTTATCATGATCTCCAGATAGCAACAAAAAGAGAATTCAGTACAGTAATACCCTGCTCTATGTCATTAATTGGTTCCAAGTGGCCTTTAAACCTTCAAGAGACCTGTTTTAAGTCTAATTTCAAGGTAAGTGGGATTTTCGCCCTACAATATGACTTGTATGTTGCCTATACATGTACTGTACACAAAAAAAGTACATACAGCCTGCTATTATTTTGTAAAATTCAGATACCTACATTATTACCCGTCCATTTAAAATACAGTACAGTGCTGTACATATATAACATTTGAGTGGAAAGTGACATTGGCATCTCTTCAGCTTACTGAACACAAAAGAACGTGGAATTGTAAGTTACAAACTAGTTGTTCACGAAGGATACTAACAATGTGGTTGTTGATGATAATGATGTAGCTGCTATACAGGTTATTTTTAATTGAAAGCATGACATTGATGGCAGTAGTTTTTTGGCATCAAGATCAGGTGGTGACTGTAACCTTTTGTTTTTCAACTCTTACAAGGAATTGATATCACAAATTCTAAAAGTACTTTGTATTTTTCCCAACTATATGAACCCAAATCCTTTAATAGGAGTATGCTTTCAGTGTAGCTGGAATCCAGCTGTTATGATTTATAAAGGTTTCGGTAATTACTGGTGGGTGGCAGGGAAGCAATGTAAGGCAAAGGCAAATTGCTGGGTTTACATTGCTATTCTTCCTTACCCTCTTAGGATGGAGAATGAACACATTTTAATCAAAATAGAAAAGTTACCAAGTATTGAAGCTTATCTACAAAAACACCTATTCCAGCAACATAACAGTGTGAATGCTGCCCCCCAAGAAAGGGGAAGACTTACAGTGCTTTCTGTCCGACAAAGGAGATAGGTTTGCTATACTACCTGTTGAGCAGCTTCTGCAGTTCCTATAGAAAAGGTGCCCAGTGACTTGTGGGTGCATTCCCATAAGTAACGGACCATGAAGGTGGTCTCACGCTTCCAGGTACCCGCTTTCAATAGTTGACCAACTTACAGGTGATGGGGATCTTCTGTCCTTCAGAAATGACTAACAACACTGGAAAAGATGAGGTAAATTGTTTCTTAATCGCTTTGCTTAGGATAACCAGGGCTAGTAAATTCCTATTGTTCTCCGGAATTGAATGGTCTTGAGAAGAGGTGAAGCACGAGACTGCATGCAACCTGTGGCTGAGCTAAGACATTGCCTAGAGTCTGGCCCTGGAAGCCACTTCAATTTTGACAAGACTCGGAAGCTCAGATGATAGTAGGGTCCTAACCAAATTTTTCCATTGAAGTTTCTATAGTCAGGGTCATCACCAACATCAAAAGGTCAAGGGGAAAGATTAGCTACCACGGATACATAAAATCTCTTCTATCCAGAACAACGTTTCTTAACCTGGGGTGCTGAAATCGATTTCAGGGGGTGCTGGTGAAAGTCTCATATGTGGCAGTTGGGAGTGGGTGGGTCTTTTCTTACCATCATAATTGAATTTTTAAATAATAGATTGCAAAGAATTGTTGTTGATGGCCTCCATATTGATTATAGGAATATGATATCTGGTGTTCTTGGGCTACAGTATTACTTTTCATGATACACACATGACATGTGGTTTGGCCTAGAATAGAAGTTTGTTGCATATGCAGATGATGCTACTCTCTTTGAATTAATTCCATTTCCTGAATGTAGATCTGGGTTGACTGAATTCCTTAAGAGATATATGTAAAATTAGTGTATGGTGCAAATTATAGAGCATGAAGTTGAATTCTAACACAACTCACAGTATGATTGTTAGTAGGTCAAGGACCGTGGCTCCTCAACACCCGGATCTCAGCATTGATAATGTTTCTCTAACTCTGTATGACTCTTTTGAGAATTTAAGTGTGATTCTTGACAACAAATTTACTTTTTTGAAATACATTAGGTTTGTTCCTTCTTTAACTGCACAAAAATTTTGCTTATTGACAAAGTCTTGTAAGATTTTCGGTGATCAATCTATTCTGAAGAAGTGTTTTAATTTTTTCATTCTACCTTGTTTCGAGTATTGTTCTCCTGTATGGTCTTCAGCTGCTGATTCTCATCTTAATTTTTTTGGACAGGAAATTACGGCCTATTAAATTCTTCATTGCTGATCTAGATATTAATCTCTGTCACTGTTGTTCAATTAGTTTGTTATGCATGTTGCATAAGATTTTTCATAATTCTGGGTATCCTTTGCATTCAGATCTTCCTGGATGTACTACCCTATTCTTAATACTGTACTAGATCCTATTCGTAATAGTGTACTAGATCCTATTCGTAATACTGTACTAGGTACGCGGTTCATTCTAATAATCATTGATGCCATCTTCATCATAAGGCTCAATACTACACAGTATTCTAGAAGTTTTTATTCCAGTTGTGACTAATTTGCAGAATGATCTTCCTCATTGGGTAGTTGAAATGGTAGAATTTCAAAAGTTCAAACTTGTAGCTAAGGTTTTTGTGTTGAACAGGCTAACATAAGTCTCTTTATATAGTTTCTATATGAAATGTTTTAATATTGCTACTGTTCTTAAAATATTTTATTTTAATTGTTCATTATTTCTCATATCATTTATCTATTTTCTTATTTCCTTTCCTCACTGTCCTCCTTGTGGTAGAAAGCCAGCAAGGGAGCCGCAAGCGGTCTGACAAGAGGAAAAAAATAAAACCTCGAATAAAATTAAAATTAATGGCAATGCTACCCCCAAAAGCTCAAAACTCATAGATCTGGTACTTAACTTAGATGGGGAGACCAGGGAATCCGCCATCTGCACAAAGAAATGAGATATGAACGAAAACACCGAAGAGAAAAATATGCAAATGTTCATGTAAAGATGTGCTATAAAGGAGTGACGTCACTGGTGTGAGTTAGGTTAGTGGTAGTAGTGTTGATCGGCACCTCGCTGTGGCGAGGATTTTGAAGAGGAGATATCTAAATGGTGCGAGACTTCTGGTTGTGAATTATCACGCCCCAGTATTATATCGACACCTTATATAGGCGAGCGAGCTGGGTTCAACCTGGCATTCCTATGCAATTTTTTTCTCTGGTAATATATAGCAGTTATATACCTTATAAATGGTGCTAAAGGAGCATTTCACTGGGCGGCACAGCTCAGAGCCCAGAAATAATATAATAACAGTACTAATAATAGTGGAAGTATACTACAAATAGTAGCACATAAGCAACAACTTAAATTACATTGATGAGTACAGTATTTTTTATTGAGTTTATCCATGTTCTTTCAATTATTTTCTTATTGTTTTTGTCAATGCTATTGCTATAATGACTGTTTTTGTTTTGGAGAATGAACCAAATATATGATCTCATTGTTTTTGTCAATGCTATTGCTATAATGACTGTTTTTGTTTTGGAGAATGAACCAAATATATGATCAAGATGAACTGCATTTGTCTTTACTTTATCATTGTAGTAACTAGATGTTAACCAATGGTAAGGGGTGCTGGACTGCTTAGGCCTGACCAAAAGGGGTGCTAAGGTAGAAAAAGGTTTAGAAACGCTGGTATAGAAGGTTCAAGAGGCAGAATTTCATTAGAACGGCTTGCTCTGGGAAAATTGCTTCTCCCAGAAACTAGAGCGTCTGTTTTCTAGATTGATTTAAGAACAAGTTCTGACCAGGGAGGTTCTAAGATAGCGCTTGAACCCTGCAAGGCCCCAAATAAGTGGTCAATGGAGGACTTGGTCGTCTTGACTGGAATCCTGGAAGCTTCCCCAAAGCTGTTAATTTGCCTGATAATAGCATTTTGCTTCCCCTAGAGCAGGCCGAGTAGCAGGATCTATGTCTATCGACTAGTCTCCCAAAATTGGTGAGGGGAGTCGGAATGATACGTCATCAAGGTTCGACTCTTTTCCTTCCTGGTTCTAATATAAAACCTGGTCTGTATTCCAATGAGGAGGTAGTCACAGTTAAGGGGTTCCCTTGCTTAGCAGCCTTGGAGGTGCCCTTTGATTATGTGTAAGCCTTGAGTGACTACTCAGACCTGTATCACTGAAGGGCTTTCACATTTCCTCGGGAAGAACCTGTGGACTGTCTAATTTTTGGGTTGCCTTTCCAAGGTAAAGGAAGTCTTTCAGTCAGGTCAAGTCTTATTGTAAATGGGAGACCACTTGCATGAAGGTAGTTCTTTCAAACAATCAAGAACTTATGACTAGGATAACAAACACAATCCAGAACTTGTATCTTTCCCAGTGAGGGCATTAGCCAAAGTGAGTGCTTATGGCCAGGCAAGATGGGCAGGAGAACTTCCTTCTGTTCTTATAAGTATCCTGGTAGGAGAGCTTTTGTAAACCATAGCATGCTCAGGCATGCAAGGTTGCACTCGAACAGGACCTTATGCCTCTTTGGGAGGGAATGAATATCTAGGTTTACTTTTGCTTCCAGGTGAGCACTAAATGTCAGCAGACCGCATGCAAACAAAAACGCATGAGTGCATAGAAGCATGTGAGAGCTGGGGAGAGTACTCCTCATTAAGAGATCGCAAAAATGTTATTTTCATTAGTAAAATAAATTTTTGAATATACTTACCCGATAATCATGTAGCTGTCAACTCCGTTGCCCGACAGAATTCTACGGAAGGGATACGCCAGCGATCGCTATACAAGAGGGGGGTGTACTCACAAGCGCCACCTGTGGCCAGGTACTGCAGTACTTCTTGTTGACACCACCTCAATTTTTCCTCGGTCCACTGGTTCTATGGGGAGGAAGGGTGGGTCAATTAAATCATGATTATCGGGTAAGTATATTCAAAAATTTATTTTACTAATGAAAATAACATTTTTCAATATTAATCTTACCCGATAATCATGTAGCTGATTCACACCCAGGGAGGTGGGTGAAAACCAGTGTACATGTATATCAAGAAGCTAAGTATCCCGTATTTCATATTATCAGTTATTCAAAATAACAATGAAATTATAAGTACCTGGTAAGGAAGTCGACTTGAGCCATTACTCTGCCTTAAATAAGTTCGTCTTCCTTACTGAGCGCAGCGTTCCTCTTAGGAGGCTGAACAACTCTAAGGTGCTGAAGTATCAAGGGCTGCAACCCATACTAAAGGACCTCATCACAACCTTTAACCTCGGCGCTTCTCAAGAAAGAATTGACCACCCGCCAAATCAACAAGGATGTGGAAGGCTTCTTAGCCGACCGTACAACCCATAAAAAGTATTCAAGAGAAAGGTTAAAAGGTTATGGGATTATGGGAATGTAGTGGCTGAGCCCCCGCCTACTACTGCATTCGTTGCTACGAATGGTCCCAGGGTGTAGCAGTACTCGTAAAGAGACTGGACATCTTTGAGATAGAATGATGCGAACACTGACTTGCTTCTCCAATAGGTTGCATCCATAACACTCTGCAGAGAACGGTTCTGTTTGAAGGCCACTGAAGTAGCCACAGCTCTCACTTCATGTGTCCTTACCTTCAGCAAAGCAAGGTCTTCTTCCTTCAGATGAGAATGTGCTTCCCTAATCAGAAGCCTGAATAGTAAGAAACTGAGTTCTTAGACCTTGGAAAAGAAGGCTTCTTGATAGTACACCATAAGGCTTCTGATTGTCCTCGTAAAGGTTAAGACCTTTTTAGATAGTACCTAAGAGCTCTAACTGGGCAAAGTACTCTCTCCAGTTCATTCCCCACCAAGTTGGACAGGCTTGGGATCTCGAACGACTTAGGCCAAGGACGTGAAGGAAGCTCGTTTAGCAAAAACCGAGCTGCAAGGAACATGTAGCCGTTTCAGATGTGAAAACTATGATCCTGCTGAAGGCGTGGATCTCACTTACTCTTTTAGCTGTTGTCAAGCACACGAGGAAAAGAGTTTTTAATGTAAGGTCCTAAAAAGAGGCTGATTGGAGAGGTTCAAATCTTGATGACATAAGGAACCTTAGGACCACGTCTAGATTCCAGCCTGGAGTGGACAACCGACGTTCCTTTGAGGTCTCAAAAGACCTAGGGAGGTCCTGTAGATCTTTGTTGGTGGAAAGATCCAAGCCTCTGTGGCGGAAAACCGCTGCCAACATACTTCTGTAACCCTTGATCGTAGGAGCTGAAAGGGATCTTACTTTCCTTAGATGTAACAGGAAGTCAGCAATCTGGGTTACAGTGGTACTGGTTGAGGAAACTGCATTGGTCTTGTACCAGCTTCGGAAGACTTCCCCTTGAGACTGATAGACTCTGAGAGTGGATGTTCTCCTTGCTCTGGCAATCGCTCTGGCTGCCTCCTTCGAAAAGCCCCTAGCTCTTGAGAGTCTTTCGAAAGTCTGAAGGCAGTCAGACGAAGAGCGTGGAGGTTTGGGTGTACCTTCTTTACGTGAGGTTGACGTAGAAGGTTCACTCCTAGAGGAAGAGTCCTGGGAATGTCGACCAGCCATTGCAGTACCTCTATGAACCATTCTCTCGCGGGCCAGAGCGGAGCCAACCAACGTCAGCCGTGTCCCTTTGCGAGAGGAGAACTTCTGAAGTACCCTGTTGACAATCTTGAACGGCGGGAATGCATACAGGTCGAGATGGGACCAATCCAGCAGAAAAGCATCCACGTGAACTGCTGCTGGGTCTGGAATCGGAGAACAATACAACAGGAGTCTCTAGGTTATCGAGGTAGCGAACAGATCTATGGTTGGCTGACCCCACAGGGCCCAAAGTCTGCTGCAAACATTCTTGTGAAGGGTCCACTCTGTGGGGATGACCTGACCCTTCCGGCTGAGGCGATCTGCCATGACATTCATACCGCCCTGAATGAACCTCGTTACCAGCGTGAGCTTTCGATCTTTTGACCAGATGAGGAGGTCCCTTGCGATCTAGAACAACTTCCACGAAAGAGTCCCTCCCTGCTTGGAGATGTAAGCCAGGGCTGTGGTGTTGTCAGAGTCCACCTCCACCACCTTGTTAAGCTGGAGGGACTTGAAGTTTATCAAGGCCAGAAGAACCGCCAACAACTCCTTGCAATTGATGTGAAGTGTCCTTTGCTCCTGATTCCATGTTCCCGAGCATTTTTGTCCGTCCAAAGTCGCACCCCAGCCCGTGTCTGATGCGTCCGAGAGGAGACGGCGGTCGGGTTTCTGAACGGCCAAAGGTAGACTTCCTTGAGAAGAAAGCTGTTCTTACACCACGCGAGAGTAGACCTCCTCTCTTCGGAAACAGGAACTGAGACCGTCTCTAGCGTCATGTCCTTTATCCAGTGAGCAGCTAGATGATACTGAAGGGGGCGGAGGTGGAGTCTCCCTAACACGATGAACAGGGCCAGCGATGAAAGTGTCCCTGTTAGACTCATCCACTACCTGACTGAGCATCGGTTCCTTCTCAGCATGCTCTGGATGCATTCTAGGGCTTGGAAGATCCTTGGGGCCGACGGAAAAGCCCGAAAAGCTCGACTCTGAAGATCCATACCCGGGTAGACAATGGTCTGGGATGGGACGAGCTGGGACTCCTCAAAATTGACCAGGAGGCCCAGTTCCTTGGTCAGATCCATAGTCCATCTGAGAATCTCCAGACAGCGACGACTTGTGGGAGCTCTTAAAAGCCAGTCGTCTGACGGAGCCGGACACAAGATCATGGTACTGCTGCACAGTCTGTGAACTGTCAACCATGGGGAAGCGAGGAAGTACAGTGACAACCCGAAGCTGTCTAGACTGTCTGGGTCGTACAGACAACTCCTTATCGGGTTGCTGAGGTTGCCGCACTGCGTCACAACAAGTCACTTCTGCTGGTTGTTGAACGTCTTCCCAGTGACACACTGACTCCGTAAACAAAAAATCCTCTAACAAGGACTAAGCTTGGACTGCATGTCTTGCAACACAGCTCAAGGTCTATGGGAGCAGGTGTGGTAACAGACGGGGTTAGCGACTGAAGTGGAACCATTACCTTCCCTGGAAGCATGTTATGCTTAAATAAAAGTCCATAGGAGGCTACGCAGCTAAAGGCTCCTCTCCAAATGACAGAGTCCTTAAGGGAATATCAGAAGGAGGGAGAAAAGCACTTTCTCATCTACAGGGACCATATCCGAGAAAAGCTAAGTTCTCTCAGTGAGGGTTTCACTGGTGCAAAAGCAGCAGACTAGAAGGCAACGTTATGAAACTGCTTGACAGTCTAGTGAGTTGGCAACAACCAAAGATGTGTGACTGAGAAGCATGCGGTAAGGTATGCAGAGCATGCTGTATGCAGAGCATGCTGTATGTAGAGCATGCTGTAAGGTAAGCAGAGCATGTTGCATGGCGTGTAACATTTCTCAGAAATTCCATGACCAGTGCTAGATTGAGTAATATCGCATTACTGTCCATTGAAAGTGCACGTGCCGAGGGAATTGATTTAGACTGTTTTGTTGATGAATTTGATAGCCGGCATGATAATCGTAGAATTAAGCTGCACTAAATATACGTACTATAATCTACTTCACCTCAGGAAAGGGAAACTCGCCCTGTTGGCAACACTGCATTACTTCATGCATGCTTGCATGGGGTTTTAATATCAACATAATATTTACATTATATTCATAACTCATGATTCATTTTTGTTATGAAGATATTTTTGCCATATTTTTGCGATTTTGTTAAAAATATATTGCAAGGAATACTGTACATATATATTTTTTTTTTTTTTTTTTTTTTTTAGTAATACGAATAACCTCCATTATCATAATGTTTGTGTAGGCATACATGTATATGTTTTACAAATGCAAGTTATGAAAGTAATGAGGTGTTATTATTGTCATTTGTTATTTCAAAGTTGAATGGGAAGAGGCTCAAGCTGAGGAGAAAGTGGCAGATGCATGCGTTGAGGTGGCTGACTCATAGCATGAGGTTCCTGCCTCAAGAGTTGCGCTTGCCTCAAGGGTTGAGGTGGCTGCGCAGAGAGAGGCTCTTGACTCACGAGTTGAGGTTCTTGAGGTGTGAGCTGCGAGAGTTGAGGTGGCGGCTGCGCAGAACGCGACTCCTGTCTCACGAGTTGAGGTTCTTGAGGAGCTTGCCTCGAGAGTTGAGGTTGTAGCTGCGAGAGCTGAGGTGGCTGCCTCAAGGATGGTAGAGGTTGTCGTACCTCAAGAGGTTGCTGCCTCGAGGATGGTCTTACTACAAGAAACTCTTGCCTCAAAGGAAGAGGAGGTTGTAAGGCATAAGACTCCTGTCCCCATTGTTGAGGAGGTTGTAGCGTGGTAAGAGATTCCTGCCTCAAGGAAGGTGGAGGTTGCTGCACAACGCTGGTAACTGGCAACTCCCAACGCGGCAGCTCACGCATGGAGGTAGCCTGAGGAACCTCAACCTCATACGTCTGGCAGATTGTACTGCGCAGAGGAGGAGGAGCGTTCGCAGGAGGAGGTGTATTAACCTCCTCTGCCTGAAACTCCTGCATCAACACCGCAAGCCGAGACTGCATTGACTGCAGCAAAGACCACTAGAGTTTAAGAAAGACAACAACAAACGGAGCTACTGTCCGTTGAGACTGAGGGTCTAAAACAGCTGGTGCGGCAACAGACGGAGCTACTGCCTGTTGCGATACCACCTTGCCTCTCTGGGAGGTGTGCAGTTGTCGTACTGCAGCAAGTCCGAACTGACCCAGGGCTAATGGCTACACCTAGGAGTTGGACTTGTGCGGAAGGGACCGACTTGCACTTAAAAGCTGCAAGATTGGTCCATGGTTTCTGCGAGAAACCTCTACCGCAGACGAGGAAAGAAAGGGCTCTCTCGTCTTTGTGTGGGTGGGGTGATCACGTCGGCAACGTGTGTAGATACACCCGAAACCACGGAGGGAAAACGTCTGTTCGTCGATCAAGGCCTGCTGAACCCATAAGTCCTTCGACATTACTTCTCCCCTGGGCTTGGGAGCTTGTAAGAGGTCCCAGACTAGGCGAACAACTGGCACGAACAGACGAACCCTCGAACGCAACACTGTAACACTTTGCGCTTATCACTTATCACTTTTGATTTTCTGTTTGCACTTATTTCACTGAACTCGAAACTTTAAGTGGTTTGTACCTGAAACACGCAATTTTATCCTTCCTTAAAAGTTAATAATTGCGAAAACAGAATTACAATGTAACAGAAAAATCTAATGAAAGATAAATAATTCAGTGGCTGGAAAGAGACTAAACACTAGATCAAATAAACTACGTTTAAAATCTCTCACCGCATAAAGCTTGAGAACAAGAATAAAACTCTAGAAACGTTTACCTTCTTCCCCTAAAGAGACTAGGGAGAAGAGCAAAAACGATAACAACGTTACTCGCTTGAACGAAACGTTTATCCTCCTCTCTCTCCCTCCGTCTCTATCTCTCTCTTAAAAGTGAAAGAGAGTTCATACTCTCTTCGTCACCATAATTAATCGAATTAATTCCAAAAGCTAGCTAAGCTAATAATAAAACTTCCTGAATAGCGAAAGCTAAAATCTAGAGCAAATACATCACCAAATCGTGAGCAAAAACTTCAGAATCAACAGCGTATCCATGTAGGTCTAGCCGGAGGCACGACAGAGGAAAAATTGAGGTGGTGTCAACAAGAAGTACTGCAGTACCTGGCCACAGGTGGCGCTTGTGAGTACACCCCCCTCTTGTATAGCGATCGCTGGCGTATCCCTTCCGTAGAATTCTGTCGGGCAACGGAGTTGACAGCTACATGATTATCGGGTAAGATTAATATTGAAAATATTATTTTCAAAATAAAATTAACATTTATAATACTTAACTGAATAATTTAGTCACCACTAAATCTCCAAAAACTGCCTAAATTTTAACCACATTTGCAACCCTGCTACCTCCTACTCTGTTCCCCTATGGGCAACACTGTCAGATGAACCAGTTGACCATTTGCTTTAACAATAAGATGTGACTTAAAAGATGTGGGGAAGGATGGGACTTTAAAAGTATTATTAATATCCCTTTTATAATGGAAATTCCATATTAATAAACATAACCTTAGGATAATTTATATAGCCCAATTATCCACATTGAAGTGGAGGAGGGATTTGGAAAAATTAACCTTTTAAACGGGGGCAGTTTAGGAGAAAAAAGAAAAAAACATGAGAAACCAAGCTACTGAACTCAAGAACTTCACCTGTTTAGCTGGCAAACCAAGACAGGTAAACAAAGGAAGAGTTCGTGGTTGACCAACTGGTCTACGACAAGAATCCAAAGGGGAATTGATTAAACAAAACCATGGCAGTAGCAACAGCACAAGTGCTACCAAATGCCACACAATCTCAATTATGTGAAACCTCCATCAAATCAGGCAAAGATATAACCTGAGAGAATTAGTATTATCCTTTGTAATGGGGGGACAAAGCCTTAGGTGGTGATATTCTTGCCCTATTATGCCGTATGTTCTCAGAAGATGGCGAATTTCTCTTTTGGGAAATACTGGCAGTATAGGTACAGTAGGTTGGATGTGTCCTGTTATATTTTTACTCCTGATTTCAATGCCTTTGTATAACTTGTTGATTTACTCAAAAGTCTCTTTTCATGTCCCACACTTATACCGTAATGACTCAACACAAAATTAATTCGTTCTGGAGTGGCTTGCGTAACGTGATTTTTTCGTGTTGCGAGTCACATTTTACATATAAATCGTCCCATTTGTTCCAAACCCTACAAAGCACCAAATTAAATATCATAATAAAGCTACAGTATAACCGCAATGAAATACTGTACAGCCAAATACTTTTGAACCATTCAATATACCTGAACTAACTGTTAATACCTGTAAATTAAGTAGTTATTTGAACTTAACGTAATAATAGAAAATAATACAACACATTCAGTACAATACTGTACATATACAAAATATAAAGTACCATATGGACTGTTCTATTATAGTTACCCCTACTATAGACTACAGCTATTGTGTAAACCCATTTTCTTCGACTTTTTTTAATGGGCGGCTATTTTATTTTCGGCCTGGCTAACAAATATCTTTTCTTAACATGAAATATTTTTTGCCAAGTGAGTCATAAAAATATTTGCATCTCCTTTCGCAGCGTGAAAATTTTGTAAGCAGATTCTTTCGTGGAGAGGTATGACTGTATGTTCAATATTGGATTTATTGAGGGCAGCTTCTTCTAACATATTGCTGGTAGCTCCTATCAGTAGATTTATGATTCAAATTGCATTTTAAATAATTGGCCTCTAGTATACATTCTCCATGGTAAACATTGGAGCAAGCACTACACATTTTTTCATTCTTGTAAACTTTAGGATGCCCAAATCTAAAACAATTAAAACATTGCAGTGGTTCCTGCTTAAAAGTTTGAACTTTAATCCATCCATTTTCTATGTTAATGTGGGAAAGCACATCAGCATCCTGAAAAATTAGGATAATCATTGATGTTCCAGGGACTTGTGCACTTTCCATACAGTTAAAGGACACATGGCCAGTATCTCCTCTTCCGTAAACTCATATCTATTGGAAAATTACACCCCTTCCATAACTAAAGTTTAAACGGGGTTTCACATCCTACTTTATCTCATCATGATCGGTCTTTAAATTGCATAATATAACATTGTGTTTGTGATTCGGCACTTATAAGGAGACTATTCTTTCCAAAACGAGATATATCTCCCATTGCGATAGTACCTACTTTCTTTAAAGAAATTTGCAAATCTTAAAATAATCTCCTGTACTCCCTTTTGACTGAGCAATAAGCCATTTTGATGGTTTTGGCTTTCTCTGGGAGGGTACAACCACCTCTATATCTCTAACAATTCAATCTGCAGGTTTGTATATATCTAGATCCTTAGGTACCCCATGACAAAGAGCACCCTTGATATTCAAATTATTGACTTCAATATTCATAATGTCATTGATGGCATTATATGCTTCATCATGATTACCAAATGATATCCATGACTCCCATTTGTCATTTTTAAGCCTCATTCAAATTTCTTTGATACTACCAGCCACCCGTTGAGATACTACAGCTAGAGTGTTATGGGGTCTTTTGACTGGCAAGATGATCTTAACATTGGATCCTTCTCTCTGGTTATGGTTCATTTTCCCTTTGCCTACACACATCCACACTGAATAGTCTGGCCTATTCTTTACATATTTTCCTCTGTCCTCATACACCTGACAACACAGATTACCAAACAATTCTTCTTCACTCAAGGGGTTACTGCACTAATTGTTCAGTGGCCACTTTCCTCTTGGTAAGGGTAGAAGAGAGACTTTAGCTATGGTAAGCAGCTCTTCTAGGAGGAAACTCCAAAATTAAACAATTGTTCTTTAGTCTTGGGTAGTGCCATAGCCTCTGTACCATGGTCTTCCACTGTCTTGGGTTAGAGTTCCCTTGCTTGAGGGTACACTCGAGCACACTATTCTATCCTATTTCTCTTCCTCTTGTTTTGTTAAAGTTTTCATAGTTTATATAGTATATTTATTTTATGGTTATTCTTCTTAAAATATTCTATTTTCTTTATTTTACTTTCCTCACTGGGATATTTTCCCTGTTGGAGCCTCTGGGCTTATAGCATCCTGCTTTTCCAACTAGGGTTGTAGCTTTGATGATGAAGATGATGATAAATAATAAATAATAATAATAATAAATATCAAATAATAATAAATAATATATAATAAATAATAATAATAACAATAATAATAATAACAATAATAATAATAACAACACCAACAATAATAATAATAATAATAATAATAATACCATAACATTGAAATGCTTTATACAGCACATAATCAATTATTATGGGAATTTGGGGGACATGAAGACTTCGCAGTTTCCTGTTACCCAAATGGCTTGTTTTTTTAACATCATTAGAATGGTCCTTTTCAGTTTCCAGGTTGTCAACAGAGGGGTTGGTTTGTAGAGAAGTAGCAAGCCAGGTTATCCACCTCTTATCAGACTATATCAGTCCTCCTATCCCATATGACTCGACATGAGAAGAGGTTTCGGCGGGGACCAGTCCTCTATTAGAGAGGGGCTGCCTCTCTTTAGGTGGGCATACATTGGTTAGTGGGGGCAGTTAACCCTTTCCACCGACGGCTTCAATGCCTGGTATCAACCATTATCCTCAAATATGGAAAGACTTAAAACCGGATCACTGGCACCAGACTCTTAACAGACCAAGTCTGCACCCACATGGGGTCTGCCTGAGGGTGATGGCATCTAAATTTGAGGCACATATAGAAACTGGTCAATGTTCTAATAATGGTCGTCAACAAAATTCATTTAGAGCAAGAAGAGAAAAACTGAAGTAAAGAAGAAGGCTTAAAGAGGTCCAGTCTTAGTCTGGTCTCTCGGAATTGGCCTTAGTGGTATGGTTGAACCTGCCAGAATGAATAATCACCCCACCACCATTGCCAAGCTCATCATTAAGACTCTGAAACCCCTCCACTGCGAAAAAGTGCTGGACCATCATAGGAGGTGAACCAGGAAAAACTGCAATCAGACAAGGAAGGACAAGAGATCGAAAGACCTTGAGCCTGGACCCAACGTCTGCAGACCAACCAAGCATGTAAACATTTGGCTAATGGATATGTGTCTGGTTAGAGCCAACTGTCAAGAGACCAAGGAAGAGAAACCTTCACAATCAAAGAACCTCTTGATAGTCTCCAAGCAAGAAAAATGGGTACAAGGAGACCCTGAAAAAATGGAAAAAAAAACAGATTTACTAAGAAGACCCTCCTCTCTGACAGACACACCAGAGGATCCAAGAGGTCCTCCAAAAGGAAGGAAAACCACTACAAGGCAAAAAACAGGCAAGACAGCAGACAGAACATCCTAACTCAAAGAAGACAGCCCCCACAAGAGAGACTGGATTAAAGGCAAAATCCTGGAGCCCTTCCCCAGTCTAGTAAATGAGTGTAGGGACCGACACTCCAGGGAACCTGAAAAGGATCAACACAAGGCAAACAAAACGACTGTGACACATCACCTACTCAAAAAGTCAAAGACCTCCAAACCCAGGGTCTAAGTGAGACGGGTCGACAGCTAAGAAAAAGACACCCACTTACAAGGGATACTGGGAAAACCCAACTCAACGTCCCACACAAGATGCTCTGGTTCCCAGGAACAGTACCTCTTGCCAAGGACCACCGGACCGAAATGCCCTTGGATCCCATAAGTGACCCCTCTCAAGTACGGGATGTCGGACCAAAATAAGGTCTAGAGCTACCAAAATTCAGGCCTACCCATCAGAGGCTGTCCCCGAACCAAGAAAAAAGGTCTTTCAACTGTGGATAAAATGAATAACAAGAGACACTTTAGTCATGAGACAAAATTGATGAAAAGCCAACGTAAAAAAACACACTGCCTACGACGTTCTCCTCCACTCATGGGCAAACCATGAGGAATGATCTCAAACTCTTCAAATGCACTATAGAATTGAGCCTATGTAAAATGATCAAGGAAAAACATCCTGAGACAAAAAGCTGGGATCAGTTGGATCTGGATAGCCAAGAGACTGAGGAGGGACCTCCACAGAGAAGACTTCCTGACAATGGACAAAGCTAACTCCCTCTCTGAGATCCTACACCAGAAATGAAGAATCAATGGAAGGCACTGCTTCCTAGCAAAAAAAAAAAAAAAAAAAAAAACCCTCTCACACCCAAACTGTCCCCTGAAGGAAGCAGGCCAAAAAGACAAAAAAGAAAAGAAGAACAGAAAGAGGTGGTCACTCAAATGCTCCAAAACCCACTTAACTAAACTAACTCTGCTGAACCAAAGGCTCCCTGGTGAACCACCAAGAATCCTGCAGATTGAGGGAAACTCACCAACAAGGGAGCAGTGCCGCCAAAATCCGAGACGGACCAGGCAAGGAGAAAAAAGGAAACAACAAGGCCAAATCCGAGAAGGCAAGGCACCTAAAGCATCCATCTTCTGCTTCCCCCTCCCCTTAAATGAAGGGAAGACCTCAGGACCTCGGAAGCAATAAAAACTTTTGATACTCCAAGCCGCCGAAAGAGACACACAATCGGGGAATTAACTCACAAGAAGAGACCTCTGACCTTCAGAAAATGAAGCAGCAAAAAACCTCAAGAACTAACCTGAAGTCTCAAGGAAAGAGGAAGTCCTGGAGTGGCAGCCAGGAAAACTGACAAAAAAGCCACCGAAAATTAGGAAGACAACTGGAAATCCCAGGCGATCACCCAAGGATTTACTAGCCAAACGAACCTCGCTAAACAGACGAGAAACAAATGGAAAACGAGGAAAATTATAGACCATCACAACCACCAAACTCGAACCAAAGGCAAGTTTAACACAAAGGATAGCACAACAGAGAAGGCCCCTCAAGGAGAAATTTCCCAAGATTCATCAAAGGGGAGGAGGGGTCTGAAAAACACCAAGCCGGAGAAGAAACAATGATTGACTCGAGCAACTACTATCCAACGACAAGATCTTCAATAAAGGGAAAAGGCTGCGAAAACCTGCGCCCCCATAAAACAACTCTGCCCCCCTAGACCTAACAATCGTAGCTTACAGGCAAAAACCCCATTCCAAGGCAACCCACCCCTTCAAACCAAGGTGAGTTCTAATGCCTACCTGTACTAGGCTAGTGCCTACACCAGACACCCCCACTCTTCCCTTACCTAAGTGCTCTCCAGCACTGTTACAGGATTAACAATTAGCCTTAAAAGGGTGACATAGTCAGGCACCTACCCGGACAGGAGTCACCCTTGGACTAAGCCACATTGGGGTTCAACAGCCAAGGGATCTGTTGTACCTTACCCCGGGTACAGTCAATGTAAAAATGGTTAGTATGGGAATAATATATTTATATATATACTATATTAGTATGGTTAGTATGGGAATAATTTATCTATATGGATTGAAATTAATTGGGGATTTCTGTTAAAGGACTTTGGCTATGCCCTGCTCTCTGCGGGGACACCCATGAATATTTAACCAAGTAGTAATTTCTTCTAGGTGGATGTTTTTTTTACCGATATCGTCATTGATGAGATTAACAGCAGACTGGCTGGAACTAATTGAATTTCTGAAGCAGTCACCATTACTGCAAGTACTTTACTATAAACTATTATCACAAGATAATCAAGGGATTTTGACGAAGGAAAAATCTATTTCTTTTACATCATTTCTAAGGTATATAACTGCTATATATTACCAGAGAAAAATTGCATAGGAATGCCAGGTTGAACCCAACTCGCTCACCTATACAAGGTGTCGGTATATTACTGGGGCGAGATAAATCATAACCAGAGGCCTCGCACCAATTAGAGATTTCCTCTTCAAAATCCCTGAAACAGCGAGGTGCCGTTCAACATCTATGCTGCGTAAGCTACTACTACCAACCCAACCCACGATACTGAACTCACTCCCTATAGCACCCCAAGTTTGGGGCCCAAGCAGGGAGGGATTTCGAGGGTTGGTTCACTGGGCGGCACAGGTCTCTCGCCCAGAAATAGATTTTTCCTTCGTCAAAATCCCTTTACTGGGCTCAACCTGTGCCGCCCAGTGAAATAGTACAAGAGAAATGGTCCCAAACTTGGAAATAACCTGAGAGGAAAACAATTAAAGACATGGTAACATCAAATGGTTTACTCAATAAACGTATATAAGAATAGAGGTATATCCTCTCTAATATTGAAAAGTAATAAAGATAACATGAAATCACTTTCTTAAGGAGGGATGACAGGGACAGCTAGGTATTAGCAGTCACAGGATAAAATCTAAATTACAACATGATTGAAAAGGTAACATGAGTGAAAACAACAAAAACAATTTGTGGAATAAGAGTAATTAATATAATAAAATGTTACACTGTACTGGTATAGCTCAGGTAAAACAAAACCAAAAACCAAGGTAGGAACTGTAAGTAAGGCAGGTAAGAAGAAGAAGATAGCAAGACATGGTTAGTTAAGACTCAGCATGTTCAGGTGGAACCACATTCCCCGCTGCTACTGTAGCAAATTTAAGGGCTTCCAGAGGTTTTAAATAGTGTCGCTTAAATACTGTTGGGGACTTCCAGCCTGTATATTTAGTAAGTTCAGTGAAATTCATGTAATGAAGGTAGTTAACTGAGGTAGCTACAGCTCGTATATCATGGACATGGGGGAATGAATCAGGATTAGCCTGTTTAATGAAATATAAAATTTGTTGCCTGATCCCTTTGAGGGTAATGGTACCACCATGTTCTCTAATGAATAAGGGCCCTGAGGACTTATAGGAGGTTCTATTTAAGTAGGATTTCAGGGTGGTTACGGGACATAGTGATGGGTCCGGAGGAAGCGGAACAATCATCCAGGAGGACCACCTATCCTGGGGATTCTCATTTTTGGCTAAGAAAACTTTGTCAGGAGAGAGGAGAACTTCCCCTGACGAGAGGAATTCAATATGGCCCTGGTCCCTAGTCAAGGCTGCAAGTTCTGATATTCTGGCGCCAGAAGCTAGGCTCATAAGGAATGAGGTCTTCCTTAGCAAGGGTATAAAATCACACGAGTCAATGAAGGTCTCGGATGCCAACTTGAGGACATCATTCAAAAACCAGGAAACCGAGCTAGGGCGAATAGATGGTTTCAATCTGGCGCAGGCTTTTGGGATTGATGAGAATAGTGGATCTGTTAGGTCTATGTTAAACCCGATATGGAAAATCTTCTTTAGAGCAGATTTAAGTGTGGTAATAGTGTTGGCTGCCAGACCTGACTCAAAAAGGGATCTGAAGAAGGTTACAGTCAGATTCATAGTCATTAATTCGACCTTTGAGTCTTTCAAAAATTTTGCAAGCTTCCTAACCGCTGAATCGTATTAGCGAAGGGTGGAATCCCTTTGGTCAGACTCCAAAAATAATGTATTTTGCGGATTGATGTCTGCGCCTTTTTGGGCTGCAAATTTCATGAAGTCCATAAAGCTAGGGCACCCTGAATGTTTGAGGAAGTGAACACAGTGCAAGTTTGTACTATTTGCGTAAGAATTGGGTTGGGTATCTGATGGGGATGGAGACCCAATTCCAGCATCAGAGGAAACTGATTGCTCTTGAGCCAATTGGGAGCCACGAGAGCCACTTGTCCCCTGAAAGTCCGGAGTTTGTCCAACACCTTCATCAGCAGATTTACCAGTGGGAACACTTAAATCTTCTCCCAAGTGTTCCAGTCTAGGGACATTGCGTCCACGGCATAAGCCCGAGGGTCCAGGTTTGGGACTACATAACATGCTAGTTTGTGATTGGACTCTGTTGCAAAGAGGTCTACTTGGAGACCTGGGACCTGGGACAGGATCCAACGGAATGACTTTAGATCTAGAGACCATTCCGACTCCAACGGGGTTGTCCTCGAGAGTGCGTCCGCCACTACATTTCGTACTCCCGCCAGGTGGACGGCTGACAAGTGCCACTGATTTGATGCCGCTAACGAAAAGATCGTTATCAACACATGGTTGATGTTGCCTGACTTGGAACCTCCTCTGTTTATGCAGCGGACTATGACTTCACTGTCGAGAACCAGTCTTATGTGTTGTTTCTTGGCTGGGGATAGTCGTTTCAGATTTAGTAAGACCGCCATGGCTTCTAAGATATTGATGTGAAATTGTTGAAGCATCGTCGACCATAGTCCCTGAACCTTCCTGTGCTGGGAGTATCCTCCCCAGCCTGTCAAGGAGGCGTCTGTGTGGATAACGAGTTTTGAAGGTGGGTATTGCAAGGGGGCTGACTTTGCCAGGTTTTTGGCCTTTGTCCATGGCTGGAATCTCCTCCTCAGAATTGGAGGAAGACGAGCTTTCTTGTCCCGATACCTTTCGTTCGCTCTGGAGCGCCAAACTCTGTTTATGTCCTTCAGTCTGGCCTTCAGTAGGACATCTGTCACTGAAGTGAACTGTAAGGAGCCCAAGATCCTCTCATGGCTTCTTCTGGACGTCAGCTTGTCCTTGAGAAAACGTTTCGTGCTCTTTGCTATTTCCGTTCTCTTGGCTTTGGGGAGACATAAGGTATGGGAGCGTAGATACCACTGTAGTCCTAGCCACTGAAATTTGGACTCTGGGACCAGCCGAGACTTCCCGAAGTTGATCTGGAACCCCAAGTGTTGTAGGACTTGAATTACTTTGTCTGTTGCCTTGAGACAGTCCTCGACGTTGTCTGACCAAATGAGCCAGTCGTCTAGGTATGCAGCTACCTGAATTCCTTGGGTTTGTAACTCCTGGATTACTGTTTCTGCCAACTTTGTGAAAATTCTGGGGGCAACATTGAGCCCGAATGGCATTACTTTGAACGTGTAGGCCTGGTTGCCTAGTTTGAATCCTAGGAATGGACGGAAGTGCCTTGCTATCGGAACGTGATAGTAGGCATCTGTAAGATCTATGGAGGTGGTGACGGCCCTACGGGGAAGTAAGGTCCGCACTTGAGAAACTATTAGCATGCAGAACTTGTCGCATTGAATGAACAAGTTCAGACGAGACAGATCTAGAATGACTCTTCGATTGTCTGAGCCTTTCTTTGGCACGCTGAACAAGCGACCTTGAAATCTCAAATGTTTTGCTTCTTTGATTGCGTTCTTTTGCAGAAGATCTTGAACAAATAAAGTCAGCTCCTCCGTTGGAAGTTGATGGAATCTGGTCGGTGGAGTGGGCCCTTCTATCCAACTCCACCCCAGACCTCTGGAAATTATGCTGAAGGCCCAATTGCTGAACTTCCAACGGTGCCGGAATGCATAAAGCCTTCCCCCTACCTGAGAGCTTTCAATAGCTTGATGTGGATTTGCCTCCACGTCCCCCTCGTGATCCTCTGCCACGGTAGAAGGATTTTCCGACACCTCTGTTGTGAAATGATCCCCTTGTTCCGGAACCTCTACCACGTTGGTAACCGTGAGAGGTACCCCGGGGTTCGTAGTTGGGGTTAAAGGCGGGGGAGGTGGCAAAGGAGGTGGAAGGCACCTGGCTCTGGGGAACCAACACATATTGTTGTTGGGGGTGGCCTTTGGAAGTGGAAGGTTGATTTCCCTGTGCCACCGGGATAGGCTGCACGACTGGAAGAGGTTGGCGGTACTGGGAAGAGTGGTACGGGCGTAGCCTCTTCCTGCCTCGAGATTGAACGCTTGGCTGTTCAAACTTTCGTTTGGGCACGAGGCCCCAACGAACCTTGAGGCTCTGATTAACCCTAGCCGCTTCCGTAAGGACATTATTCACTAGGTCTTCCGGGAACAAGTCCGGACCCCAGAAGGGGGCCTTAATAAGTTTATTCGGCTCATGCCGAATGGTAGCTTCAGCTAGCACATGCCTACGGCAACGGCATCTAGCTACTAGAAAGTCGTAGGTATCTGACAAAAGTGATTGAAGTAAGGACTTCGTTAGAACTTTAAAAATCGACTCCTCTTCGTATGTGAGAGAGAGCACCTCTGCCATTGTCCCGGAATTAAGAGTTCTACTAAACCTGGTCCGGGTTTCAAACTCAAGACGGATTAAGGATTCCGGGAGCCTCGGGAGTTTCTCGCTGAACTGTGTCGAAGCACAGTCAGCCGCTAGTTTGCCAGAAGTAAAAGTGGCCTGAATATTGTGCCAACACTCGTTGTCTGACGGGAGCAAGAGAGATGTTGGGTCTGTCTCTCGTATTTGTGGCAATGGTTTGTCTTCGGCAACGGCCTGAAGAGCGAGCTCCATCATTTTTGTAATGCATGGAGTAGGGGTTTGCTCGTCCACAAGGAACATGGTATAGGAACTCCTGTGGGGGGTCAGCATAGTGTTGACACAATCCCATTCACCCAAGGTTCGAACCCTAGTAGATTGGGCTTGCTCCTTGGGATAAATAACGGTCTCTTTTGGGACCTTGTCCAATCTAACAAGAGCCTCCTCGGTCAGCCGGGCGAAGCCGGGGAGAGGGAATTTAAAACCGGGAGGGAAGAATTCAAAATCGTCGACCGGCCGGGTGCCACAACCTTCGATGGTCAACATGCCATCAGTGTAGGGAGAGTGCAAGGCCATTCTCCAAGGATTATTTTTAATGAAGGGTGGGAGCTTAGAGGCGTCCGGGATGATGAATTGTTGCTGCTGTGGCAACCCCTGACTCATGAGGCCCTCCATGAGACCCTCTTGGGTCTGCAGTCTGCCCGTGATGGAAGACATCATCGAGCCAATCTGTGTCAGCAGTTTAGATGAAAATTCCTCCGGGTCGAAGGATGGCGGAAGAGGTGCGTAGGCTGTCTGCGCTACCGGGTCGTGAGAGGGAGGGGGGGCGACAGCGGAGTCTTTGGGGACTCTAGAGCGAAAAGCCTTTACAGACTTCGAAGACTTCGGAGATTTAGAAACCTTCCGAGTCTTAAGCAAAGGCCTCTTCTTAGACTTTACTTTAGGGGGAACCGGGCGGGATTTGGTAACAGACCCGTGGGCCCCCGGGAAACCCTGAAAAGAAGAAGTATTAGAGGATGTAGAGAAAGACGGGCTAAGGAGAGGAATCTTAGCCCGAGACCCACCTGCCTCACCTACCTTCCTACCTGGTTCTGGCTCATCAAGAGCCATAGGTTCCACGTCCAGGTTCATAGCGGCGACGACGTCAGTGATAGGGTCATTGGAAGGTCCTAAATCCGTAGGGAGGCCGATCATTGCGTTAATATCGGCGATGATGGGGGCCGCGACATCCCTGGAAACTGCTGCCAATGATTTAGCATTCGGGTATACTAGGTTGCAATACTCCTCCGATAGTACATAAGGCTGCTTTGTCTTTACGTTTCGAGCAAAGCCACCTACCCAGACTTTCAGGGTTGTCCGGGCTGAGGTCTTAGCAGACTGGGAGCTCTGAAAGAATATACTTCGCTAAGGATAAAAATCCGGAGTAAGGGTATAGTAATTATCAAGGAATGAATCGATCAAAATTGTAAGAAAACAGACATGGAAATAAAGGTTAAACCATGCATAAGGTTGGATCGAAAACGAGAGATACTCACCGAATCCGAGGAGAGGGTGGAGATCAACTCATAGCATATGAGGCAGTTGTCCGGGTGCCAAACTTCCATTCCTTCCACCTGGACACCACAGTCGGCATGGGACCTACACACTTCGTGGCCGCAGGGTTGCTGGAGAACGGCCGCGCAGGCTGTCATTTGGCAACGGACCATCTGTAATAGGAATGATCCATGAGTACCCCATAATAGATATCTTACAAAGGAACCCGGGGGGTCCGGGAATTAAAATTAATTCAGCATGCACTTCGGCAGATAGGATCACGGAATGTAAGCTAAGATATCTCAGAGGGACGCGGGGGGACCGGGTAAGATAAGTCAGGGTAGACTTGAATATAAGCTAAGAGAATATTTTTAATAGTTAAGATATCTCAGAGAGGTCCCGGGGGGCCGGATATTAAACTTAAGTCAGGATGCACTTAAATGTAAAATAATGATAGGTAACGGTAATCCTAGAAAATAAACCTCAGAGAAAATTTTAGTTCCGTATTATGATCATTTCAAAGTGAATTGTCCAAATCGACTCCTCGGCGAAAGATATAGTTTCCCGTCCATAATGTAAAAGAGTAGAGTCGTAATATTAAAATCAGTCCCGTCAGACCCGGGAAGCAGTTGCGGGGGGCCCGGAGGCCTAGCAATCTGTCGTAAGACACTCTCATTAAATTCAAACCTTCATAGCAAGATTCCCCAGTAACGGGAGAAAACAGGACGGTTCCGTGACACACGGGACGGACGGGAAAACTGGTAGCACAAAGCACTCAATGTAAAACTGGTAAGATTTAATCATAAAGGAAATTCCGTAGGTTGCGGAACATATTTGTATCCTAACAAACACAATAACTCTCCCAAACACAATAACTCTCCATATCCAGGGTGTAATTTTAAATAATACGGATTCCGTCAAGTACGGAAATAATAAAATTGCAACCCGGCCGAGCCTAGTTCTCTCTCCCCGCCGCTGACGGCCAATCAGGGCGGCGGGGAAGAAAACGGGAACGACCAGGTACATGTGTACTGGATGAAAACCCCGGGGGAAAGTCTCGCCACCCACTAGCGAGTCATAATAAATCCCCGTAGGGATGAGGGGGAGGGGAAGGTGGTGGGAGAACTGAGGTACGAAAAGATTCGGCCGTAGAGTTAAACCACACACACAATGAACAGTAGGAGAGGGACCCCTGGGTTGGGGGTGAGATAGTGGGGAAGCGAGAACAAGTCCATGAGGGGGAACAAGGAGATCCCGTGATAATATGAGACAGGAATACCAACCTGTCCGATACAACAAAGTACATAAAAGCCTGGTTTGTAATCGGATACGGAACAAACAGAGATCATAACGGAACAGTAATAATGATCAACTAAATATCAAATAATGTAAGCATTGAACTGGAATAAGCATGCGTAAAACAAATCAGTAAGAGAGGGACGCAGGAGATGGCAGGGGGGGTATGACGGGGAGCCTGTAGAGCGGGTGAGACGCTCTGATCAGGGGTACCAACTGAATCTACTGCGGATAGGTGTCGACAGTAAGATGCTAATAACTGCCTCTCGTAATAAAATATCCGTGTCTCGAGAGTCCCACTCAAACTAAATAATGATACTAGATGGTAATCGTAGCGTAAACAATGATAAATATTGAAACTGACAATAAATAAGGCATGAGCGAAACCAACTAGACTAAGCCCGAAGGCAGGCATGCCAACCGAGAACAAGCTATGATGAATAGATGATCTAAAAATTAAACTGGATCTAAAAGACTCACAATAAAAATAGGTGTACAGTAATGGTGAAATAACTCCAAATAATGTTCGAGACGGATAACGATCAGTAATGAAACTCATTGTGAAACGTGACGAACGAGCAAGGGAGGGGAGCGCGCCAAAAGACCTCGGACGGTCGGAACGAGGAGACAATAACACTCGAATAATTAACAATAAAGGGCAATGCTACCTCCCAAAGCTCAAAACTCATAGATCTGGTACTTCAACTTTGATGGGGAGACCTGAGAGTCCGACATCAGAGCGAGAAGCGGAGAAAAACACCAAAGAAACACCAGACAAAAAAACGTGAGACGTATCCAGTACGGGTGCTATAATAGGAGTGAATTCACTAGCATGGGTTGGGTTGGTAGTAGTAGCTTACGCAGCATAGATGTTGAACGGCACCTCGCTGTTTCAGGGATTTTGAAGAGGAAATCTCTAATTGGTGCGAGGCCTCTGGTTATGATTCATCTCGCCCCAGTAATATACCGACACCTTATATAGGTGAGCGAGCTGGGTTCAACCTGGCATTCCTATGCAATTTTTCTCTAGTAATATATAGCAGTTATATACCTTAGAAATGGTGCTTAAGGAGCATTTCACTGGGCAGCACAGGTTGAGCCCAGAAAATACTTTTCATCTCTGCACTAGCAGAATACTGAACAATTTAAAATGACAAATTCATAGATAATAGATATTTTTCCCTAACTAATACAAACCTAGAGTTATTTATTATGGATATTCTTTCAGCGAAGCTGGAAGATAGCCATTTAGACTTTTTAATGTGGGGTGGCAACCCTACCCAATCACTGGATAGGGGGTGGCGAGGGGTACCAGCCACCTGTTTATACACTCACGGAACTGAACTAGTCACTTTTTCTTTGCACACAACACTTATTGGGGGACAGGTAATGGCAGGACAATTTATATAAATAACTTCAGGTTGGTATTAGTTAGGGTAAAATACAAATTATCTACGAATTTGTCATTTTAAATTGTTCAATATTCTGCAAGTGCAGAGATGAAAAGTATTGATTATCTTGTGATTTATTATGGACGACTCACCCTTAAATGGGTGGATAAGTCATTGACTCAGGTTGCCTAGTACAGTATTAAACTGGAATAGAGGTAAAACCTTGCCACCTCGCTTATCAATACTAAAGAGAAGGATAGTGGCCTGTGCAATATGGATGCGAGATATAGCATATGAATGTCTATTATTATTATTATTATTATTACTAGCCAAGCTACAACCCTAGTTGGAAAAGCAAGATGCTATAAGCCCAAGGGCTCCAATAGGGAAAAATAGCCCAGTGAGGAAAGGAAATAAGGAAATAAATAAATGATGAGAACAAATTAACAATACATCATTCTAAAAACAATAACGTCAAAACAGATGTGTCCTATAAAAACTATTAACGTCAAAAACAGATATGTCATATATAAATTATAAAAAGACTCATGTCAGCCTGGTCAACATAAAAATATTTGCTCACACTTTGAACTTTTGAAGTTCTACCGATTCAACTACCCAATTAGGAAGATCATTCCACAACTTGGTAAAAGCTGGAATAAAACTTCTAGAATACTGTGTAGTATTGAGCCTCGTGATGGAGAAGGCCTGGCTATTAGAATTAACTGCCTGCCTAGTATTACGAACAGGATAGAATTGCCAAGGGAGATCTGAATGTAAAGGATGGTCAGAGTTATGAAAAATCTTATGCATAATGAACTAATTGAATGACGGTGCCAAAGATTAATATCTAGATCAGGAATAAGAAATTTAATAGACCGTAAGTTTCTGTCCAACAAATTAAGATGAGAATCAGCAGCTGATGACCAGACAGGAGAACAATACTCAAAAAAAGAGAATGAAAGAATTAAAACAGTTCTTCAGCATAGATTCATCACCGAAAATCTTAAAAGACTTTCTCAATAAGCCAATTTTTTGTGTAATTGAAGAAGACACAGACCTAATGTGTTTCTCAAAAGTAAATTTGCTGTCGAGAATCACACCTAAAATTTTTAAAGAGCCATACAAAATTTAAAGAAACATTATCAATACCGAGACCCGGATGTTGAGGAGCCACCGTCCTTGACCTACTTACAATCATACTTTGAGTTTTGTTAGGATTCAACTTCATAGCCCATAATTTGCACCATGCACTAATTTTACCTAAATCTCTATTAAGGGATTCACCAACCCCAGATCTACATTCAGGGGATTGAATTGATGCAAAGAGAGTAGCATCATCTGCATATGCAACAAGCTTGTTTTCTAGGCCAAACCGCATGTCATGTGTATATAGTATGAAAAGTAATGGGCCAAGAACACTACCATGTGGAACACCAGATATCACATTCCTATACTCACTATGGTGCCCATCAACAATAACTCTCTGAGATCTATTACTTAAAAAATCAATAATAATGCTAAGAAACGACCCACCCACTTCCAACTGTTTAAGTTTAAAAACAAGGGCCTCATGTTTAACACTGTCAAAGGCAGCACTAAAATCAAGGCCAATCATACGAACTTCCTGACCACAATCAAGGGATTTCTGTACAGCATTGGAGATTGTAAGAAGGGCATCACATGCTCCACGGCCTTTACGAAAACCAAATGGCAAACTAAGAAATAGATGATTACCTTCAGCAAACCTATTAAGACGTTTTGCCAGAAGACATTCAAAAACTTTAGATAATATGGGAGTTATGGGAATTGGGCGGTAATCAGTGGGACTTGAGCTACCACAAACACATTTACATAGAGGAGTAACATTACCAATTCTCCAGCAAGTGCTAAAAGCTCCTCTTCTAGGCAAGAATGTTCTAAATAGGAATCGTACACATAAAAATAGACGTTTCTCAATGTTTACCTTGCAAGAAGCATTGGGGACATGAACAAGTATATCAACAAATTATACCAGGCTACACAAAGGAAATGGTTATTACCTGCAATAGTTGAAGCTAGCTTGCAGAGGCACCCATGGTGCTTGCCCCAAGAGATGAGAAGATGAAGATGAAGAAAGGAGAAAAGGACAGACATACTTTCATTCATCCAAAAATTAACCCGAGTAACCAATGCCTTCAACCAACTGCTACTCGTCCAATAAGGAGCCCGAGGTACTCTAAACTCCTTGTTGAGCGGCTACCACAGAATTGATAGAAAACGTAAAGAGTCTTCTGTAAGTCATGTCTTGTAGATAGTGTGCTGTGAACATAGTTTGAAGTTTCCAAACAGCTGCTTGTAAACTTGCAACACAGAGAAGTTGAATTTGAATGCCAGGGATGGACTGATACCCCTGACATCATGAGCTCTAGGTCTGCGAGGCGGAGGATGCTCAAGATTCATAGTCCGGTCAATGACCTTGTGTATCCAAGCTGAAACAAAGTTTTTTTGTGATCCTCCTTTTAGTTCTACCCGAACTTACAAACAACGAAGTTAGTCGGGGTTGGGTTACTGACGTTCGTTTAACCCTTTCACTGCGGAGAACAACTTTCTCTGCACCGCGTGAGAAATTTCAAGATTAGCGCCTTTTGTTAGCGATTTATCTGGCTTCTACATCCTGCCATTTGTTCACGATTTTATGAACTACCCACTCTCTGAAGCTCTCGTCATTCTTCTCCCAGTCACTCCATTTTGGTAATTCTTTTTGTTATTTTTACGTTATGTCAACATGAAATTATGATACATATGCATGTTTTTTGCAATATAAATCAATATTATTCATATATTTATCGTAATATCATGCTTTCCAAAGTTTGTTTACCGAAAGTGAAAGTTTTTTTTACACTAGAACTGAACAATTACCATGACAACTACACAAATAGATGTATTTCACAGTATTGGAAGTTCAAAATGAGATAGATAATGGTGTTCTCAGGCATCAATATAGAAATTTACTCAATTAAATGAATAATAGTCAAACAACAAACACATTCACGAGAAAAGAAGTTTCGTGTCCTAAATCCGAAGCTTTGGTTAAATCCGTCAGCTGACGTTCGGTCTGTTAGTTGCCTATTGGTCCCTTCATTTTTTACGGCATAATTTAGTGATACAGTTGTTAATAAAGATATAATTTGTAAATAAATTCTTGTTTCACAGTCGAGTAAATTTAATATATAGTTGTAAATTACGGTATTATTATACTATTGGCAAAATACTCGATATTGCTCTGCTTTTATCAGTCAGCTGACTTCGTCTTGTTAATTTTTCCCTATTACTCTGGGTTTCAGAATTACTTTTTTCTTTTCTTTTAAATGAGTGATATGGCCTCTACTTCTTGCCAAGTATCTTTTAAAGAAATTGATAACATTCTATTTGGATCTGATTCAGGATCTGGGTCAGATATTAATGAACCAAATGATGATGATTATGATGATACAACTGATGAAGATATAAATGAAGACGCCCCGGCAACATGCTCATCACCCACAGTTGATGTGGCAAATTCCTTTTGTTGGGATATAATGAATTATAACAACACTAATCCCACCAAATCAAGTAATGTTTTTGGATTACATAGCCCCTCATAAAATAATTAACTTTGGAAACTTGAATCCATACGAGTGTTTCTCAAGATTTTTTTTTTTTCCAGAGAACATTAACGATCATATTGTAAAAGAAACTACAAGTATTTTAAGGTAATGATGCTGGGACAAACTAGCATGGTTTTAGATCCCCATGGGCAGACACCCCCAAAAAAGAAAAAGGAATGGAAAGTTTTTAGCTTTTAGGCCAGTTGCTCTTTAATTATTAACGGTGAAAAGTTTTTCATTTAAGGGAAAGCAAGACAATGTATTTACTGAAACAAATAAAAAGTGACGTTCAGTTACTAGTGCAGGTATGAGGGGGATCGTTGTCTACCCACGCTCCCCGTCCACTAACTAGCAGAGGGTAGTTACATCTCGCAAAAAGCTTAATGCCTAGTTTCAGCTATCGCCAAAATATATCTCCACCGTAAACACCATAATGGTTTGTATACAGTGCCAAAACTAATCGGTTTTACATTATGTAAGAGTCGTGTGAATTTATTCTCTGCGTAGCTGGTTTAGTATTATACAGTAGACGGAGGATACTGAACTTTAGAATGCCAAATGTGAAGACATCCTTTATTTTTTTCCAATTTATAGGACATTTTTCTACTGTAATTACTTTTATTCATTTTGGAATAAATAATTTTTATATTCTTATATTATTTGTTTCCTTTCATAAGGTTTCTTTCCCCAGATCTGTTTTTAAATAGTGTAGTAAATTTAAAATATTAAGAAAGCCTTGCCTGATCTATCACATTTCCTTTGTAGTTGGGTTCCTCTTGACCAAAATTAAAAAGGCATGGTGCGCGTTGCCCCTATTGTTTTTACTTCTTTTCCTGATGGATCTGTCTGTGACCACAGCGTATAATTGTATTGTAGTGGAATAAGGCCGCCATCCCGATAGTCCGCCCGCAAGTTTTGCCAGTAGAAGCCAACACACCACTTCATCGGCAGGTACCTGACCGGAAGCTGAAAAAAAATGAATTAGGTTATTAGACATCCTAATACAGACATACTCAATATTTTCTGTCAGTTTGATAACTTTCATTGAAATGACGGTTTAAAAAAAACAGAATAGTTGGGAGAAATACAAATTATTCCAAATTTACCATAATTAAAATCTTTTTGTTGAATGTAGTTTTCTTTTAGTTCTGACAACCTTCTATTGCTCTTCTCTAACTCAATTGCCTCATGACACCTCTCTTCGTTTTACAGAGTAATGGTACCCTGCACACAGCAGGGAACAGGTTACTGTTTAGCTGGTAAAAAACTAAAGTCAGTAAACCTGTCACTGTTAGTGGCCTCCATGTATCTCCAATTAAGGGATTTTGACGAAGGAAAAATCTATTTCTGGGGAGAGACCTGTGACGCCCGGTGAAAAGAGTCCTTCTTTACACTTTTCTGATATAAATCTTCCAAATATACCAGAGAAAGATAAAAGCATGGAATGCAGAGATTACCACACTCGCGCGAGCACCTCGTGGGTGTCGTGTCTACATCAGGGGCGTGTGAAAACCACTATTCACAGGCTGTCTTCCATTTAGATAATTCCTTCATCAAAGGGAAGGGCTGTAACAAAGGCCCCAGAAACCACACTTGAGCCACGCCACCGTCACCCAACACGAGCGCCCTCTAGGTGATCCTTCTGTTTTGGACTTGCCAGCATAGTCGTATTTTTTTGTGCTCTCGGTGTTTTTCAAGTGTTTGTCGTTAATTCATCATGATTGACGCTGCAACTTCACCTTTACCAATGTTAAGTACCATAGTTTGTTTTGACAGCTTTTTTTCAGTACCGGGCATTTGTTCTCTTTCCAGTAATGTGGATTTTAATTTTGGAAGCGGCTTGGCCTTCCTCGGTGATGGAAGCCATGTTGGATTCGTTCGCTTCGCTAGTATTTCAAGTTAATATTGCCCATCTGGTACTCTGTCATCTAGGTTATATCACTTACGTTTTATGACCATTATTATTATCATTATTTTATTATTATTTTTACTATGGTATTTGTTTGCTAGCAAGTCCAATTTAGACGAACGAAGAATAACGTTCTTGCCTTTGTTATAGTTTACGTACACGCCTCGGGAAGGTGGTCGTCTTAGACTATATCTTTATATTTATTTGTTACGCTCTCGTTATTCTTCGTTCTTGGTTATTACAATTTTATCATTATTCTTATATCATATTATTGTGTGCTTTTGGTTCTTTGTAATGTAACCATGAGAGCGTGAGCATGGAGTTCTCGGTTTCTGTTACTACAGTTACGAGTTACCCTTTCTCTCGTTTTCTTTCTTAAGCTCGAGTAAGGAGAGGTGGATTTCCCGTTTTCCGTTTTATACGCTCACGAGTTATCCCGGCCTTCCGGCCTCCTCTTCTTCTCCGGGTTTATGATATTACGTTTGATGGTATTTACGTTTTATTGATGTGGTTACTCTTAATATAGCTAGCATTATTAATAGGTTCCGTTAGTGTATGAGTCATTATTTTGGGATCGCTTTATGCCGCCACCCGTAGTTCCGTTCTCTTCGGAACGTTCACCGCCTTGAGTTATACTCCGCTATAATGGATACTCATTGGGTTGGGAACTAGTCAGATATTTGGAGTGCAACGGTGAAACCCGGCACTCAGACTCCGGCTTCGGCCTTATGCACACAAACCTTTTTCATGATTAATCACAATTTCATTATTACGGCCCTTTTTCACCGAATCTCCGGCTTCACCGGAGATCACACAGACGTTCAGCATTGAGGTTAACCTTATCTTACCGCTGGTGTTCACGATTTCACTATTACGGACCTTTGTCACCGGATCTCCGGTGTCACCGGAGATCACTCAGACGTTCAGAACCACTCAGTCGTTCAGAACCGAGGTTAACATTATTCTACCGATGAGGTTTATAGTTACATGTTACGTGGTTACTTGACGTTATATGTTAATTTGTAGCTCTAGCTAGCAATGATAGAACCATGTTAGCCACACATAATTAATGTTATCCAGTAAAATGGCGGGAAATACACAATCCTTGTAAAAGGAGCAATCTAGAGACAGGCATTCCTTTGCTTTTTATTCTTATCATTGACAGACTTTAAGCCATCATAGTGTAATTGCCTCTTTTCATATAATGACACCGATTTTCCATGAATAGTGTTTCCCATACTCATTCCCAGAAACAAGTGAATAATGCATAAAGTGGTATAGAAAAAGTTTCAGCAGCAGTCAAGCTTCTAGGGCTGTCAATGTTTAGATCCAGCAGACTGTTTAGCCTATACAGATAATGAACCACAATGTTGCCGGGTCCTCCTTTACACTTTAACTTCACTTATGTCACATGCCCGGAACTGTCTTGATGTTAAGTGTTCGAACATTTGCATCAAACAAGATAGGACAGTATTTAGAAAAAAAAATTTTTTTTGTATTTTATACCTTATTTTTAATGTATGGCCTTCCTGAACAACCAATTCCTAGTGGTGGCTTTGTACTGATAGGGGAGTACCCAATGTGAAGGAGACTAGTTTTTTTTCTTTTCTTTTTTTTCAAATCAATCTTCTAGTCTTGTTATGTGTGTTCAATTCTGATTCCATATCATAGGAAATTTTTTTTTATAGTTACATACATACATACATATACCAAGGCACTTCCCCCAATTTTGGGGGGTAGCAAACATCAACAAATGAAACAAAACAAAAAAAGGGGACCTCTACTCTCTACATTCCTCCCAGCCTGACAAGGGACTCAACCGAGTTCAGCTGGTACTGCTAGGGTGCCACAGCCCACCCTCCCCCATTTTTATGGTTACTGTACCTTTATTTATTTTCTCCTTTTAAAATAAATATTTTTTTTATTTTCGTTAACAGGAGTATGCGTTTCCTTTCATGAAGTCTCCCCCTCAGCCATTATCTTTCGTATTTTTAGTTTAGTTTCTTTAATAAAAAAATCTTGCCTAAATATCAAGCTGATCCATTATTAAAAACTCTATACAGAGTACAGGCAGGTGGAAGAAAGACAGCATACTCAAAGCAAAACAATAATGGGGAAGTTCTAAGGTTCTCGCTTGGTCCCCTTGCCCAGCATTACTTTTTGCCCAGATCTCTGGGCATTCCACCGTATTTTTTGTGTAGTGCAAAGTTAGTGTGGTTGGCATTCTGAAACTAGGAAGTCAACGTGCTACTTCAGGCCACAGTCTGCAAATCATCACAACTGTGTCTAAATAACCAACTTCTAAGGAATTAAACCTTCACTGGAATAAGAAATCAGTGCAGTGAGAGAGGGAGCAAGGAGCCAAGAAGGAATGCCAACAAGCAAAGACAATATCCTTGTGAGCCCTTGTGATACAAGGATTTAGGCGTTTAACAAGAGCACTCATTATTATAGAACCAAACTAGACACGGGTACTACGGGAAGCAAAAAAATAACTTTCCCTTGTAATTAATACAATTATCACACGGTTCACACTCCCTGCAACTTATCTAGTCCACAGAAAGGTTTAGTTCCTGACTGTATCAAAAGTGTGGTCATGTCAGGCACTGCTTCTGCCTCAGCAGAGAGACCACATCGACCTTTCAAGCATGACCAAGATGGAAGATCTTTATGTAGAGGAGCAGTATCAACGAGCAAGGAGACCTACCATAATGGGGTCCCTAAAGAGTCTCAGGGAAATAGGAATTTCCGATACATAACCCCTCAACTCGCATACGAAGTGAGAACGTTCTAAGTGTCCAACTTACTTGGTTGAAGACTGCTCTTGGTAAATATCGCTATTCTTGGTACATACTGCTACTCTTGGCATGTAGCGTTAGATTTGGTACGTATTGCTACCCTTGGTACTGTACCACTTTCTTGGCACATTGATTAGATATTTTCATGAGAACACTGCATTTAGTATGAGATCAACTGAGATTACAAAACTGTCTACCAATGTCTGTTCCCAAAGGAACGATTCTCATTACCGTACACAGTCTTTCCCTCTCTCCCTTGAAAGTGAGAAAGGGATCTTCCATAAAGGAAAGGAAAGGGAAGGGCAAGGTTCTCTTTTCCTACCAGCAGTGCATTAGCACGTTCTTGTGAGAAACGAGCACAGCTTCCCAATATGTGGAGACCTGTACCACATATCAATACGTATTCAAAAGGAAGTATGTTCCTGGTAGGTACTGTCAAGTTTCCATCCCTACTAGAAGGCAAGAGTGCACTCTTAAAGGCAAACATTGAAGTGAGAGCGTGCTCCCGTAGAAGTGGACGCTGTGTAGGAGAAAACTCTATGGTGCGCACATCTATGTGAGGGCTCACTGGAGGAAACTGTTTTGTATCCTTCCTCCTGAAGGAGAGCATGTGTAAGCAAGCACAGGTCACGGTGCTCTTATTAGCATGCGTGAACAGGTAAGTGGACTCCCATAGGAGTGTGTATGCTCATAGAAGAGCACACTTCCAAAGGAACACACTATCTCAGGTAACACTACCTCTCCCACAAGAAAAGAAACTGTATGAGTCACAAGAACTAAATGCTATCAATCGGTCTTCACGACTTAGTCCACAAAGTGTGAGCCCTTCCATCCCAACCGGAAATGTGGGATAAGACAAAGGAGCTCTTAGGTGTCCTGTGTTGTCTCGACGTCATCTTAACTTTGTCTTTAAAGAAGGCAGTCACGGGAACTTCTGTGGTAGTGCACTCTCCCCCATGAGTGGAAAACGGTAGGAGTCACGTATCAAATCCTATTGATAGGTCTCTGGGAACAAAATATTGGAGATTGGTCTCTGGGACTTTGGCCATAAATGGGAATAGAAGGACAGAGCCCTTTCATCCCGACGGGCAGAGAGTGACAAGACAAAGTTGTGTGGCGACAACACCATGAGGCAAGAGATCCGAGGAATTCTACAAAGAGACAGCAACACCATGTGATATGTCTCAAGATGCTGACGATAAGAAGGGTAGTGACCCCTTCCTACAAATCGACGACATGAGACACTTCTTCCCACATGCAAGCGAACAAACAGCTACAGGAATGCTGTTACACATGAACAATACAGTCCATATAGGCAGGTTCCATAGACAACTATCAGTCAGCTTCAGTTATCTGGAAACTGTGAAATCCTTCTTCTTTGTTAATATCCTTCACACACAACAAACTGCCAACATTTACACAAAACAAAAGATTAAAACAGCCAGTCAACGATGCCAGGAGTACATGTGAACATTTCTGGTAGATGAAAACAAAGTGGCTACTCACAGTGCTTCCCTAGCACCTCATTATGAATCTTTATAGCCAAATTCCAGTCTGGCCTATTTTTACATATTCTCCTCTATCCTTACACGTTACTCTTTATTATATAGGGGATATACTCTTTCCTCATACACAGAATAAAAAAAGGGTTGTAGTGGCCTGCTGGTAGCGTCCTTGCCTAGTGATTTCCAGATTGGGGTTCGAGTCTCGCTCAAACTCGTTTCATAGGTCACTGCAACCTCACCATTCTTGTGAGCTAAGGATGGGGGGTTTGAGGGAGCCTAAAGGTCTATCTGCCAAGTCATCAGCAGCCATAGCCTAGCCCTCCTTGGTCCTAGCTTTGGTGGAGTAGGGGGCTTGGGCGCTAATCATATGTAATATGGCGAGTCTCTATGGCATTGTCCGGCTTAATAGAGCAATGTTACTGTACCTTGACTCTACCATTCATGAGTAGCATTTACACCTTTAACCCTGACAACACTAAGCTAACCTAACAATTGTACTTTACTCTGTGGATTAACTACTGCACTGTAATTGTGAAGTGACTACATACAGTACTACTTTCCAATTCCATGGATAGAAGAGACCCTTTGCTATAGTAAGCAGCTCTCCTAGGAGATGGACACTCCAAAATCAAACCATTATTCTATTGTCATGGGTAGTGCCTTAGCCTCTGTCCCATAGTCTTCCCCTGTCTTTGGTTAGAGTTCTCTTGCTTGAGGGTACACTTAGGCACACTACTCTATCAGTTTTCTCCCTCATTTTCTTAAATGGTCTGTTAAGCGGGCATAATAGAAGGGGCATTAATGCCTGGTGTTATATTAAGACGTTGCCTTTTCCATATCTGTTTATCTATCTTCCTCTTGAGCAATCATTTTTAAAACCATCATTACTGTCCTACAATCAGTTGAAGTGGCTACCCTAGAGGGTAACTCCTTGCATGTTGTGTTTGCTTCGCCATGTTGACCAATTTAATTCAACAATTTATCTTTAGTCTATGGATTGCATGAGTTGCTTGTGCATATTGTTTTTATTATTATTACTCTTAAAGTTTGTTTTCTAATATAATGAAATCTTTTACATGTTTTTTATTCTTATTCTCTCTGGAGATTGAGTAAAAGCAGGGACTTCACCAGCATCCCCAAACCCTTCTCTTCTTTTCCATCATAACAACAGTGTGCTCAAGGTTTCCCGTAAGAGACTGGGATTTTAAGTTTTTATTTTGTTTTATTTTTTTTTAAGAAAAATTACCAAGCATAAGTCTTTGGAAGCCACAGTATAGTACCCTCACTCATACAAGAGAGGGACAGTCTCAGTGATCCCATCCTCTACAGAGGACCATCAACCTTCACCCTCCTAACCTTAAGGTAAAGATTACCGTAAATATGCCTACTTATGATCATTTGATAGTGACCCACGGGAATGAACCGCTTGCCAGAACAGTGGAGCAGTGAAATTGTTTGGTAAACACATGACACATTAATTTCTAGTCAAATACATGAACCATATTTTTTTCCTACTTGCTACCTTGTGTTTTATGTTTTTCTAACCCCTTTTTGGACCCCTTCTATAAAGGCAATTATGGGAGACTCCAGAGGGAAAACTGGGTTTTTTGAAGAGGTGGAAATTGCAAAAACGAGTGATTTGCACCAATAATAATGGCCAAAAAGGCAAAATAAACACAAGATAACCAATTGGAAAAATATATGGTTCATATAAGTGGCTGAAAATTAAGGTATCATAATTATTTGTAATTCACTAAACATCCTTCTAATGGTTTTTGCTCCACCGTGGAGTCCCTTTGCTCACAAAAAAGAAAAGCATTAATGCTCCTATGTTCTGACAAGCGGTAGCCTACATGTTGAGCTGTGCTCGCAAGCCCCATGGGTCATTATTTCAGGGTTAATTTTTAATTTCCCATGAGTAACAGTAGCTATACACTCAACGGAGAGCGATTTCATTATAGTCAATTGCTAACGTACATAAAATCACTCTAAATTTTGAGAGAGATTGTATTGACATAAGTTCCCCCTTGGAGATGTCTTTATGTGATAGTGGTTTAACTCAAACTGAAGGGGATGGTGGAAAAATTTGGGTGTTGTGGAACAACGTCCAGGAACTTGTGCATAAGTATTTGGAAGCTCGTAATTGGTTAAAAAAAGGCAGGTAATGATTACGTCATACATAAAACAGAATAGCTAGCAAAAGCGAGTGCAAGGAATACATGCACAATAACTCATCATCCGTCTCTCAAATGTAAAAAATGGAGTCAAGAGTGAGAAATTGATTTCGCATTTTAATCGACCAATACGTACGTTATTATGCCTTAGCCCCATTAACAATAAAGAGAAAAATACCAAACTAGCCAGCACTCATCCATTTCTTATAGCGAATTTCAGTTTCGCTAGTAATTAAAGCATCATATATTAACCAATCATTTAATTTGGTGTTAATCTTGGTCCAAAATACAATATGAAACCCACTTCTTCCAGGATGACTCATATTGCCTTCTGGTAGACTGTTTTGTATTCAAATAGCAAAAACTGGGAGAGAACACTCTGTCAGGATCGCTACAGAAACAGGAATGAAGCGTGCGGATGTGACGTAAACCAAGATGGCGGCCGTTTGTTTACATAGCTAGGTACCGTAACAGTAACGCACGAGGAGAGTTTTGTAACGGCTCCTCCTGATACTTGCTACACTTTCCCCTCGAAGCGTAAACACTATGTGGGGTGCAAATAGCTATGTGGCGTGTCAAGCATACGTCCCGTTATTAAACTACTGTATATCCTAAAGGGAAACCTTATGGGTACTCGCGCCAGAAATTAGAATTCTGTGAAACCTTTAGTTTAATTCTCTGGGAATATCTACTGTAGTCATACATACCCTCATGAAGCTACTGAAGGAACCTTCCATCAGGACGTCATGGCTATCTCACCCAAAAATAGATTTTTTGCTTCGCTCAAAATCCGTTTTTTAGATTTAGGAAATAATATGATGATTTAGTCTTGCCTTCCCAGGAATGAAGCTGTTTGGGAAGCAAACACAAGGTTAAGACTTTGTCTTAGGGTAAACTAGGGATACAGTAGTCTAAGAAGAGGGTGCAGGTGGTTGTAGATCCCCGGAAGTAGGTAAGTAGGTTGGGATATGAAAGTCTTTGGGGGTCAAGTAAATAGGTAAGGATACAGCAGTCTGACGGGGTAGGTAAAGATACAGAGGTCTGACGGGGTAAGTAAGGATACAGCAGTCTGACGGGGTAGGTAAGGATACAGCAGTCCTGTTGGGGTAGGTAAGGATACAGCAGACTAAGGGGGTAGGCAAGGATACAGCAGTCTAAAGGGTTAGGTAAGGTTACAGCAGTCTAAGGGGGTAGGTAAGGATACAGCAGTCTAAGGGGGTAGGCAAGGATACAGCAGTCTAAGGGGGTAGGTAAGGATACAGCAGTCTAAGGGGGTAGGTAAGGATACAGCAGTCTGACGGGGTAGGTAAGGATATAGCAGTCCTGTTGGGGTAGGTAAGGATACAGCAGTCTAAGGGGGTAGGTAAGGATACAGCAGTCTGACGAGGTAGGTAAGGATACAGCAGTCTGACGAGGTAGGTAAGGATACAGCAGTCCTGTTGGGGTAGGTAAGGATACAGCAGTCCTGTTGGGGTAGGTAAGGATACAGCAGTCCTGTTGGGGTAGGTAAGGATACAGCAGTCCTGTTGGGGTAGGTAAGGATACAGCAGTCTAAGGGGGTAGGCAAGGATACAGCAGTCTAAAGGGTTAGGTAAGGATACAGCAGTCCTGTTGGGGTAGGTAAGGATACAGCAGTCTAAGGGGGTAGGCAAGGATACAGCAGTCTAAAGGGTTAGGTAAGGATACAGCAGATAAGTAGGTAAGGATATGGGAAAGTAAGGAGGTAGGTAATGATACAGTAGTTTAAGGGGTGGGTGGGGGGGGGGGGGATTGCAGAACTCCTAAGTTAGGTTAGGTGATGTTCTTGTTTGTTTGTTTTTACCTTTTAAAATGTGATTTTTCAGTCATAACTTTTGAAATTGATACTTTGATGCCACTTACATGAACAATATACTTTTCCAACTGCTTACATTGCATGTATTATGCATTTCTGACCATTATCATTGCTGCAAATCACTAATTTTTGGCATTTCCTCATATTTGTTTTCGTTAAATTTTTACACCTTTTTCTATAGGAAAAAAAAAAGTAGTTTTCTCCCAAGGATACATTACCCTGTAATACAGTACAATAATACCTTGTTTTCATACAAGGGGTTACAGAAACTCATAAATGGAGGGTTTGCTACCTTACACTCTCCTAATTAATATTGTCCTCTTCTGAACTAATGGCTACAGGATAGAACTATGCCTGCATTTCCATATTACTTTTCTTTAAGGGCTGCTTTTCTGGTTCCCTTACTCTCAACAGGAGCTTCAAAGTCATTTTGTAGCACGTATCACAATTAATCTGGTTTTGGCATACAAGTAACCTATCCAAGTTTAGCATTCCCGAAACAAAATGTTTCATATGACGTAAATAGATCCCAGCTTTCAGGTTAATTTTAGTAGAAAACTTCCAATCCTTAACTATAATAAAACCAATTCAAGTGAATGTTAATCTTGAGAGGCCTTGCCCGTAATTAGACTAGAATACAGTTGAGCCATTAAAGTGTCCTGGGAGCTTGCGGCAATCAAAGTTAAGACGATCTTATAGGCATTGGCCTAACACAAATGCTAAAATTATCACGAAGCAACTTACCCACGATGGCATTTTGCAGATTGACTTATTTTCGGGTCTAATTACTAAACATTCAACATAACATTTCTCCATTAAATCAGAAACATCAACCAATTTAAGTATCACTAGTTTGCAACGCAACATCTGTCACTGTCACTGACAGTCACACTTATGGTTACCAATTTACAAATTACCACAAATTTCACAATAAAAGTTGCTCCCATTCCCATTCAAGGACTGTGTTTCACAAATTCACTGCTGCTTCACAAACACGTTGATCTGGGGGTGGGGGGGGGGGTGGGGATTTGGGACTTGTAATTGCCTATTGGAATTTGGAAAATGGATAATAACAACTTTACAAGTCAACAACTCGTATGTTTGCAGAGAATTATGTAAGTCTCAAATGTGCTAATACAACTACTATCTCAATAAAAGTTAAAACAAAATCTATTGCTGTAATTAGTAAAAGCCTAAAAGCTTTGCGCCTGTCTATTAACTTTATAAGTGATAGAGTGCCCGCAAACTTATTTTGCGGAGTGAGTAGTTAGGAACCATTGCATTAAACTCATAGTGACACCTAGTTTGTCACGGACTTGAAAACCAACATAATATTTCGCATTGAAATATTTAGATGAGATTCAATATAATATCTATGACCCCAGAAATATGAATTCGGCAAATACAACATTCCCTACCTTGTGTCTACCGTAGAGTGGTTAGTGTCACGATTTCATTTCACATTTTCAGGCCTCAAAAGTAGGGTAAGAAAAAAAAGTAAGTATATATCCAAAATTACCACCAATTTACCATTGTAAGGAGGGAGCTAGGGGCCCCTCTTTACTGAAAAGATCCGCCCCGGGGGGTGAGCCCCAAATCTCTAGCTACATCTAGCTGACCATCTTACTCCAGTTCTTGCTTCCTTTCTTCCACATCTTGTTGTACAACCTTGTAATACTTTTATCTCTGTACAATTATAATGTTTTATCCCCATATACATCTGAGGGCTGAATGCTGAATTACCTCATAGGCCTCAGCTTAATACTAGTTTATATAACCCGATTCCATAAATTGTTTTCATGTAAGGAAATTATTAACACACAATCTAAGCCATTATATTTTCATTGTCATTACAATACCATTGTTTTACATGAGATGTGTGCAAAATACATGCCTTATACAGAACCTAATTTTTCCGATGATTATATTCTTTTTCATTGAATGAAATTGTACATTTGCTACTTGGTCCCATACCTTTTACTCAAGACCACCGGAGAAGGATATTGTTGGTAATTTGCACAATTCTGTACCAATATTACATTAAGTATTCTACACGTAAATCAATCTAGAATAAGGAACAAACTTGCAGATTCAGAAAGACTGCAGTATACTGCAATATATGTATCAATAAAGCCCTTAGGTAGCCTTTCATTATTCGTCAAGAGCGCAACAGAACATGGAGATATCGGATACAGCAGCGTCATCTGTGATAAGATCTACTTGGTTGTAACGTATCTGAAATGAGAAGTATATCAGTTATACAGACTAATTTTGCTTTATCTGAATAATTAATGGGATAGGAAATTATAGGAATAGCAGCCTCATCTCTAAAGATATTTGCTGAAAAATAATGTTAATACCGTTACCATCCTCATCTATAGGGAGCGTTTATATGTATATATATATATATATATATATATATATATATATATATATATATATATATATATATATATATATATATATATATACATATATATATATGTATATGTATATATATATAGATGTGTGTGTGTTTCGTAGTGCCTTTATATAAGTTTAAGACTGAGCTCCCATGGTCAGCGTTTATATGTATATATATATATATATATATATATATATATATATATATATATATATATATATGTATATGTATATATATAGATGTGTGTGTGTGTTTCGTAATGCCTTTATATAAGTTTAAGATGAGCTCCCATGGTCAATTTGAATTTTCAGCTATTGTCATAAAAATCCCTTCTTCGTTACATAGAGCATCAATTTACTATAAACATATTCCAATACATTTAAATTCGGAGGCTTGCTGTAATATTTAAGCAGTGATATCTATATTAAGAGAAATTACTAAAACCCCAAAGATCAGTCGCGAATTTCACGAGTCCCTGAAAAAAAAAAAAATGAAAACGCTTGATTGAAAAACTTACCTCAATTCCACAAATAGCCGAGTCTTTATCGCATTTTGCCCATAGGCCAAATGTGCCGTCATGGATCTGAAATCATATGTCAAATTAGCATCCGCTTACTTCATTTATTTATAATCAAAAGAAATTTCTAGTAACTGACTTGAATTAGAGTTCTCTTCCTAGAGGGTACACTCGGGCATGCCGTTCTATCTTATTTCTCTTTCCCTGTTTTTTTTTCTTTGAAGTTTTTATAGTTTAAATATGAAACATCTAATTTAATGTTGTTGCTGTTCTTAGTTTGATTGTTTATTACTTCTCTTTCAGTTTATTTCCTTGTTTTCCTTCCTCGGCTATTTTTCCCTGTTGGAGCCCTTGGGCCTTTAGCATCTTGCTTTTCCAACTAGAGTTATAGCTCATCTAATAATAATAATAATAATAATAATAATAATAATAATAATAATAATAATAATAATAACGATGATGATGATAATAATAATAATAATAATAATAATAATAATAATAATAATAATAATAATAATAATAATAATATTTTTTCATGTTGGAGCCCTTGTCCCTATAGCATTTTGCTTTTCCAACTGGAGTTATAGCTTATCTAATAATAATAACAATAATAATAATAATAATAATAATGATAATAATAATAATAATTATTATTATTATTATTATTATTATTATTATTATTATTAGTATTATTATTATTATTATTATTATCATTATTATTATTATTGATTCAAAAGCTCAAGATAGAGACGACTAGCGAAATCTAACAGAGGACATTTGCGTCAATAGGCGTATGAGATGATGTATATATATATATATATATATATATATATATATATATATATATATATATATATATATATATATATATATATATCAACAGTATGTGTGTGTTTATTGAAAAACCCTACCCTAAATAATTTAGCCTATTATACCACTCACTGTTAAGAAGTAGGCTAGTTGTTCTTCTATTTTGGTAACTGCTAAGTTATACGTCACATTTCACAGCTATTGACAAGTCTGGGGCAAACATTGATACACTTTTAGACCTATTGATATGAAACAAACCCATGAATATAAACACAATTTATGGTACCTTTAAAAGTACGCTTCTAGAAAGAGCACATTAACATACCCCAACGTTTTCGTCCATTGCCAACACCGTGCTTTCGCCATAGTTGCACTCCATCTCAACATTCTGCACCGCCACGTCGTCTCCTATCGTGCCTTGGGCTGGGAGAACTCTGGCCCTAAAGCCAGTCATTAGACCATTTTTGCAGCTTTTCATCCCTTTAGGAAAAAAAGAATCTATTCAAAACCCGAATGAAAGTTTTAGGTGTTTTCATGAATAATAATTTCATATTGTTTGCTCATATTGTGACACGTTTTTAATGACTACTTCTAACATCCAGAATTCTGGCATTAATTTCTATTGGAATAAGGTTACGACACTCTTACCAAATGGTGGTAGGTTTTAAGGTCCTTTAGATATACCCATAATATATCTAAAGGACCTTGATAAGCCTATTGATTTTGTTTTTTATTCGCGTGCGCTCTCTCTCTCTCTCTCTCTCTCTCTCTCTCTCTCTCTCTCTCTCTCTCTCTCTCTCTCTCAATTTTACTTTATCCATCCAAGATTAATTTAAGTAGGTCTATTTCATTTTAACGCACATACATATATGCAGTATCATCATCATTATTAGCCGTTACTAGTCCACTGTTGTTGTCGATGGGCACCATAGTGAGTAAAGAAATGTGATATCTGGTGTTCCTCGGGATAGTGTTCTTGGCCCATTATTTTCCATACTATATGCACATGAAATGCCGTTTGGCCAGGAAAACAAGCTTGTTCCATATGCAAATGATGCTACACTCTTTGCATCAATTCCATCTCCTAAATGTAGATCTGGGGTTGCTGAATCCCTTAATGGAGATATAGCTAAAATTAGTGCATGGTGCAAATAATGGGGCATGAAGTTGAATCCTAACAAAACTCAAAGTATGATTGTAAGAAGGTCAAGGACAATGGCTCCTCGACATCCAGATCTCAGCATTGATAATGTTTCTTCAACTCTGTATGACTTAAAATTTTAGGTATGATTCTCGATGGCAAATTTACTTTTGAGAAACATTAGGTATGCGTCTTCTCAAAGTCTTTCAAGATTTTTTGGTGATCAATCTATTCTGAAGAAGTGTTTTAATTCTTTTATTCTACCTTGTTTCGAGTATCATTTTCTTGTCTGATCTTCAGCTGCTGATTGTCATCTTGATTTGTTGGAGCTTAGCTAGTAATAATTATAATAACAACATGTCCTTCCACTAATTGTGTCTGTTTATGTCTTTCTATGTCAGTCCACACCCGCAAACAAAATTAGGTCGTCAATCCATATTCCTCTCTTCCTTCCCCTGCTTTTTCGCAATCTCTAAGGACCCATTTTGTTATTCTTAGTGTCCACATATCATCTGTCATTTTCATTATATGTCCTGCCCACGCTCATTTCTTTTTCTTAGATGTTGTTAGGATATCCTCTACATTAGTTGGCTCTCGTATACATCTCCTGTCTCATAGTGTTTATTCCCCTCATTATTCTTTCCATTACTCTTTGGGTTGTAACTAGTTTATGTTCTAAGGCTTTAGCAACGCTCTAAGTTATTGTTGCATAAGTTAATATTGGTAGGACCATCTGATTAGATAATTTTCTTTTTAAAGAAAGTGGAATTTTACTTTTCATAACCTCATTTAGTTTACCAAAAGTTCTCCATCCCATGTGTATCCTTTTATTTTCGGTCTCGTGTCCTGAGGAAACACTTACTGTCTGTCCTAAGTACGTGTATTCATTAAAAATCTCTAGAGGTTCGTCCATAACTCTTATTTGTTGTCTCTGCAAATACAGTACACAGGTGTGTATATACATACAGTATATATTAACAGATAAGAGACTGATTTTCCAGTAGATATTCTTTAGTAAGACCCCATTCACTCTTATGCCTCTCATCGCATTGTAGACCAAAGAGGTAGGCTACAAATAATTTATTTCCTTAACTTTTTTCATTCGTCATTTGTTCTTAAGACTAAGGCGTGAAGAAACGATACCTAGGGCCAAAATTTAAGTTTCCGCAATTTGGTTTAACCTTATTTTTGTTTATCATCAACATATATAAGAATTGAAACATAGGCCTACGCTTAAGATTGTGAGACAAGCCTAAGCTTACCTTTCCAGTCTCCTTTCGTCCCGACGGTAGATGTAACATACTCAGTGATATGGCCGTCAGATTTGCTGCAATAAAGCTTCACACCGTTCAGTGCCGTCTCGTCCGTATCCAAGAAGCTGTAGTCTTCGAACTAAATGAAGAGGATACGAAGTGGTTTTGAAACAAGTAAATTTTCAGAGAATTTTGAAATCTAAATTAAAATGTTCTTAAAACAAGTAGGTTATACGTGAAAGCTATTATAATACGTTCAGAAAATCATTATAGCACCGTTTAGGGTCTTTGTTTCAGTAAGATTTACAAATATTGTGACGCTTATAAACAAGTATATATGTATATATATATATATATATATATATATATATATATATATACTGTATATATATATATATATATATATATATATATATATATATATATATATATATATATATATATATATATATATACCAAGGCACTTCCCCCAATTTTGGGGGGTAGCCGACATCAAAAAAATGAAAAAAAAGGGGAATCTCTCCTCTCTACGTTCCTCCCAGTCTGACAAGGGACTCAACCGAGTTCGGCTGGTACTGCTAGGGTGCCACAGCCCACCTTCCCCCGTTATCCACCACAGTTGAAGCTTCAAAACGCTGAATCCCCTACAGCTGCTACCTCCGCGGTCGTCCAAGACGACCGGAGGAAGCAACAAGGCCTACCGGAACTGCGTCACAATCACTCGCCATTCGTTCCTATTTCTAGCACACTCTCTTGTTTCTCTCACATCTATCCTATCACCCAGAGCTTTATTCACTCCAGCCATCCACCCAAACCTTGGCCTTCCTCTTGTACTTCCCCCATCAACTCTTGCATTCATCACCTTCTTTAGCAGTCAGCCATTTTCCATTCTCTAAACATGGCCAAACCACCTCAACACATTCATATCACCTCTAGCTGCTAACTCATTTCTTGCACCCGTTCTCTCCCTCACTACTTCGTTCCTAACCTATCTACTCGAGATACACCAGCCATACTCCTTAGACACTTCATCTCAAACACATTCAATTTCTGTCTCTCCGTCACTTTCATTCCACACAACTCCGATCCATACATCACAGTTGGTACAATCACTTTCTCATACAGAACTCTCTTTACATTCATGACCAACCCTCTATTCTTTACCACTCCCTTCACTGCCCCCAACACTTTGCATCTTGCATTTACTCCCTGACGTACATCTGCTTCCACTCCACCATTTTCTGCAACAACAGACCCCAATTACTTATACTGATTCACTTCCTCAAATAACTCTCCATTTAACATGACATTCAACCTTGCACCACCTTCCCTTCTCGTACATCTCATAACCTTACTCTTACCCACATTAGCTCTCAACTTCCTTCTCTCACACACCCTTCCAAAATCTGTCACTAATCGGCCAAGCTTCTCTTCCTAGTCTGCAACCAGCAACTGATTTACATCCCATTCATGATCATTCTCGTCTGCTAGTTTCAATCCTCGTCCAAGCACTCGAGCATTCACCTCTCTCACCACTCCATCAACATAAAAGTTAAACAATGTATATATATATATATATATATATATATATATATATATATATATATATATATATATATACATATATATATATATATATATATATATATATATATATATATATATATGAGAGAGAGAGAGAGAGAGAGAGAGAGAGAGAGAGAGAGAGAGAGAGAGAGAGAGAGAGAGAGAGAGAGAGAGAGAGAGAGAGAGAGAAACAATCACCTGTCATTTTCATATTTCTGGAAGCCATGTAAACTGAAAATGAATGGTATTTACCATCATTGAAACGAATGCTAACCTGAAAGTTACACATTAATAATGATAATAATAATAATAATAATAATAATAATAATAATAATAATAATAATAATAATAATAATAATAATAATAATAATAATAATAATAATACCTTAATTTCAATATCTTGCACGAACGATCCCTCACTGCAGTATTCCACTTCTCCCCATTTCCCCCAGTCTAATCCATTACTTAACATCAAAGATTTAGTCACACGGCGATTTGGGACCTCAATGCCTGGAAGCTCTGAAAATAAAGGACGTCGTAAATGTTTAAGATGATTGCAAATATCGACATTTTCTATTCGTTATAAAACCCAATAAGGATTTTATTAACTCTAGCGACCCCTCTTAGTGTATGAGAGTCCATTACAAAATATACAAAATTACAATTTGACTTACAATAATAGTGCAAGATGGTAATACAAAGAAGCAAAACTACTTCTATTCACATACCTATACAATACTGTACATATATCCGTATACCCATATATGCCATGTATAATGGGGACATGAGCCCATATGGACTAGATAAAAAACTTATGATATATAACTAAAACTGTTCCATTATTATCTTTACAAATTTTGCTAGATTGCACAATTCTCTCTTATTGTCTATTTAAAACAATTGACTAAACTTTATACTATTTGGTCTAGTGTAATAATATCTTTTTTATATACAATTCTCTGAGGCTACTATAAAGACACACCAGAGTATAATAGTACTCATCGGCCAGTTCCAGGGTATTACACATTGGGCAATGTTTTTGTCCCTTGGGAAGCCGAATATCACTTATTAGCAACAGGAAGCCTATGGTTACTACATCTAAATCTACCGAGATACTTCCAATCATTATAATCCAGTTTGGTTAAATGTTAAATATTTCCTTAAGCCTAATTCAGTTTTAAATACTCGCCGGAAAGAATTGATGTGAGCCGTTACAAATATTGCATCTGCTAGCGTACTTGCATCATGTTAAGGATACTGTTTGTTTACACTTTACGTAACTAACATCACACATGTAATCGTCCTAGTCAGCAAATTATGGATTTTTAGTGAAACTAACTTCTAGTATTGTGAATTGTGTCATTTGAACGAAATGGACAAAAGAACAACACGTCAACATCGTATTGTGGAAGACAGAAATCTCTGAATTAGGTAAGATATTTTGTTTTCTCAGTTGGGGCAACATGGTTTTTCTTACTGACACGGAATGATATAGATAAATTGTCCAGTTTTCCATGGATTTATTATACGTCCAAGAACATAATGTATAGAGAAGAAAAGGTTTGTTTTACCATTATATACCATGTCATTTTCGGATGGAACGGGTGTCTTTCCTTAAGGTAAAGTTGGTTTTACTAGGAAAGGTTTCCCTGTCCGACAATACAGTAATACCCGAAGTTCGAACTTCGAACTTGAAACTGATAGACTCGTGCCAATGTTCCAGCCGTTTTAGAGAATTAGGTCCAGATGACAGCAGGGTGTGATAGGTGTGGAGCGGTAGTCTACAGTGCCTGAATTCAGGGGCAGCCACAGCTAATTGAAAAGTCAGAGCTAATCCCCTTTAAGAACTTTTAAAATGATATAAAAGATCGATGAGTTATTTTGGTTCTGTGTAGTTTTCTCAGTGGAGACGAAACAATTTTTGATATTGAAATGACAGGAGCAGCAACAGGAAAACCTAACCACAGACCTGTTTTGTTGGTCTGTGACCTAACGTGTTTCAGACATACATTGCAACTAAATACGTTTTTATAAGCTACGAAAAAAATCAGTGATATTAATCACAAACATGAGGAAATAAAGTGGTTCAAGAGTGCCAGAACAATAAAGAAAGATAAGGAAAATTGGTTGGATGAGCTTGCAAAACAAAAATAAATGGTAGGTAATTGGTGGTCTGTAATCAAAGATTTGAACGTTAGGAACAAAGAATTATCAACAAAAGACAAAACAGAAAATGTAGACATTAGTGAGGAGAGAACTAAGACAGATGGGGGGGGGGGGGAGAAAGAATACAGTAACCAACATTGAACTAAACAATGGGGAAAGAATAAATTAAGAAAAGGAGTATGTCCACAGAAGGACAAGCCCAGAAGTACCGAAAGAAATGCTCAGAAGATTGCGTGTACATTACAGAAATTAATTCTGTAAAGAAAGAGGCCTTGTACGCAGCCAGTACGAGAAATTCAGTCAACAAAGAAACACGACAAAGAAACAAATATAATACAAATTCTACAAATAAGGCAGGTACGTGAATGGAAATGAAAGTAAATATGGACATTGGCAGAATGACAGAGGATACAATAGAAATAATGATATAATTCCTGGGCAAGGTATGTGTAGAGATTATAGAAGGAAAGTCTGCAAAACAGGATAAACCCGTAAGTTCAGCCATGATAATCTAAGAAAGAAAGCAAAGACGCAGATACAGACAGCAAATAACAAAAGAAAAAGTAGTCGTATGAGTGACTTAGATGGCAAAGTGGGAAGTAAAAAAAAAAAAAAAAAAAAAAAAAAAAAAAAAAAAAAAAAGGTATCTGAAAATCAGGTAATTACTAGAAAATATGGGAAAATAATCCCACATGATAATTACTAATTGTAAATGGAGATGTAAAGGAACCTCGTGCTGTAAAGGATAAGAAATCTATGATTGATTAAGCCTTAATAAGAGAAATAAGATGAAGATATTCATAAAATTGTAATAGATGATGATAATGTAATAACCCCATATAGCATAAAAAAAAAGATACTTGAGATGAATTAAGGGATAAGCAAGACGGAAAGAAAGGAGATCTACAAAGTGGCAGGGAACCAACTGAAAGACAACAAATATAAAAATTAATTAGTGAAAATAGCCAAAGAAAAGGGTGGCATAAGATTAGAATGCTAGAAATGGCAAAAAAGGTAGGGAAAATAATGAAAATGTGTAGTGCTTAACAGACAAACGGGGAAAACAAGTAGTCACGAAGATAAGGAAAAATAATGAAACTTGAAAGAAACATCAGGAAAATATGGATTGATTTGGGAAAGGAAAGCAAAGAGACTAAAAGAACAAAACTGTGAGAGTTTCGTGTACCCATACATCTTGGAAGAAAAACAAAAGACGATGGTGTAAGAATAATCAAAGTAGAGAAGATCAAAGAAAAAGAAGAAATGAGCTCACCATTTTTTTTATTTCAAAAAGGAATTGATTGGAAAAAATAACAATAACTGCACAGTCATGATACACAGTGACATTGTCTTATTGAGCAGGACAGTGCCCTAGAGACTGACCATATATACATATGATCAGCGTCCAAGTACCCTCTCCACCCAAGCTAGGACCAAGGAGGGCCAGGCAATGGCAGCTGATGACTCAGAAGATAGACCTATAGGCTCCCCCAAACCCCCATCCTTAGCTCACAAGGATGGTGAGGTTGCAGTGACCAAAGAAACTTTGGTCAGGGATGTTACCACATCGGCCACCATGGAAGAGTGGGAGATGTTAATTCTCTCACAACATTAAAAAGGAAATAAAATGAAATTAGGAAACAGAAGATGAATATTTATTACAAACACTTTTAGTAAAATATTTGAGATAATTTGAGATAAATTACAGAACCTTTATGGAAAGTGCTGGAGCAGCAGCATTGAAGAAATTTGGCTTAAACATAATATGAAAATAGTTAAAATTAGAAATTGGGGAAACTGACTCTGAAAAAATGCCATCTAGAGAAGAATTCTGGAAAAAATAGAGGAAGAAATAAAGGAAAAGAAAATAGAGGGCTAGAAAAATTGAAGTTTGTGGAAGGGAATGACCCACAGCCTTATATTAGAGAAAAATGGGAGCCATGATAGTGAAGCTAAACATGGTCATTATAAAGCAAATTTCAGGGGAAAATACAAAGATGATGTTTGTGACCTGTGCAAGGAAAAGAAGATAATGCAGAATATTTATTTTCATGTCTAAATTGAGGCAAATTAAAGGTCGGGATATGAGTGGATATGTTGCAAAATTTGAGCATAAAGCTGGCGAAATACATAAGACAGATAGTTAAATGAAAGATGAGTTTAAAAACACTACAATTGGTTGCCAAAATTGATAACAAAGTACTATTCTAAGTTATTTTAAAGTAGAGAGATACGTAAACAAAACTTGAGATATTCATTAAGTTATTGCTTGTTATTATTGGAAAAGGTTCAATAAGAAGCTTTCTCTTGTAAGCTAATAGCTTTGCAGTTAAGTAATGGTTAATATTGCTCACAAAATGTCAGTGGAGTGATCAATTTGGAACCAGGAACCAAATATTTCAATTGCCAAGACGATCTTTAAAACATGGCCAAAGGAACATTGCATCGGTATTGAAACCATCACTAGCACAAATACTCAAAGGCAGTTGTTTCTGCTTAACCACACTGCAATTTCCACTTTAAGCTCACCATTTTCCAATTCACTTCCACGCACGAAGAAAATGCACCCAAAGACGACAAGGAAAACTCTCGCTGACATCCTATACACTCGACCACGGAATGACAAATGGCGACTTGATTGAGATACCTCTGCTACCCTACCATAGGTTATACCAAGGTCTATATCTGGACCGTGGGTTATACGTACTCACCGACCCATACACGGTGAATACGTTTTCAACACCTTTGCCAAGACGTCTTTGAAGTTTTTCATGAAAAAAAGTTTCTACTATTTATAGTTCAGTCTCAAATAGAACACGTATTTTCCCTTAGATATAAGAAATATAATGTACAAGTTTTCCATGGTTGTCTCACGGAAAGTTCATAGAACAGCACGCAACTCTGCATGCGTTGGTGTATGGGGGTTGGGGGAATTGTTGTTGAGGGGCGGGGGTTAAGATTAGTGACGCAAGCAGGTTGTTGTTTGAAATCTACCAACTCTGCTTGGATGTTAGGAACATACAAACAAGCAATCTTTCTCAATAACAAAACGCATTTAATCAATTTCCAAAGAAACTTGATGTCTACATAAGGACCCAATCCACAGGCAATAAAAGTAATCGACGTTCAAGTATGGCAAATAAATGTAATTTAAAGGTTGTCTACACATGAGAGGTTATATTGAAAATATAATGAATATGAATATTCTAGGCATTGCTTACAAGCATTAATATTATTCGTATTATGAATAGGTACCATAGAGGTTCATGAGAATTATTATTATTATTATTATTATTATTATTATTATTATTATTATTATTATTATTGTTATTATTATTATTATTATTATTACTACCCAAGCTACAACCCTAGTTGGAAAAGCAAGATGCTATAAGCCCAAGGGCTCCAATAGGGAAAAATAGCCCAGTGAGGAAAGGAAATAAGGAAATAAATAAATGATGAGAACAAATTAACAATAAATCATTCTAAAAACAGTAACAACGTCAAATCATATATGCCCTATATAAACTATTAACAACGTCAAAAACAGATATGTCATATATATACTATAAAAAGACTTATGTCAGCCTGGTCAACATAAAAACATTAGTTTGAGTTTCGTATAAGGTTTCAATAAACAACATTTTGGTGAGCTTTCTGCCTCGGCCAACAGTAACTATTGTTTCGATTTTATAGTGAGCCATCCCTATAAATTATTATTATTATTATTATTATTATTATTATTATTATTATTATTATTATTAGCTACAACCATAGTTGGAAAACCAGGGGGCTATAAGTCCAAGGGCTCCAACAGGGCAAAATAGCCCAATGAGGGAAGGAAATAAATAAATGATATGAGAAATGATAATATTTTAAAAATAGTAACAACATCAAAACAGATATTTCATATATAAACTATAAAAAGACTTATGTCAGCCTTTTTAACATAAAAACATTTGCTGTAAGTTTGAACTTTTGAAGTAGTAGTAGAAGTAGTACTAGTAGTATTAGTATTCATTATCCTTACTTGAAAATTACCGTTAAGTTGAAAACGCCATTAAAAGTTTAGGGAAATGCGATTCTTATCTCAATACAGCTTTATAATTCCCACGGTAATCAGGGACGCATTAAGCTTTCTGTAATTTTTACCTGGTTTAAAACAATTTTTTTTGAAGAGGCATTACTGATAGCATTTCAAAAGATCTATCTTAATTGTAGGAGAAAACATATTATTATTATTATTATTATTATTATTGTTGTTGTTGTTGTTGTTGTTGTTGTTGTTGTTATAATTATTATTATTACCTCCGCCAAGGAGGTTATAAAGTCGAGTCGGTTTATTTATGTATTTGCCTGTGTGTGTATCTGTGGATAGGATTACGTCAAAACTACTTGACGGATTTTGATGAAATTTTCACCGAAGATAGACCTTAGGTCATGGACGACCCCAATAAATTTTGCAGATGATCCGGTTTCGGATTTGCATTTTTTTTCGCCATTTTAAAGTTAACGTTAAAACAAACCTACGGATTTTTTTTTATGAAATTTTCACCAGAGATAGATCTCCAGTCATGGGCGACTCTATTAACTTTTGGAGAAGATCCGGTACCAGATCCGGATTCTAGATCCGGATTTGGATTTTCCCAATTATAAAAATTACGTCAAAGTGAATTGACTCATTTGATTTTTACCAAATTTTAACAATGGATAGATATTATGCATCGAAAGAAACCATGAAATTTTGGATGTGATGCGGATCAAGATCACGATTCTGTGTCAACATTGCACTTTTCAAAGGGGGAGGCGATGTCCGTAGACTTTAATTAAATGTTGGTAATATTCATTGGCGGAGGACTGAAATCTCCGATTGCCCTTGTTATTATTATTATTATTATTATTATTATTATTATTATTATTATTATTATTATTACTACTCAGTTCAATCGCACCGTTTAACCTTCATTGATTCTCGAAAAGCCAGGCGCGAAAGTTTTATCTACTAGACGAGGAGTTAAAACTAGAAGAGAGCTTAAATAGAGTTGGACAAGTTTGCTGGAGGAAATTGGGAATGGGGAAGGAGTTGATGGACACTGCAAAGAACCTTTTACATATTTTTCTACTGAAATTCAGAGGATTGTTGCAGTACCCTTTAATACGAGGTTACTGCTTTGATGCAGAAGTATAGAAATGAAGTCATTTTGTAAATGTTGATACTGATGCAATTAGATTCTCAGAAAAAGGGTGTTATCGTAGGGTAACTTCAGAAAATTATCGTACTTGACCAAATTTATTTCCAATGAATATTGCATTTGTTTAATCAAAGCTGCTCAGCTTTCATGTGCCGTAGGATAAATGTGGTTTTATATGATATTTGTTTTTAACTTTGATAGGAGTAGTAATTTATTTATAATTTCCTAAGTTTGAATAAATATTTCCTCGACATATTTCATGCCTGGAAGGAAACTAGTATTTTACTATTTCCAATAAGGGGAAAAATAAATGGAACATGTAGCAATACTCTCATACCTTACGTTCCAAAGGTTATGTACAGTTAGAAATTTGCATTAAAAACCATAAATGCCTGGTAACATTTATTCCAAGATTTTTACCGTTTTAAAATGGATATATTGACGTAAAGAAGTGATATTACGGTCCCCAACCCGTAAAAAATAACAACAATAGTATGGTAAAATTACCGTCACCTGTATTTTACTGAAATACGGCTGAGAACAGTATATTTTTACTGAGAATTTCCGATTGAAATTACGGCTTGTTTTAACAGTGTAGCTTCTGGTTACACATAAATCTGATCTGTTTCACATTCTTCAACCACTGTTTTTGTTTACAGTGCTTGCCATTTTCCACATCTGACCATAATATAATTTCGTCTTGTGACATTTCCTGTCCTCTAGGGACTCATTTGCATCGCTGAGTTCTCGAATAATTGCAACAAGCGTCTGCTGATAGACTGAATAGAATTGCTTGTATTTATTAGTTTTTTGTCTCGCGACTAGCCTCCTATCAGCCAAAATTCACGCTTTCTCTTAGAAATACCCTTAGTTCAGCGTATTTCTCCAGTCGCACGGCATCTGCAAGGCTACACGAGAGCTTACACAGCAAGTTCTATAGAGTACTTAGACCTTGGTACAGGGTGACTTATCTATCTCAATGACGATGGTGTATTCTCATTGAAAGGATTAGAGGGATTCATATTTTTCTTTCCGTTTGATTTCTCTTTAGTGTGAAAGGCTCAGCAAGAATGTGTTGATCTTTGGACCTTATAACAACGTTTTGCTATCAATTTTATTATAATTTTTTTTTTTTTTTGTAATACCATTTTGTGGCCTGTTTAGCACCAAAAAATCTTACTAAGTGCTTTATCTGGATTGAATTGAATTTATGCATTTGTCTCATGAAGTCCAACACGGTGACCTGGGAGGCCATTCATTGCCACTATGCTTTCTCATCCACGCTTCCCACACTCTTAGCCAGTGACCTAAGTTCATACACCTCACGCGATCCTTTTAGTACTGCAACTTTCGTGCTCTTTGTCCGACGATTGCTTACATAGCCATCTACAAAGGTTTTCAGCTTATCCTCCTTTATTGGACTTTCAAACTTATCTGATTTTTCCTTTTGTTGGTACATAGAGGAGGATTTCAGGGATTTATTTACTTATTTTTTGTTTATCTATTTAGTTGTTTATTGATTTATTCATTTTGGAATTTGAAAGTTTTGAAGGTCAAGTGAAATTACAATGGAATTACAATCAACTTTATTTCATTTAATCAGCCAGCTCTGTAGGAGTCAAGTATGGATCATTGGGATGGTGAATCACCCCCCCCCCCTCTTTAATGATGATGAGTTTAATTCAAAGATATTTCATTCAATTGTATGTTCTCCTCCGATGAATTTTGGGAGGTCTTGTTAAATGCCAGTTTTCTCCCTAGTTGAGGGAACAGCAATACAACGTCATATCAGAGACGGCCACATCGTCGTCAACAAGGTTTGGGGGTTCGTAACGAATCTGAAAACGAGAGATAATCATTCTTAGAGATTTTCGAATTTTGGTTTGAAGATGGTGTGATTCTAAATTCGATTTTATAATTTCTTTATAGTGGAGTTTCTGAAGTTGACGGGTTGGTAATGTATTAGTATATTTAAAAGGTTAAGGTTATAGTAAATTCTATATCAATGTTTTTTTAAAGTCAATTTTACAATTATTTGTATTGAAAAATCATGATTTAATCTACAATTCGAGGTGCTAAAGTGCAAGAACACTAAAGTCATAGCTTTGATCCTGTATGATTTGATTTATAAATTAGTTAATAAATGTCTATG
>NC_090759.1:64137096-64162096 GCF_036898095.1 Palaemon carinicauda
GTTTACTCAAAAGCGCCGTCGTGACCCCATGATCCCTTGCAACAAAATGGTATGATTTGTGGAAGATTTTGTGGGTTTTTGCAAAGCGCGAGCGGTAAGTTAAATCAAAATGAAACCTCATGTTTGTAATTTTGTTGAGAGAAGAAGTTTTTCATTTGGAAATTATTTGTACTATTATCACCATTACTAATAATAGTACTATAAGATATTAGTCCTTACTTTAACTTCGATATCCATGGCAAACGAGCCCTCTTCGCAAAACTCATCTTCTCCCCACTTGCCAGCGTCGAAACCATTGTCCAGGAAGAGAGTTTTCGTAGTCGGGCGATTTGCTGTAAGGAGAATAATTAACGTTTTTTAAACGCTATTGCGACCATAGAGCAAATTCATATCTATATCAGTTTAGTGAGATCTGTGTTACTCTATGGACATAAGTCGTGGTATGACAATGAAACACTCTCCAATATATTTAGTAGATTTGAGAACAAAGCCCTCAGAAGGATATTGGGAGTTGAATGCTAGGATAGGATTAGAAATGAAACTATAAAAGAGATTAATCAAGTGCCATATGTGGATGAGATCATGATGAGGGGTGGATGGAGATGGTTTGGGAATGCTCTTCGCACTCCCCAGGAGAGATTAGTTCACCAAACGTTCAGTTGGGCTCCACAAGGCACTAGAAGAGTTGGAAGACCCAGTCCTACATAGCTGAGGGCTATGAAGTGCGGTGTAGGAGATAATGAATGGAGAAGTATTAGATTAAAAGCTCAAGATAGAATCGACTGGCGTAATCTAACCGAGGCCCTTTGCGTGAGAAGATGATGATGAAATCCTTTTCAAAGCAAATCTAATGAATTTATTCGAAATCTACTTGTTAGTATAGGAAACCAAAGTTTATTTTTCTCCATGTGACATAACTCCCTAAAGTTCTGGGATCATAAGTCCCTTTCAAAGGCAGATATAAAAACCAAATGTCGATTCCATTTTTTTCTAGATCAAGTCAGCCTTATGCTTGCACGGGCTCTTGCTTAGGGAGCACCCCCATAACATTATCCGTAACATACCTGCTATTCCCAGAAGGACATAGCTGAAGAGGACGCAGAGAGAAGCCTGGCGCAGCATATCTGTTAAAAGCAAACTGTTGACTGAGATATTTCCAGATGTTGATGAAATTACGCACATCTTTTTTTCCTCTCGTGTACTTTATAACCGGGGTCTCATTTTTTTTTTTTTTTTTTTTTTTTTTTTTTTTTTGTATCATTGGAAAATCAGACCTTTTTTTCTCTACTTTACATAAGCATAGTTTTTTGCAGTCCGTTGAATGACATTGGTCATCTTATGAAAGAGTTATCCATTGCCTCAGTCACGTGATCATTACAGTGAGTGGCAGTCGTTGAGATTATGGATTTTATAGTTTTTATACCAATCATGTAAAATGACTGATTTAGTAGATCTCATTATACGACTGTTGCCTTGAACTTTCTCGTTCTTATGAAATTTTAATATCTTTGCTGAATCAACTATATTTTTTTCGTTATTTACTTTATCTTTTAGCTGTTCTTTTAATGGTATCAAAACTTTGTTCCCATGAATATTCTTGTATTGCATCGGCTTATTCAAAGAAAATTTTTCGATCTCTCTCTCTCTCTCTCTCTCTCTCTCTCTCTCTCTCTCTCTCTCTCTCTCTCTCTCTCTCTCTCTGTGTGTGTGTGTGTGTGTGTAAGTGCCTTTTGTATGAGATTTTCTCTGGCAAGAAATGTAAATTTTTTGGTGTACCTGTTGATTTTTCTTGAATTCTCTCTCTCTCTCTCTCTCTCTCTCTCTCTCTCTCTCTCTCTCTCTCTCTCTCTCTCTCTCTGTGTGTGTGTGTGTGTAAGTGCCTTTTGTCTGAGATTTCCCCTGGTAAGAAATGTAAATTTTTTGCTGTACCTGTTGATTTCTCTCTCTCTCTCTCTCTCTCTCTCTCTCTCTCTCTCTCTCTCTCTCTCTGTGTTTGGTAGAAAGTCTCCCTGTCTTACGTTTTCTGCCACGTCCTCTAGTGATAAGAGCACTGGGTAAGCTTTTCAAGTGATGCGAAGACCTTCGTGTGAACATCTCTTCAGAAGGACACAATTACCATCTATTAACCCAAATAGGGAATCTTTTTTTTTATAACACTGCTAAAGGGCATGAATCTACAAGGAGAGCTACTGAGAGGATTCTTTCTAAACGGAGTTATTTGTAGGATAGATTTTGATAAGAAGGTACGTGTACGTGCAGACATACACAGGCACATATAGCTTCTCTCTCTCTCTCTCTCTCTCTCTCTCTCTCTCTCTCTCTCTCTCTCTCTCTCACTCTCTCTCTCTCTCTCTCTCTCTCTCTCTCTCTCTCTCTCTCTCTCTCTCTGTATATATATATATATATATTATATATATATATATATATATATGTATATATATATATGTATATATATGTATATATATATATATATATATATATATATGTATATATATGTATATATATATCTATATATATGTATATATACATATATATATATATATATATATATATATATATATATATATATATATATATATATTGATTGATTGATTGTGTGCGTATGTTATGAGAGCAAGAAATTGCGTTTTAGAGAAACATCTAGAATCTAGAAGATAAAATCAAACCGGATAAACAGCGTGGGAAGATACAGGTGACAGAAGCAATTAACGAAAAATGCAGTTAAGTTTCTCTGAAAAAAAAATGAAAAAATAGATATTTCGAAATAGGTTTAGGATTTTTATTTCAACGTAGTTTAGTTGATTACGTCGGTAGAATGAAAGCATAATAAGGATAATGGATATAGATTTGGGGTGACATGACAACATTTTAGTCTAGCACGTATTAATACTTTCATGCTTTATCAAGGTCATTTTGAAATATGATAGTATATGCATGTAATATACCTGTACATTTCCTTTTATATATATGAATGTATATATATATATATATATATATATATTGTATACATACACTATATATATGTATATATATATATATATATATATATATATACATATATATATATATATATATACATATATATAGTATACATACACTGTATATATATAAATATAAATATATATATATATATATATATATATTGTATACATACACTGTATATATATAAATATATATATATATATATATATATATATATATATATATATATATATATATCTTTCTGAGTTGGGATACATTAGCCTGGGTAAAGCGTTTGTAAAATGCCATGATCAGCAAAGCTGTACTATTCAGGATCACCCATACTAGGTTGGTTTGCTGTGAGCGATCAGACAAAAATCTCTCACCATCCCCAATCCACACTGGCTAGCGTGGATATAAAAACTGCCCAAATCCCAGACATGAATAAGGACTTGTTTGAGGCCTTTGTCCTGCAGGGGACTAGAAACGGCTGCATTTGTTGGAGTTTTGTGTGTGTGTGTATATATATATATATATATATATATATATATATATATATACATACATATATATATATATATATATATATATACTTTATATATATATATATATATATATATATATATATATATATATATATATATAGATAGATAGATAGATATATACTGCATATAAATAGACCTATACTATATATATATATATATATATATATATATATATATATATATATATATATATATATATATGTGTGTGTGTGTGTGTGTATATATGCGCGTGTATGCATATACATATATGTATATATGTATATATATACTATATATATACATATATATATATATAATATATATGTATATATAATATATATATGCATATAATATATATATATAAATATATATATATATATATATATATATATATATATATATAGATAGATAGATAGATATATACTGCATATAAATAGACCTATACTATATATATATATATATATATATATATATATATATATATATATATGTGTGTGTGTGTGTATATATGCGCGTGTATGCATATACATATATGTATATATGTATATATATACTATATATATACATATATATATAATATATATGTATATATAATATATATATGCATATAATATATATATATATATAAATATATATATATATATATATATATATATATATATATATATATATATATATATTTACAACAAAGGCAGCCGTTTCCAGTCCTCTGCTGGACAAAGGCCTCAGTCATGTCAATTCATGTCTGAGATTTGGCCAGTTTTCATCACCATGCTGGTCAGTGCGGATTGGTGATGGTGGTAGATTTTCGTCTGATCTTTTACAACAAACCAACCTAGTATGGGTGGCCCTAACTAGTACAGCTTAGTTGAGCATGGTGATTCACAAACCCATTCACCACATTAAGGTATCCTCACTCAGAAAGGGCTATATATATATATATATATATATATATATATATATATATATATATATATATATACTGTATATATATATATCACATCATCCATTACTAGTCCACTGCAGAACAAAGGTCTCAGGCATGTCCTTCCACTTACATCAGTTTATGGACTTTCTGTGCCAGTCCATGTTCGCAGACTTCCTTAGTTCGTCGATCTATCGTCTTCTCTTCCTTCCTCTGTTTGTTTTGCAATCTTTAGGGACCCATTCTGTTATTCTTGATGTCCATATATTATCTGTCATTCTCACTATGTGTCCTCTCTTGTCCATGCCCATTTCTTTTTCTTAAAGTTGTTAGAATATTCTCTACTTCACTACTTTTTAGAGAAAGTGGCATTTTACTTTTAATAATCTCATTTTGTTTACCAAATGCTCTCCATCCCATGCTTATCCTTATTTTAATTTCAGTCTCGTGTACTTGGAAACACTTACTGTCTGTCCTAAGTAAGTATAATCATTAACAATCTCTAGGGGCTTGTCCATAACTTTTATTTATTTTTCTGCATTTTCATTGATCATTATCATAGTTTTACTCATATTCGTTTTCAGTAAGACATTTCTGCTTTCTCTATTCAAATCTTCTATCACCTGTTGCAATTCTTCCCATGATTCATTAACACAACTATATCATCTGACAATCTTTATTTATTAAGGTATTCCCCATTCATATTAACTCCTACATTTTCCCAATCTATATCTTTAAAAACTTCTAGACGTGTTGTGAATAATTTAGGAGAGATGGGGTCTTCCTGTCAAATACTTTCTTAATAGGAATTTTCTCACTATCTTTATGTAGTTTTATTATCGATGTACTTCCTGTATAGATATCTTCAGGTGTTTTAACATAAGATTCTTCTATTCCGTGTTATTGAAGAGCTTTCATTACTGCTCATGTTTTGACAGAATCAAAAGCTTTCTCATAGTCAATAAATGCTATTCATAGTGGTTTGTCATACTCTGTTGAATTTTCCATTAGCTGGTTAATTTCATGGATATGATCAGGTTTTTAATTCCCACTTCTAAAGCCTGCTTACTCTCTTTGCTGTCTTCTATACGGCATAATATGTTCTTTGTAAATATTTTGTATATTACGGAGAGTAAACTTATTGGGCGGTAATTTTTCAGGTCTTTAATGTCTCCCTTTTTTGTGAATTAGTATAATGATAAATTTTTTTCCAAGCTGTAGGTATTGAGCATTTTTTGCAGACATTTGGTGTATAGTTAGACCATATTCTCATACTGCTTTGCTTCTTTAGGTGCCTTCTAATGCTTTATTTACTTCTACTGTTACGTTTTGTACCGACTCACTTGTTTCATTATTTGTATTGGTGAAGTTATTGCCTTTATCGCTATTGTATAGCATTGTAAAGAAATCCTCTGTAATTTTTATCACTCCATCTCTATTGTGGATGATATTTCCATTTTCATCCTCTAAAGCAAACATCTGTTGGCGCCTTGTTCCAAGTCTTCTTCTCATCAATTTGATGCTTCTTCTTTTCTTTATTGTTTCCTCAATTTTGGTCTGATTACGTTTACGAATATCTTGGGTCTTTAGTCCGTTCTGCGAATTCTATCTTATCTCTCATGAATTTTACCCTCACTACCATTTTTTTTTATTTGGATTTTGGCCATTTCTGATAGTTTTTCTGGTCTTGTCTAGGAACTCTTCCATGTATCTCTCGTGCTGATTCCAATACAAATTTTGCTGTGTATATATATATATATATATATATATATATATATATATATATATATATATATATATATACATATATATATAATATGTATAAATAGATAGATAGATATTAGATGTGCTGATTCCAATACAAATTTTGCTGTCCATATACATATATATATATATATATATATATATATATATATATATACATATATATATATATATATAATATGTATAAATAGATTGATAGATAGATAGATAGATAGATGTGCTGATTCCAATACAAATTTTGCTGTCCATATATATATATATATATATATATATATATATATATATATATGTATATATATATATATATATATATATATATATATATATATATATATATATATATATAGATAGATAGATAGATAGATAGATAGATGCTGTATAGGTATATGTATTGTATATACACATATTCCTCTCTTGAACGTGGTTAGGACAGAAGAGCTAGTATCCCAATAGGGAGATTGCTAATCTCATACTCCTTTCTATGACCCCTGCAGATATTGGTAATCCCCTACCCAAGGCAAATCATACCAAGCGAGAGTTAGGTGCTCTACCAGTGGTTCCCAACCTTTTTCCTGTCATTTCCCCCCTGCACCCAGTGCAACCCTCCAGATTTCCCCCTTCATGTGTATGAGGGAAAGAGTAGTTGAAACACACTGTGACGACTTACGAATTTATTTTTCCATTATACAAATATACTGATAAACAAGTAGTTACAGAGTAAAATGGATAGAGAGCGGTTAGTAACAACTAACCGCATAGCCATAGAGCTATGAGGTTAGTTGTTACTAACCGCTCTCTATCCATTTTACTCTGTAACTATTTGTTTATCAGTATATGGAGAACGCTAGTAGCAAAATAAAAGGACTTTTGTTTATTCTTCTACTTCAAAATTGAATTAGTGAGAAGGTTGAGGCTGCTTCTTGTGCACCAGTGTATCAATATCAGGGCTAGCTTTGTCACCTGATATTTTTTTTAGTTAGTAGGTAGCGTAGTTATTTCCCCCCTGGTAGCTTCAAATTTCCCCCAGGGGGAAATTTCCCCCAGGTTGGGAACCACTGTGCTATACCTTTCATTTCTAAAGATAGGACATGGGGTTTCCACATATGATTATGTGTATTACGATAATTTGGTCCACTGAAAAACAACCAACGTACGTGGATCTATTTCGAAACTCTTACATAAAATACTGAAACTACTGTGAGAAAACTACACCTGTTACAAAGCTCAAGGTGACTGCAGCACAGGCAAGCATCGACGAAAGATAAGAAATGGCCATGTCCAAAGTTTCGTGTGAATGTTTTCCACCTGTGTTTAGTGTTGAATAATGTCAGTCTTACGTGAGCTTATATTTACATTTTTATATTGTGCTTGTATTTAAGAGTGTTATTAAAGGTTAATTTAAATGTTGGTTAAGACTCTAATGCGAAGAAGACGGGAGGAAGATGAATAGGGGGTTTTGTTTAGGTTTGCTGGTGTTGTGTCAACAACCTCCAAAGAACGGCTGGCTTGAAATAGGTTAGATTTGAAGAGTCATGGAATACAAAAGGAAAAAGAGAATACCAAGGACTGGTCGTAAATGGAAAGAAACAGTTACTGAACTGTGGAATTTGATCGATTGATTGATTTAAAGTTTTCAGGCATACGATTGCCATAAGGAAAGGAATTTTCCTTTAAGAATAATTACTTGTGCCATATATTTTCATTCTGATTCTGTAAAGAAGAAACTCTATAGCTATAGTAAGTAGCTCTTCTGGGAGAAGGACACTCCAAAATTAAACCATTGTTCTCTAGTCTTGGGTAGTGCCATAGCCTCTGTACCATGGTCTTCCACTGTCTTTGGGTAGCGTTCTCTTGCTTGAGGGTACACTCTGGCACACTTCTCTGTCCTATTTTTCTTCCTCATCTTATTTTAAGTTTGTGTAGTTTATATGGTAGTAGGTTGGCCAGGGTACCAGCCACCCGTTAGGCTACTACTGCTAGAGAGTTATGGGGTCCTTTGACTGGCCAGACAGTACTACATTGGAGCCTTCTCTCTGGGTATGGTTCATTTTCCCTTTGCCTACACAGACACACACGCACATACATAATAGTCTGGCCTATTCTTTACAGACTCTCCTCTGTCCTCATACACCTGACAGCACTGAGATTACCAAACAATTCTTCTTCACCCAAGGGGTAAACTACTGCACTGTAATAGTTCAGTGGCTACTTTCCTCTTGGTTAGGGGCAGAAGAGACTCTTTACCTGTGGTAAGCAGCTCCTGTAGGAGAAGGACACTCCAAAATCAAATCATTGTTCTCTAGTCTTGGGTAGTGCCATAGCCTCTGTACCATGGTCTTTCACTGTCTTGGGTTAGAGTTCTCTTGCTTGAGGGTACACTCGGGCACACTATTTTATCTTATTTCTCTTCCTCTTGTTTTGTTAAGATTTTTATAGTTTATATAGGAGATATTTATTTTAATGTCACTGTTCTTAAAATATTTTATTATTCCTTTTTTCCTTTCGTAACTGGGCTATTTTCCTTGTTCGAGCCCCTGGGCTTATAACATCGTGCTTTTTCAACTAGGGTTGTAGCTTAGCAAATATTAATGATGATTATAATATGAAAGATCTATTTTAATGTTATTCCTGTTCTTAAAACATTTTGTATTGTTTATTACTTCTCTGGTAGTTTATTTATTTCCTTTCCTCACTTGGCTATTTTTCTCTGCTGGAGCCCTTGTGCTTATAACATCCTGCTGTTCCAACTAGGGTTGCAGGTTAACTAGTAATAATAATAATAATAATAATAATAATAGTAATAATAATAATAATAATAATAATAATAATAATAATAATAATGATAATAATAGTAATAATAATAATGATAATAATAATATACCCTATTATCAAGATTGAGAAACTAAAACTTCATTTGATTTTATTATTCGAAGAATTTTAGAGGAAAGGAAACAAGGAAAATCAAATATTTTAAGAACAGCAACAACACTGAAATAAATACATCCTATATAAACTATAAAATCTTTAATAAAACAAGAGGAAGAGAAATTATATTTAATAATGTGCCCGAGTGTACTTTCAAGTATGAGAACTCTAACCCAAGACAGTGGAAGACGATGGTACAGAGGCTATGGCACTACCCAAGACTAGAGTACAATGGTTTGATTTTGGAGTGTTCTTCTCCTAGAAGAGCTGCTTACCAAAACTAAAGAGTCTCTTCTACCCTTACCAAGAGGAAAGTAGCCACTGAACTATTACAGTGCAGTAGTTTACCCCTTGAGTGAAGAAGAATTGTTTATTAATCCCAGTGTTGTCAGGTGTATGAGGACAGAGGAGAGTCTGTAAAGAATAGGCCAGACTATTATGTATGTGTGTGTGTGTGTGTGTAGGCAAAGGGAAAATGAACCATACCCAGAGAGAATGCTCCAATGTAGTACTGTCTGGCCAGTCAAAGGACCCCATAACTCTCTAGCAGTAGTATCCTAACGGGTGGCTGGTACCCTGGCCAACCTACTACCATATAAACTATACAAACTTAAAATAACAAGAGGAAGAAAAATAGGACAGAAAAGTGTGCCAGAGTGTACCCTCAAGCAAGAGAACCCTACCCAAAGACAGTGGAAGACCGTGGTACAGAGGCTATGGCACTACCCAAGACTAGAGAACAATGGTTTAATTTTGGAGTGTCCTTCTCCCAGAAGAACAATTACAGTGCAGTAGTTAACCCCTTGAGAGAAGAAGAATTGTTTGATAATCTCGGTGTTCTCAGGTGCATGAGGACAGAAGAACATCTGTAAAGAATAGGCCAGTCTATTCGGTGAATGTGTAAGCAAAGGGAACGTGCACCGTAACCAGAGACAAAGACCTAATGTAGTACTGTCTGGCTAGTCAAAGGACCCCATAACTCTCATTAGATTGCCAACACCGTGTTTTGACTTCTTAAAGATGCTAATTTCATGCAAGTGTTTTTCTCCGCATAAAGTTGTCATTTCTGGTCAAATTGGGGATATTTTGGTTTCAACACACATCCTTACTCCGTTCTATAATTCATCCTTGTCTGTATTTCACTCTAAGAACAGATACCTTACTTACACAACGGACTCTTGTATAAAAAACAAAAAAAAAACTTTGCCCCAAAATGGAAATCCGACCCGAAACTGATAAGTTGTAAGTCGAGATAAAGCAAAACGTACTTTTCCAATATTTTTTTTTTTTTTTTGAGACAGCATTGCAGAAGGTGTTTATCCTTTTTGCCTTTCGGGAGATTTCGTCTCAGTCGGTTCTGAATCAACAAGACGACAATATGAATTCTCTCCCTGTTGCCATCTGCTTCCTCCTCTACGGCTGCGCGGGTAAATATGGAACCAGGAATACTGGAAATTGAAATAGTACATATATATATATATATATATATATATATATATATATATATATATGTATATATATATATATATATATATATATATATATATATATGTATATATATATATATATGTGTGTGTGTGTGTGTGTGTGTCTGTCTGTCTGTATGTATGTATGTATGTATATATAGATTTTCTCTCTCTCTCTCTCTCTCTCTCTCTCTCTCTCTCTCACTCTCTCTTTATATATATATATATATGTATATATATATATATATATATATATATATATATATATATATATATATATATATACTGTATATACAGTATATATATAGACAGGAATTTGATATTGTATTCACGTATCATAAGCGTTTAGTTATCATAGCCTTATATCAAGCCCTTGTCAATGCCTTTTGACATGCTATAGGATTTAGGATTCCATATATATATATATATATATATATATATATATATATATATATATATATATATATATATATATATATATATATCCCCTACATTAATCATAAACGCCCTCTCTGATCTACAGCTGCTGCCGAGGTATCACTTCCAGGACGTGTCGTCACCAAAAACCTCGTTATAAACAATGCGTTGGATTTCGGAACGTGGGGTGATGTCGAATACTGCTTAGATGGGAGTTACGTTCAGAACATTGAAGTTATGGTATGTGTCGATCTTTATACCTATTCCTCTAATTACGCCGTTTATCTGAATGGTCTTTTGAGAAATAGATTAGTCCCGCTTTCATAGTCTAATTTGAAAATTTTTATTTTAATTCCGTAGTTGGTACACCATTTTCCAACTAGGGTTATTGCTTAGCAAGTAATAATATTAATGATAATAATAATAAAAAATAAAAATGATAATAATAATGTTAATAATAATAACAATAACAACAATAATGATGTTCTTTCCAGCAACTACAACATAATTTCGTCCTGTCGTTTCATATAGGCCTACTACAAAATTGAATAAAATATTGATTTCATCCGGTTTCTTGTGAGAAGTTCGTAATAGAATAAAAAATTTCTTAGAATTTCTTGTCCGAAATTTATTACGCGATATTAATATCATTTCGTTACTAACAACATTGCTTTCTCCCGGTGACAGTTTCAGCCATACTCCATAACCCATCTGGACGAGACTGCCATTAATGCTGTGAAGCTGTTCTGTGTAAGTAAAGCTGGACAAAGCACTGGGTACATCACCTCAAAGGTCGGCGAGAGTGGAGATTGGCAAGGTAATACAAAAGTATGTTTTTATGTTGAACAGGCTGACATAAGTCTCTCTTCATAGTTTATTATAACAGATCTATTTCAAATTGACTGCTGATCTTAGGATATTTCAAATTCATTATATATTAGGCCTACTTCTCATATAGCGTATTTATTCCCTTATTTCCTTTCGTCGCTGGGCTATTTTTTCCCAGTTGGAGCACATCATAGTTTCTCTTCATTTTAATATATGACAAATTTATTTTAACCTTGAAGGTGATATTAAGATATTTTTTTTTCATATTTTTTGTTTATTACTTCTCATATAGGTTTTTTTTTTTATTTCTTTTCCCCTAGGCTATTTTTCATAGTTGGAGCCCTTTGCCCTAAGCATTCTGCTTTTCCAACTAAGTTTGTAGCTTGGATAATAATAATAATAATAATAATGATAATAATAATAATAATAATGATAATAATAATAATAATAATGATAATAATAGTAATAATAATAATATACTTATTAGGTATTCCGAAGAACAGTTTTCACCAAAAATATCTGGGCTCATTTTCATTCATCATTTGCTTGCCCAAACTTTGAGTTAGATATCCGTTTGTTGTCGATAATGAATATTTTCTAAACCAAATGAAAATAAATGCGATATGAGTAATGTTTCCTTTGGTCTAGTTTCAAGCACCGGAAGGTTTGCCATTGGTTTACCCCTAGTGATTTGAAATTCAAAATTAAAGGCTCGTTATAACAGCCATTCGCCCAAAACAGATTTCCTTCTGTCCTTTATCTTCATGTTTTGGCTCCTCCTTACTAGGTCTTCAACTTCTTTAACTTTCCTTTCCTCCAGGTTTCACTACTAAAATATTCTAAATATTCTCCCGCAGGTGTGAGAATGTGCCCCAACGGACGCATGACTGGCGTGAGGGCCAGAGTGTTGCCATATCAGGGATCTTCTGGTGATGACGTCGCCGTCCAGAACATTGAGATTCAGTGCAATTATGGAGAAAGCACAGTTCTGGCCTTAGATGAGACACTCCTCAGCAAAGATGGAGTTCAGGTATTTTGTGGGCGCACTTGGGCGTAGCCAGGGTGGGTGGTGGAAAGGGGACTGATGGTTCTTCGTAATATTCGGAAGGTACAAACAATTATATTACAAAACAAAAATCATGCAAGTTCAGAAATTTTATTGTTACATTGCAGTCGATGATGCACAAATGTGCCCCATAACATATTCTGTGATTTGAAAGCAATGTCAACGTATTAACGATATTTCAAATAATAGAATTTGTATAAATATTTTTGGGCACCATCTCCTCCCTCACTGGAATCTTGGCTATACCCATAAATGTTATTCATAAATTACATCTAATTATATTTCAAACAGTATAGTTTGTCTTAATTGCTTATACCCTTATGCAAGAAATATATTGATATCTTTCTTGGAAAAAAATTGTTCATGATTTCCTTGATATTTTTTGTAAATTAGTTTATCATTTCCAACATAAAATTGCCTATTAATGGTTTATTTGAAAATATGAATTAAATTTTCATGGTTTTCTTGCATTTTATAAGATTATGCCATTACAAACTCATATTATTGATTATTTATGTCAACCAACTAACCGTAACATCTTATTCAGTATTCAAATGAGTATTACTGAAACGAAGACACTGGTTTTCAGGTACAACCCGGAGAATGGAGTGAGTGGTCAGTGTGTGACAGCGACTCGGCTGTATGCGGTCTTAAGGTAAAAACGATATCGACACTTTTCTGTGTGTCTATTTTCTTTAAATAATTTGAATATAATCATCTTGTTTCGCTTCGTGAGGTGAAATTTTTTTCCGTTAGGTTGAGTCTAATTCACTTCAGAATCATTCTTGGCTTAGTAATCATTATACAGTACAGATATTGTTGAAGAGTCATTTCGTGTATTCATTCATGCATCACTAAAAGTGTGTATTAGAGTATATAGTATATTCCAAGCACTAAATCAGTGACAAGGGAATCCCTTAATATTCATCAGCTTTGCCAGATATTCGTTTACGCATTGTTGTAATAGGCCTACAGGTTTTCGGTATTTCATAAGATTATATATATTCAAATATTAATGTCTTCTAATCCACAAATGAAGTAAAGTTTATATTTGTTCCAACGACACAAATCCTATATTCTCCTAGTACGATATGAATTAAAATTTAAATCCTTCCATCCCTCAATGAGAAAAGACACCCGAACACGAACCTCAAATAACGAGGTTAAAAGTGATTCCTGTTCCACAGGTGCGCTACGAAAAGACGTTCCTTCTCCAAGACACAACAGCTGTCAGCGACGTCTCACTGTATTGCTGCTCTATCTAGATGACTGTAATTGACCCCTCCCCCCACCAACGGATTGATTGAATGCATATTACAAAACGGCGTTGCATCCACCAAGGACATCGACGCCTGCTCAGGTCCATCTGCTGATGACCATAGACTCTGGGGAATGTAGTAGGCCTATGTTCACTCAGTCTTTTCAGAAAACATCCTACTGGTCATTCTTCGGGGGAAAACATGTATTGGAATGCTGATTTAATAAATTGTTGATACACTTTTTGTGTGTTTTCTTACGTGTGTGTGTATTAATGTAAGAAGTATAGTGAAAATGACCAATGGTCACTTGTAGATATGAAGAAACCTGAGAAACATAGCGTTGGCAAATAAGCCGCTAAATAATGATCTCCATTTAATGAAGATGGTAGCCTATACCCCTTACCAAGGAGTTCCTTTAATGTAGATGGGCTATCCCATCTAACCCACTGGACTACTTTATAAGGATGAGATATCACTAACTAAAACCACAAGGCTACTTTAATAAAGTTGAGATACCACGCCCTCATCCGTCTAGCTAGTTAAGTGAAGATTTGGTATCAACTCCCACTGATAGGGCTACTTGGAGGAAGATGAGATATCACCTCTAACCACGGGGCTGCAACAATTATGTTATCACCCCATCAAAGGGACTACTTTGATCATATTTAGATATCCCCCCTCCACCCGTGGGACTACTTAAATGAAGATTAGTTATCACACCCAACCACAGAGCTACATTTAGGTGAGATACACCCTATACAGGACTAATTCAATATGGGTGAGATATCACTTAGCCAAGGGGGTAATGTAATGAAGATGAGGTATCGCCCCCAATACAGGAGCTAATTTTATGAAGATGAGATATAACCTACCTATGGGCTACTTTAATGAAGTTGGTATAGCACCCCTTCCCACAGGACTATACAAAACAATGAGATATGACCCCAACCCAGGGAACTATTTTCATGAAATATATCACCCCCCAGGTATGTGTTTAGTTTAATGAAGATGAGATGTCGCCTCCATCCAAGGGGCTACTTTAATGAATTTGAGATATCACCCCTAGCCACAGGGGTTATTTGATGAATGGGATGTATCACCCCCCGCACATAGGGCTAATTTAAAGGAAAACAGGTATCGCTCTCTGCAATGGGACTATTTTTTTATGTTGATGAAACATTATACCTCACGGGGCTAATTTCTTGTATATGAGATAACACACACTGCCACAGGACTTATTATATTGAAGTTGAGATATCATATCATAGAACAGAGCTAATTTATATAGGATTAGATATCAATTTAATGAAGACAAGATATCACCTTTACTCGAGTGACTACATGAAGGAATATGAGATGTCACCGCACCAACGGGACTAATTTCTTGAAGAGATTTAACCTCATCCACAGGGCTAATTTAATTAATCTTAGATATCAACCCTACCACAGTGGCTAATTTAATGAAGAGTAGATACCATTCTCACCTAAGGGGCTATTTTAATGTAGATGAGCTTTAAAATTATTACTATAATAAGCCCAAAGGCTCCAACAGGAAAAAATATCCCAGTGAGGAAAGGAAACAAGGAAATAAGAAAAATAAGAGAATTAATACACAATCAAAATTAAATATTTTAAGAACAGTAATAACATTAAATTAAATCTTTCATATATAAACTATAAAAGCTTGAAAAAACAAGGGGAAGAGAAAGAAGATTGAATAGTGTGCCTAGGTGTACCCTCAAGCAAGAGAACTCTAATCCAAGACAGTGGAAGGCCATGGTACAGAGGCTATGGCACTACCCAAGACAAGAGGACAATGGTTTAGTATTGTAGTGTCCTTCTCTTAGAAGAGGTGCTTACCATAGCTAAAGAATCTCTTCTACCCTAACCAAGAGTAAAGTAGCCACTGAACAATTACTGTGCAGTAGTTAACATCGTGAGCGAAGAAGAATTGTTTGGTAATCTCAGTGCCGTCAGGAGTATGAGGACAGAGGAGAATGTGGAAAGAATAGGCCAGACTATGTAGGCTGTGTAGGCAAAGAAAAAAAATATCCTTAAGCAGAGAGAGGCAACCAATTTAGTGCTATCTGGCCAGTCAAAGGACACAATAACTCTCCAGCGGTAGTATACTCAACGAGTGGCTAGTGCTCTGGCCAAACTAAACAACACCAGACCTCCTACAACTTAATTTCTCCCATCCTACTTAAAATCCCAAGCCCCAGTCCTATTATGGATGTATGATTTAAAAGGCCTTTTACAGATGGAGCTGCTTTATTGAAGATGTGGAATAACTCCTACCAAAGGTTAATTTATTCGAGATTAGATCACTCGGAAAGGCAAATTTAATGAATATGAAATATAACTCACGACCCAAGGGGATAATTCATTGAAGTTGATATACACTCCAAGCTCGTGGCTAATTGAATGAAGGCAAAATATCACCCCAGCCACATGGGCTGATTTAATAAAGATGATATGTCACCCCAGCCACTTTCCTAATTGAATTAAGATGAGCCACCACACCCGCCTGAGGCCTTATTTAATGAGGATAAGATATCACACCCCTCCACTTGGCTAATTATATGAAGAATAGATATCGCTCCCACTACGGGTTGTCGTGGCCTGATTGGTAACGTCTCTGCCTGGTGTTTGCCAGTCGGAGGTTCGAGTCTCGCTCAGTCTCGTTAGTGCCATTAGTGTCTGCAGCCTTACCATCCTTGTGAGCTAAGGATGGGGGGTTTGGGGGAGCCTATAGGTCTATCCGCTGAGCCATCAGCAGCCATTTGCCTGGCCCTCCCTGGTCCTAGCTTAGGTGGAGAGGGGGCTTGGGCGCTGATCATATAAAATATGGTCAGTCTCTAGGGCATTTTCCTGCTTGCTAGGGCAATGTCACTGTCCCTTGCCTCTGCCATTCATGAGCGACCTTTAAACCTTTAAACCTTTAAACGATATATCACCCCCACCTACTTAGCTGATTTAATGAAAATGAGTTATCACGCACTGCCTCAGAACCTATTCTATTGAAGATGAGATATCACGCCGCCATCCATCGAGCTACTTTATTAATTTAACGAAGATGAGATATCACCCACTATCACTTAGCTAATTTGATGAAGATGAGATATCAGCCCCCACCCACTTAGCTGATTTAATAAAAAGGAGATATCACAACCATCCACTTGACTAATTTAACGAAGGCAAGATATCAGCCCACCCACTTAGCTAATTTATAGAAGATAAGATATCACCCCCACTTACTTGACTAATTAAACGAGTATGAGATGTCACCCCTACCAACTTAGGTAATATAATTTAAAGATGATGAGATACACCCTCACCCACTTGACTAATTAAATGAATATGAGATATCACCCCTACCTGCTTAGCTAATTCAACGGAAATGAGATATCACCCTTACCCACTTGACTAATTTAACGAATATGAGATATCACCCCTACCTACTTAGCTAATTTAACGAAGATGAGATATCACCCCACCCACCTAACTAATTAAATGAATATGAGATATCACCCGTACCCGCTTAGCTAATTCAACGGAAATGAGATATCACCCTTACCCACTTGACTAATTAACGAATATGAAATATCACCCCTACCCACTTAGCTAATTTAAAAAAGATGAGATATCACCCCCACCCACTTAACTAATGAAATGAATATGAGATATCAGCCCTGCCCGCTTAGCTAATTCAACCGAAATGAGATATCACTCCACCCACTTAACTAATTAAACGAATATGAGATATCACCCCTACCCAATTAGCTAATTTAACGAAGATGAGAAAAAAACCCCACCCACTTATATAATTAAACGAATATGAGATATCACCCCTACCCACTTAGCTAATTTTGCGAAGATGAGATATAACCCTCACCCACTTATATAATTAAATGAATATGAGATATCACCCCTACCCACTTAGCTAATTTTGCGAAGATGACATATCACTTTACCCACTTTACTTATTTACCCAAGATGAGATATCACTCCCCCCACCTTTCTAATGTAGCAAAGATGGGTTATCACCCCCAGCCACTTCTCTAATTTAATAAAGATGAGATACCACCCCCATCAAATTGACTTATTTAACAAAAATGAGATATCATCCCCATCCATTTGACTAATTTAAAAAAGATGAGATATCCCCCCACCTACTTAGCTAATGGAACGAAGATGAGATATCACCCCACCCACCTAACTAATTAAATGAATATGAGATATCACCTGTACCCGCTTAGCTAATTCAACGGAAATGAGATATCACCCCACCCACTTAGCTAATTTAACAAAGATGAGATATCATCCCCACCCACTTAGCTAATTCAACAAAGATAGATGTAATCTCCACCCACTTGACTAATCTATCAAATATATCACCCACACTCACTTGATCAGTTTAATGATGAGATATCACCCCACCCACTTGGCTAATTTAACGAAGATGAGATATCACCCCTACCCTCTTCAGTAATTTAACGAAGATAAGATATCACCCCAAACCACTTGGCTAAATTAACGAATATGAGATATAACCACCACCCACTTGACTAATTTAGTAAAGATATGATATCACACCCACTCACCTAGCTAATTTAATGAAGATGAGATATCAACCCAACCATTTAGCTAGTTTAACGAAGAGGAGATATCACCCCCACCCACTTGACTAATTTAACGAAAATGAGATATCACCCCCACTCACTTAGCTATTTTAACGAAGATGAGATATCACCCCCACACACTTGACTAATTTAACAAAGATATCACCCCCACCTACTTGACTAATTTAACAAAGATGAGATATCACCCCCACCCACTTGATTAGTTTAACGAAAATGAGATATCGCCCCCACCCACTTGACTAATTTAATGAAGAAGAGATATCACCCCCACACACTTGACTAATTTAACAAAGATGAGATCTCACCTCCCCCCTCTTAGCTAATTTGATAAAGATGAGATATCTCCTCCACCCACTTGACTAATTTAACGAAGATGAGATATCATTCCCACCAACTTAGCTAATTTAATGAAGATGAAATATAACCTCCATCCACTTAGGTAATTTAACGAAGATGAGATATCAACCCCACCCACTTGACTAATTTATTGAAGATGATATATCACCCCCACCCACTTAGCTAATTTATGGAAGTTGAAATCTCACCTCCCCCCTCTTAACTAATTTGATAGAGATGAGATATCTCCTCCACCCACTTGACTAATTTAACGAAGATGAGATATCATTCCCACCCACTTGGCTAATTTAATGAAGATGAAATATCACCTCCACCTACTTAGCTAATTTAAAGAAGATGAGATATCACCCAAACCCACTTGACTAATTTAACGAAGAGGAGACATCACCCCCACTCACTTAGCTAATTTTATGAAAATGAAATATCACCTCCACCTACTTAGCTAATTTAAAGAAGATGAGATATCACCCAAACCCACTTGGTTAATTTAATGAAGATGAAATATCACTTCCACCCACTTGACTAATTTAACGATGATGAAATATCACCCCCACCCACATAGGTAATTTAATGAAGATGAGATATCATTCTCTCCCACTCGACTAATTTAAAGAAGATGAGATATCACCCCCACACACTTGACTAATTTAACGAAGAAGAGATATCACCCACACACTTGACTAATTTAACAAAGATGAGATATCACCCCCACCCACTTGACTAATTTAACAAAGATGAGATATCACCCCCACCCACTTGACTAATTTAACAAAGATGAGATATCACCCCCACCCATTAAGCTAATTAACGAAGATGAGATATCATACTGTAGGTGTAACGCCACAAAACTCTCAGCATCCAATCAATAAATATTATGTGTAGTGTTAAAGGTGATGCAACGTCGAAATAAAACGGAAATAAAAGTTTACAGTCAATTAGAATTTTATTTACTGAATAATTTCATGAATTCGAGGACGTGTGTGAAGCATCACTTATTTGAATTCAGAATTTGTCCTCGAGTCCATGGGAACCTTTTAACAAAACGTCACACACTTGTTGACAGAACCCGAGTAAAGATTGGTAATGTTTCTCAAGGTATTAGGAAATATAATGAAAACTAAAATAACTAGAAAAATATTCCAGCTTTTAGAGGTGTCTAATAATTTCATGTTTTAAATGTGTCTTTTCATACTATGAAATTCTATCAATCCATGTAAAGTTAAACTAATAAAACATGGCAAGATATTTCGTGCAATGCACAACGTCATATGAAAGTATATTGAATATATTTTCCTTATATTTTATGAAGGTAAAAATATGAGGTACGAAGATCACAAGGAGTGCCCATTAGAATTTTATATTGTCAACTTTCTAAAGCCATTAATTACCTAGATACGTTTCTTTACTGATATATTTATCTATAATTCCAACAAGAACCACGAAAACCTATTGCAAGTCGTTATGTAAATATAGTTTATAATGATCATCGTAATTAGATGTCAATTATAATTTTTCTCTCTCTCTCTCTCTCTCTCTCTCTCTCTCTCTTTCTCTGTGTGAGAGAGAGAGAGAGAGAGAGAGAGAGAGAGAGAGAGAGAGAGAGAGAGAGAGAGAGAGAGAGAGAGAGAGAGAGAGAGAGAGTGTTACATCACAAAACGATGCCGCACAAGTTAGGTGTCCTTTCATCTGGCATTTTCCCATGGGTGGGAAAACCTGCTTTTTATTTTTATTTTTTTCTCCTTTTCATATCAATGGGAAAAATCCATCACTCCGTCTATTTATATATTGTTCCGTTTCAGTTGTGCGTGCGTGCATCCACAAGAAATCATAGCGTTTATGATAATAATACAGCGTTTAAGCCTACTGGTAAACCGTCAATATATGGTTTTTATTTTAACCATATTATTAGCTTTATCAAACGATAAATAATCAACAGAGTATTTTCCTTGTCCTCAATTTTGAGAATCCAAATTCCAAGCTTACGAAAGCGCTTGGCACAAAAAAAAAAAAAAACTGATGACGTCAGATCCTTCCCGCGTATCTGCCAGTCGAAATATTGGAGTTCGTTCAGTTCCTAACGTAGCAAAGATGGCGTCAACAGCTTTCTGGTTTACTTTCTGCCTCGCCCTGTCTTGTAGACTTACAGGTAACCTTTGACAGTTTCGTTATTTCTTATTTATAGCTAGAGAGAGAGGATAACAGTAAAATTATGTCATAGTATCTCACCATTATGTGTGATTATTTAATTCACGAATGATGTAGCTTAAATAGCTATTTAGAAGACTTAAACATCATCATCATCATCAACAACAACATCTACGCCTATTGACGCAAAGGGCATCGGTTAGATTTCGCCAGTCGTTTGTAACTTGAACTTATAAATCAATACCTCATTGATCCTTTCACATTCCAATGATATTTCATATTCCATATCCTATTCCGTTTTCGTCCTCTCTGTCTTTCTTCTATTTATCTTCAGCCCTATTCGTGTGATATTTCATGCATTCTGGTAAGCAACTGTTCCATCCATTACAATATCCATGAGGATGATAAACAACATAGGTGATAACAGATTCTCTTGGAGTACTCCACTGTTCATTGGAAATTCATTTGATAGGACTCCATTAACATTAACTTTGCACTTGTTATGCTCATGAACAGACTTAATCAAATATACATATTTAAAGGAAACTCCATAAAAACGTAGGATTCTCCACAAAATTAGCCAGTGCACACTACCAAAGGCTTTTTCATAGTCTACAAATGCCATCATAAGTGGATTTCTCTATTCTACACATTACTGTACATGTCTGAAAATGAAAATTTGGTCAGTACAACTTTTACCTTTTCTAAATCATGCTTGTTCGCCTCTCAAATTTTCATCAATCTTTCTCTCTAGCTTCTTTAGAATAAGCATGCTATATATCTTAATGATAACTGAAGTAAATGTGATCCTTTTTTTTTTTTTTTGCCATTCTCACCAACAATCCTAGCTCCCATTCATCAGGTTTTGCCTCTTCGCGTCACATTCTACAAAATAATCTTGTAAGTATTCTGGGAGTCACTTCATTTTCGGTCAATATCATCTAAACAGTTATTCCATCGTATCCAGGGGCTTTCCATCTTTTGAGTTTTTGTTTTAAGAATAGCTTCGACTTCAAACACATTGAACTCACTCATGGGCACATCAAGGTCTTCCCTAGCTTCAATATCAATCAAATTATTCCCTTCATATCCCCTATTCATGACCTCACTAAAGTGTTCCATCCAACGTTGTCTTTTTTATCTTCTGTTGTTATAACGGATCCATCTCTCTGATGGGTATATGCTTCTTCTTTACTCCAGTAGAGATTTCGTTGATAATTCTATGAGGAATTCTTACGCCATAGCCACTCCCTGAATTCATAGCTTTGTCAGCCTCATCTGCTTTACTGTCTGAATATTCTCTCCAATCATTCCTGGTTTTTCTTTTGACTTCACTATCAATACTGGAATACTTAGCATGCTCCACCATGTAATTTTCATTTCTTCCTCAAAAAATTATCAACAATCAATTTATCTCTTTGTCTCCTTTTTATAGTATCCCAAGTATAATTTGATATCCATGGTTTTCTCCTTGTACCTGCGTGTCCCATATATATATATATATATATATATATATATATATATATATATATATATATATATATATTATATATATATATATATATATATATGTATATATATGTATATATATATATATATATATATATATGCGTGTGTATATATATATATATATATATATATATATAGATATGTGTGTATATATATGTAAATATATATATATACATATATATATATATATATCCAGACACTTGCTCTTTATATTATGAGAGATATACCAATGGCATATCCTCTCACCCCCCATGAGGATTTTAATATGAAATCAATATGAAATCTTGATTAATTTATCAATCACCTAATTGAAAACGTCGTCACTAATAATATCATTGGCAGGGGAAAATTTACGATAATGTTTCTTACTTATTTTCAATCACTTATTTGACACCAGTTTCTGCTTTCACCAGATATCCGTCTATCACGCAAATCTTGGTAACGTTGACCATACAAGAGATAAGCTTTAAACCCAGGCTTATTTAATTTAAAGACTAATGAAATTTCTTTATTCCATTTCAGAGGCGGAACAGAGTGTTCCAGTCGGTCGAATAATCACCAAGAACTTGATGCTCAGCAATGGGCTTGATTACGGCAATTGGGGTATCATTGAATACTGTCCAGATGGAAGTTTCGCCGCTGATATTGAGGCATTGGTAAGATGAAGAGCTATTTTCATATATGCTTTGGAGAGTATGGCATATTGGTTTGAGGTTCCTGGGGAAATGTTAGATCCTTTACGACATGGCAGTATGTGTGTGCGGGCGTTTGTAAATGCTTCCATGGAGCTTTGTTTCTCATGGAATTTAAAACACGCGCGCGCTCTCACTTACACACACACACACACATATATATATATATATATATATATATATATATATATATATATATACACGTATATTTGCATATACTGTATATATATATATATATATATATATATATATATATATATATATATATATATATATATATATATATATATATATACACGTATATTTGCATATACTGTATATATATATATAATATATATATATATATATATATATATATAATATATATATATATATATATATATATATATATATATAATGTGTGTGTATATATATACAGAGAGAGAGAGAGAGAGAGAGAGAGAGAGAGAGAGAGAGAGAGAGAGAGAGAGAGAGAGAGACATAGATATCATCACCATATTTTATCTATTCATTCATATTGCTCCATATTTCACTCTCACTACATTTACATTTTAAGGCGTCAAATCAGACAAAGTGTTGTCGGCATCGCATTACATTAGAATGCTTGCGTCCAGCAACAAGAATAAATTATATTGACAAATAATACAGATCTTTATCATATGCTGACGTCACATAAAAACAGGTAAATTTAGGTCTTTAAATTTCAGACGCAAACAAATACCAAACCCAGCTTCTTTTCATTAATTATTTCAACTAGTTAAAAAAAAAACTCAATTTATCCCTCGATCTGTTTTATTCTCCTGAACGTTTACTTTTTTCAATGTCAATTTCATAAATTTTAGTAAATTTATTCATTTACATTTGTAGCATCCATTCTTTTGTCCCACCTTCGTATATATATATATATGTATATATATATATATATATATATATATATATATATATATATATATATACGTAATGCTATATTGTTCATTTTGTTTTTGATATATAGGCGATGATAATGAACTTATTTTGTTCATTACTACACATCTTTCATAAATTATTATTTAACATTATTCATTTTGCAATACTATTCTTTATCCTTCCAGATTTTCATAACGATATTAATTACATAATTTTATACTTATCTGCTGTAACAAGAATATATTAAAAAATATTAGAGGAAAATAATCAAAAACTAAACTTATAACAATATCTCCATCTTTTTCACTTCTTGCAGTACCAAGACCCCACTCTGACAGACATCGACGAAACAGCCCTAAACGCCATCAAATTATATTGCCAGACTCCTGACGGTCACCACCAGGGCTACATCTCGTCGACTATTGGTCAAGAAGGAGAATGGAAAGGTAAAGGAGAAAGAGGGGGAAGGATTTGATTGCCAAGGATAACGGATAAAGTTCTTAGGGCTCGGCCAGACCAAGCGCGGCTAGCGGGGAGGTTAGCGTCAAGAGGTTCCAGCTGATAATTGAAACCTTAGGTATCTTATGTAGGTGGCCAGATAGGAGTCGCGAGG
>NC_090759.1:64167096-64174596 GCF_036898095.1 Palaemon carinicauda
CATGGTAAGCTATAATGTGTGCAACACACTTCTAAGAAAAATAGCAAGGCTACAGAACTAAATAATTGATTGAGCTAGAGTTATATGGTGTAAAATTACCAAAACTGAATAAATGTGTTCTATATGTCTTTCCTTATCTCTACCAGTCCTTTTTTTTACGGAATTGTCTTTAGAATTCTTTCGCCTTTACGTATAGAAGACATATAAGCAGTTCAGAGTACTCTACAGTAGCTTACTCCTGGTACTCCAGTTTGCTTTCCAGCTCTCACTGTTACTGTACCAACCGTGTGTCACACAATTGTACATAATTCCTATTGTATATATTATGCTTGTATCTGCGCTCTTCCCTCGCACTAAAAAGAACCTGAATGATCATGTCTCCGGTTTTGCTCTGAACTTTGTCTGTCCCTCGAACATGCCATGTCCTGTTGCCTTGCCGTTTTGTATATAAAGAAGAGTGTTCCTTAATATAAAATCCACTTAAAATCTCTCTGCAGGGACCCTAGGGAGTAAAGGGTTGGACAACCCCACCTGCACAATTTTTCTCTAATCTTCAAAAGCCTTACACCCCCACTTTTCAAACTACCACTATCCGAGAAATGATGGCCCTCTACCACTACCACCATCATCCTTACCCTATCCACATCTTTTTCTACTACTAAAAACCTTTCAAATTTCCATTAATGCAACTACCTTATAAATTTTTACAGATCACCTACGGGCCAACCAAGGGAAAGGCCCGTGCCAACAACAAGTGTTGGCTTTAATACCCCAACAACAACAACATATATAACTCAGTCGTTTCCAATCTGCCTTTGATTTCACATCCTCTCTCGGCCCGTCACATTGGTGACCCCGGAGTGACTCGCTCCTCCCGCCTCCCCTCCCCCCCTCCATCTCTCACCGTTACTATGACGCCGTCAACGCATACCTTCTGCAGCAGTACTCGCTGTCGCCAGCCGCCCGTATAGCAACGCCTTTTCAGCTCTCTCAACAACCGTTGGGGGACCAAAGGGCTTAGCTCACCCACGGGAAAATGACCAGTATCACTCGCCTGCAACCTGCCGCAGACAGCTCTCTTCGTGAGGTGAACCTACTTTGTGCCCTTATGGACAGCCACTTCATGACCTTCAAAACCTCCATCGACGCCTCCACTCGTAACGAAGAGGACACCTATTCAACTTCAACCGAAGCTGACGTGAATTCTATAGGACATACACGCCTATGAATGCCGTAGGACATACACGCCTATGAACGCCGTAGGCCTATGAATGCGGTAGGATATGCTCGCCTATGAATGCCGTAGGACACACACGCCTATGAATGCCGTAGGACACACACGCCTATGAATGCCGTAGGACACACTCGCCTATGAATGCCGTAGGACACACACGCCTATGAATGCCGTAGGACACATTCGCCTACCCCGTGACGAGCCGGAGCGGCAACACAGCCAACCATCATCCACCACTTGCTCGCACCCCAACCAACGACTTTTACAGCCACTCACTGGTGCTCATCGGCGCAGTTGTTACTATTACCTCTCCAAATTCAGGGCACCTATTTAACATGTTCAGTATGTCATTTTTAGAGGGGGAGCCATGTACCAACCGTGTGTCACACAATTGTACATAATTCCTATTGTATATATTATGCTTGTATCTGCGCTCTTCCCTCGCACTAAAAAGAACCTGAATGATCATGTCTCCGGTTTTGCTCTGAACTTTGTCTGTCCCTCGAACATGCCATGTCCTGTTGCCTTGCCGTTTTGTATATAAAGAAGAGTGTTCCTTAATATATAACTCAGTCGTTTCCAATCTGCCTTTGATTTCACATCCTCTCTCGGCCCGTCACATTACCCACTGCCTCTCGATGTCTATTGTATGATTCAATAATGTTTTTATCTTTCCCTGTCTTGTTGTTGCAACAACGACAACAGTGTGGGGACATTGATCGTAGAGTAATCCATTCCGTTTAATTCGGCCTATCTGCTCGCTGAAGGAAGGTTAAAATTTAGCCTTTCTGATCGTGAGAAGAATGTTTGGCTGAAGGAAGATAAAAATTTAGCTTTCCTAATTGTGAGAGAATGTTTGGCTAAAGGAAAGTTAAAATTTATCCTTTCTAATCGTGAGAGAATGTTCGGCCTAAGGCAGGTTAAAATTTAGCCTTTCTAATCGTTAAAAGAATGTTGGGTGGTACTGAGGAAAAGAAAATAAAATATATTAAAAATAAATCAGGATTCTATTTGATATATTTGCATGGAATATATTTTCTTATTCTAAGATTAAGTAATGATAAAACAATAGATATTTGATCAAATACATAATATGAAAATACAAACTGAATATATATATATATATATATATATATATATATATATATATATATATATATATATATATATATATATATATATATATATATATATATATATGGGCCTATATATAAAGGCACAACAAATAAATTCTTAAGATTATAGTAGGCTACAATTGTTTTTCTTTTACAAAGCATGGGTAACTAATTTTTTTTTTCAAGAAATTACGTAATAAGGTATTTTAAAGCTTGTGTCACACGTGGCTTGAACGCTTTTACCATAGTCACTCGCATCATCATCGTCAAGCAGTCATGTTTGTGGGTGGCGAGCATAACTCGCTTGTACAGTTCCCCGAACGGAAGGTAATATAAACGAATAGGCCTACTGTACTATAGAGGCTGAGTTTTTCTTAGTTTGTCAATTGTATTATCTTTAAATCTATTTTAGGAAAGGTTTTTATAATTCAGTTAGGTCTATGGCTTAGAAGGTAGTGTTTTTGGCAAAGCTATGAAAGCTAATTGTAATTAGTTTCCTATGTGTATTACATTTGCTTTGGTGAACGTTTATATATGTACTGCTCTGTTAAATGCAAATGCTAGTGGCACCCAGAGGAATTCTAAAAAAAAAAAAAAAAAAAAAAAAAAAGGCATGGGCCTATAACGGATTCATGTGCACCTTGTAAGGCCTTCCATTTGGTGGAGATATACCACAATAACAATCTATTATCTATTTTTCCTTTAGGGAAAGCCTTGCTTAGTCTGAATATGAGCTCATTGGAAGGTGCTTAGGGTTATTTATTGATCTTTAAGTGGAGAAAAGTTAAACAACAATTTAGGAATTAGTTGAAAATATTCCCCTACATTAATGATAATGAAATATATATATATAACAATTGAAATAAGGTAATGCATATGATAAATCCTTGAAAATAAGGTTTGCTGTCACAGCGGACACACACACACACACACACACACACACACACACACACACATATATATATATATATATATATATATATATATATATATATATATATATATATATATATATATATATATATATATATATCAAAATGGTGTAACCATAAACATTGGCTTTCTGTCGATTTAACAGAATTTGAATGAACTTTTGTCGTTATTCATAACCTCTACAAACCGTTTTGAAAAGACTTGATTTCACAATATTCCTTGAAACTGGTTACCTTTTTAATGAATTTAATAATTAAAAGGGCCTTTTTTATTAGACGGGAAAGGTTAAACGTGTTTTTAAGCTAGCTCCCATGAAACGACAGTTTGAGGGTTGGTGCACCAATCAAAGTTTATATGCCTTATGGTGACAGTACTAGTATCCTCTTCCTGAGTGAAGTCCTGTGTTGGTTCTCCGTCGACGCTCACCTGTCGAAGAAAGGTATAGAAAACGTTAGCTTAAACATTATAATAAATTGATTAATAATATAAACTTATATAGGCTACTCTTATATTGTTCATGGAGATGGATATAACAAACTATTCCATTCTTACTGATTTATGGTTATGAAATTTGTGTCGGAGACTTTTCTCAAAAAAAAAAAAAAATGTGAAGTGATAATAAAACAAAAACTTTTAAATTTCCGGGAAATGAAAATGCTGTGTGGTAGGTTCACAGGCATCTAAAATTATTAGTTACTAATACCTGTACGACATTTTTAATGAAGTTCTCATATAATAGAAAGGAGGTAGTTCGGTGATATCTTTTATCCATAATCTAAAATTTTTTTGTGATATTTTTACCAATAATAAAATAGAATTAAACAGGATCATTTAAAAATCATTTTCAAACTTCCCCACTGTTTACCTACAACTTCAGTAGTAATAGAAACAATGTTGTGTCACATCTCGTTTAGAATAATGTATTCAACTCATTTAGAATAATGTATTCAACTCGAGAAACAGATAGGAACTAATGCTCGACAATAGAATTACTAATAATTAAAGCGTTTTAAATGTATATTCTTTTTACTAAAATTATCTTTGCTTACTAAACACTAACGTTTATTAATTTTACTAACCTAACGTTAAACAGGTGGGAACTCAAAATGAATGGCAACAACTTAACGAACGTTCGAAGTCCAGTGACTGACTAGAGTCATTACGATTACTGACGTTGAGTGTGCAGTTCTTGTTATTGTTTGGTGCCGAATTTCGGAATTATCAGTAGTGGTGCCGAATTTCGGAATTTTCAGTGTGATTTCGTTAGCAAATCCATTTCAAAACCATGGCATATTTAAGCAGAGGTCACCTGTGTTCAAATTCCGCTTGATTTAAAATCCAACAGACCAGGTCTCGACTGGTACTCTGTCAACCTAGTGGAAGTTGGTCAAACATTGAGACCGGTTTTTAAATGACCAAGCACCAACGCAGAACCTTAAAATTTCTCACAGAGAGGAAGAAACACTACAAGAACGAAGAGTTTGAGGTAAGTGCTCAAGTAATAAGTAATTGTAAGATACAGAAATTGACGTGTTTTAGTATTTAGGGTGGATCTCGTCAGTAACCTTCTGAATAGCCTAGACCGAAATAAACTACAAATTTCTACGTCAATTACAGTGTTTAATCTTTCTTTATCTTATATTATTGCTGTAATAACGGCTATATTTATAATTTCATATTCCTATTTTGAATTGACTTGCATTAAGTAAAAGGCACTAGGTATTATCCACGTAAGCTATAGTAGGTTATGTTTCCGAGAACAATATGCCTATTTAATTCCCTGCAATACGAATTTATAGATATGTATAGCAATGTACAGTCACATTGATTCCAACACGTTTGTAATGTTTATATACATGATGGTGATGTATTTACTGATACCTAACAAATAAACGAAGATTAGCCCGTAAATTACATATTTTAAAAATGCCGTTTTTACACTTAGCCTATTATTCGTAAGCGGTTAAATGAAACTTTTCCAATATAACCTGAATTAATGCTGAATTATTAATTTCTATATATTTTCAATCCCTAAATAATCCATTATAATGTTAATTGTAAGACATATATAGGGTTGCGTGTCCAATCTTAATGGGTAACAATTTTGCCTTAAATTAAGTCTTGCATAAGGCAAGGCAATCTTAAGAGACAGACAGAGAGTAGATGAAGCTGGTTGCAATTTGTGCTTATTTCATGAGAAAGTTACAGATACCAATTAATAGATACCAAAGCGGAAGTTGCCATCTAATACTTAGTATTCCTTTAATTCAACTTATATACGAATACACAAATGAAAATTATATCGACGATTAGGCCTAACGAAAGAAATAGGGTCTCATTCAACTTGTTAAAATATTTTGGAATTTCAATCCTTCAAATGTACCTAATTTATATTAATTCATCTTTTGACAAGGATTGCTTCGCTTTTGGTTGAGCTATGATATCTCAGTTACATTTAAACAATTATTATTATTATTATTATTATTATTATTATTATTATTATCATTATTATTATTATTATTAATTATCATTATAATTATTATAATTATTATTATTTATTATGATTTATTATTATTATTATTATTATTAGCTAAGCTACAACCCTAGTTGGGAAAGCAGAATACTTTCAGAGTTTTCACTCGATGGATCACAATTAGGTTTATTAACCGTTACATATGTTATTGTAGAGAGACCATTTTTGTCATTGTTACCTAATATTTGGTTAGAGAAAAATAGAATAACCAAATGTTCAAGTCGTCTAAAATAACCCGTATTTTATTTCAAAGTGAAAGTAACATATCTGTTATTGGTGGATTGAGTTTCGTATAGGTGCTATGCTGTGTAGTAAAATTTTAGCAACATGCCTCTTAACACCACTCCACAGAGGCACCTTAAAGCGGGAGCTGCTGGCAATGGGTCAGCTTAACCTAACCTAACTGCTAATAATGAGGATAAATTTGTCTCTGTTAGTGGGCGCGAGTACATAAGTCCTAAACCAAGCTTGTTATATACCCCAACCATGTGATAACTTACGATATCGTGCAAGGTCCTACTCATATTTAACGGAAGCTTCCAAATCGTCTTCCCCCTTTGTTTTAATCACCAATCCTAAGGAATTGTGGTCTTTAAATGTCGAAGACTGTTCAAATAATAATTTCCAGAACTATTTAGCTGGATAAATTACAATGATTTAAGTAAACAGTATAAAGAGAATGTTAACATACGCCTTTAATTTTGGGGGTTCCAAATATTTGAATGGCAGAACTATTTAGCTGGATAAATTCAAACAAATTATTAAGTAAACTGTACAAAGAGAACGTTAATATACGCTTTTAATTTTGGGGCTTCCAAATATTTGAATGGCAGAACTTTTTAGCTGGATAAATTCGAACAAATTATTAAGTAAACAGTCGAAAGAGAACGTTAACATACGCCTTTAATTTGGGAAGCTCCAAATATTTGAATGGCATCAATGACTGTTGTGAAACCAATTGGATTCGACTCTTCAGATGTAGGATCGCCATCTCCACATAGGGTTGCATCATTGGTACTTATTCGAGTGATGGTAAGGGACGTCTTGTTTGCTTCGAAGGTCAAATTGTGATAAGGGGGATTCTGGTCCAGAGGCGTCACTCCATCGTCCATATAAAAATCACCTGGAAGTAAAGAAAAACAGCATAAGTTGATATGTGCATTCAGGCTAATATCAGTCTCCTGCATCTGAAATCATTGGCAATTATTTTTCTTTTAAATAATCACTTATTGTTATTTTTTATTTGAAGAAATGCGAGACCAGTTTTACAAGCTAGCCCAGGAGGCTTTCCAGTGTTTGATAAGCCCTGAAATAATAATAGTTACCAATATCTATTTGATAAACGTTGGAGTTTGCAATAGAATAAATCTATCAGTGCAATAAATAAATAAGTCTGGTATCTTATTCCTTAAAGAGTTCTTGAGAGAATTTCACAACTTTCAACGGAAATCGCGTCCAGGCCTATCATATTCTTTTTAGACTTGAATTAAGGCTGCAAAAATCGCCTGCGCGGAATTTTAGTGCTTGGAGAAAAAATGCAATGGGAAAAGAAAATCATGAAAATATGAGGTAATTATTGGAGCATGGCACATTAACTTTCATAATTAAATGTCGATTTATTGTCGGAAGGCAATTAACTGGGACTGTGATGCCTTACTGGAAAGACACATATGCTTTGCTATATT
>NC_090759.1:64179596-64192096 GCF_036898095.1 Palaemon carinicauda
CTTCGTATCCTACAGTAACTCATATCACACCAGATATTCCCTGTTTAGGAGATTGTGTTTATTGATTTTTCTTTTAAAAGTTTATGTGTCTGTTCCACGTTTATCGTTCTCTGCTTACATCTTTTTATTGTGTCTTCTTTTATACTTATTTTATATAGGTATATGTATTCTATATTTCTTAATCAGATGGTAGGTTTAAGCTACACTGATTAGAACAGGGTTAGAGAGAGGTATCCCTCGAGAGGCTGCAGCACACTTGATTTCATATCACTTTTTTTCTAATGAAGCCCCTTTTTATAACTCACTCTCTCCTTTGGTTTTGGAGGCCTATGTGTGACCCAGCATCACCTCAGGCACTTGTAGTCTGTTGCAAGCTTCAAAGCACTGACCTTCAGAATGTGGTTACTTGCCCCATACCCAATTCCAAGTGAGTTCATAGATCTTGTGCATAAAAGTCTTTCTTTAGTGTTAAGCTTACAATTATATATTGCAAATCTTTGCTTTTTATCGTAACGAATATTTTTCATTGCTGGAGGATTTAATTTTTTTTTTTCGAAATAACTGTTATTTTAATGTTATTGTTCTTAAAATTTTCTATTTTTCATTGGTTCCTTTCCTTGCTGAGCTATTTTCCCTGTTGGAGCCCCTGGGCTTATAGCATCCTGCTTTTCCAACTAGGGTTGTAGCTTAGCAAATAATAATAATAATAATAATAATGATAATAATAATAATGATAATAATAATAATAAGAAACATCACTAGACGGGAATTAATTACATATATTGTATTAATACAAATGTGTGTAGAAGAAATATAATTTGAATTTCATCACTCTTACCTGGGTCATCCGGGAATTCGTAGAATAATGGCCTTGCTACTGGTGTTCCAGTCTCATGGGCTTCATAAAACAGATCATAGATGTATGGGAGTAGCATATACCTTAGACGAATGTAGAGTCTGAAATGCGTTACGCGTTTGTAAACTTCACATTCCTAGTAATTCATTAATTTACTCAAAACCAATTCTAATAATATACAATAAAGCAACAAAGACTGTCGGAAATTTCTGTTTAAACGGTTTATAGTTTATGGTCATCTGAAATGTTTATGATTATAGGGGTTTAATTGAAGAACATACACTGCAACTAAAGATTAAGTAAAAATAGTACAGAAATGTACGTGTTGCAGTAAACATAATTAGCTTGGGAAAAAACTGATGATTTCATTACTTTCGACTTACAATCCAAATTTCAGCCCGTAACAAAGACTTCATGAAATGAAATTTTACGATGTTAATTTCAAATTCATTGTTTTAAAATAAAGACACGATGAATACTTTTTTTTTTTAACGTAAAATATCTAAATATATATTAATTTATGTCTAGAATTCTGTCAAAACCATACTTGCTTTTAACCATTTGCCCTATAGCTAATAATTTGGATAGAAGGGAGTTAGCTTTGGGTGATAACTAAAGGCAAGAATATTTATTGTAGGTTGCCTTATTTTCCATTAATCATTATGCAGAGGTTGGTATTATTATTATCATTATTGCTGATTCTGGTGTGTAATTGATACTATCTATCTATCTATCTATCTTTGTCCACCCATCTGTTTAAATTTGTCCATTAGTAGTAAAATAAAACAGGAAGGAGGCTGAGCCAATCGGTGCATGTAGGCCTATATTTGTTTATTTTCCAACTACGCAGAAATGTTTCTAAGTTATTGGAAGATTTCAATAATATTTTGAAAAAGATAATATAGTTTTCGTGAGTGCTACAAGATTTAGAAATGGAAACATTCGGAAATTATAATGGAATTTGGTAATCAAATTATTAAAATGCTTCTCTTAAAGTATTGAAATGATATTATGGCTTAACCTTTATTATTGAGAGTGGATCCGGACAACTAACTATGGTAAGCAGCTCTTGTAGGAGAAGGGCACTCCAAAATCAAACCATTGTTCTCTAGTCTTGGGTAGTGCCATAGCCTCTGTACCATGGTCTTCCACTTTCTTGGGTTAAAGTTCTCTTGCTTGAGGGTACAATCGGGCACACTATTCTATCTGTTTCATTATTTCCTTTCCTCACTTTGCTATTTTCCCTGTATAATCCCTTGGGCTCATAGAATACTGAATTAATCAGGCAAGAATTTAGATTCACCATGAAAAATGAACTATTTTTGAACCTGGGTTCAATCGACCTAACCTGACATTTTCCATAAATCCTAAGGTGAAGTCCGTCGGATTGCGTGGTAGGTGGCGATATTCGTAGTGACTCATCATGAAGGGCAGGAAAGCCCCCATTTGGTGACCTCTGATGCAATATTCCGCCCTCAGGAACTTTTCTGAAGGGAAAAAACAGGATTTAAGAAGATTAAGGTCATTGTTCGATGGCATGAAAGTTTCAAGTGTCAGTATTATGTTTTACAAACATGTTTCATAGTCATAATCATCATCTCATATGGCTTATAATTAACAATTGTCTCTTATTTGAAATATATGGGGACATTATTATGATATGGCAAAGGGCAAAATAATCACTAGTAATGTTTGAAGACGTTGCGTTGATTTCATTTCATGGATACAGCGATAGAATCAGTAGTACAGTAGTTTGTCTTCCGTTAAGCAAATGCTTTTGTCAAGCATATAAAACGTCCACTTTTATAACGAGATATACGAATAGGGAGACGAGAACGTACAGTTGGACACAGGTGTTCCTGGAACACCTTGCTCTGAAGAGGTATAATCTGTCTGGCCCTTACTGGGCGGAGAGTTCCTCTGCGTAGCCCCAACGACCAATGATACCATCTCTCAATACGCTTATCTGTTTGGTTACTAGCCGCGCAGTAAGAGTGTGGCAAGGTGCACTTCTTCAGAGCGTGGTGTGCCAGAAGTTCCTGTGTTCAACTGTACATATATGTTTATGAATATGTATCTCGAAGTATCTTTGTGTTCTTAACTAGTGTTCCTTTCTAACGTGTATCATGAAAGGTAGGATATTTCGTTCCATACTAGAAAATCTGCTTTACTGAAATGAAAATGGTTAACCCACAGTATAAGTTGACTCTGAGAAATCCTTTGGAACTTTTATTCAGAGGGAAATGCCCCTATATCTTACAGTTAAAGAAACCTTTTCAACGATTATCACCTGTGTCGTTTGTGCTGCCGCATACAGGCACACCTGTAAGGGGGACACCGTACAGTCCCATTTGCAAGATGTAAGTAAGACCCCTCTGTTGGGCTACGAAGTTAGGTTTATAATTTCCTCCGAACTGTCCCCCCAAAGCGCCACTTCCTGGGAAGGTGGACTGGCTGAACACCACGGGACGTGTTGCTGCATTCAGTGAATTCTGTAAATGAAAGAATGGTGATTACTACACAAAGATTGAGACAATAAGAGGAAATATTTCAAACACATTAGATGATCTTTCAAAGTCATTACAGATATTAGCCTACCACGCAATCCAGCTTATTTCACTTTTTAATTTTTTAAATGTCAGATTATCTGGAGAAGATTATGTTGAAGAATCTTAATTTAATCTCACTTTAAGATGATTAAAGCAGTATATTTGAAGTCTGGTTACTTTAGAAGAATTTATCTATTTTTATCCACTTAATATAAAGATGAAGTATACTGTAGGCAACATCCTGGAATTTTTTTTCTTCGTTTTGCCCACTGTAACTGCCTTTAATCGTGAACTAAAACATCATGTAGCAATAAAAGTAATTATAATAGTTGTTATTGTTGTTGTTGGTGGTGGTGGTGGTGGTGGTGGTGGTGGTGGTATTATTATCATCATCACATGAAATTGGTCGATAAGTTCACATTCGTAGTTACAAGTATCAAAACGCAATAAACTTAATACCTCTAATCAGACGAGTTTTAGTCCATCATATCATCGAACAGATGAATTTATACAAACATTTACTTCTCGTAATAAGTCAAGAATTTTGATATAACTACGTGAATCTCTACACTGGAAGTCATTGAATAATACAAATACTAGAATGCGTTTTTGTTGAATTCGTGACAGAAATGAAATTATTATTGTTATTATTATTATTACTAGCCAAGCTACAGCCCTAGTTAGAAAAGCAAGATGCCATAAGCCCACGGGCCCCAATAGGGAAAAATGGCCCAGTGAGGAAAGGAAATAAGGAAGTATATAAATGATGAGAACAAATTAACAATAAATCATTCTAAAAGCAGTAACAACGTCAAAACAGATATGTCATATATAAACTATTAACAACGTCAAAACAGATATGTCATATATAAACTATTAACAACGTCAAAACAGATATGTCATTTATAAGCTATAAAAAGACTCATGTCAGCCTGTTCAACTTGAAAACATTTACTGCAACTTCGAACTTTTGAAGTTTTACTGATTTAACTACCCGGTTAGGGAGATCATTCCACAACTTGGTAACATCTGGAATAAAACTTCTAGAATACTGTGTAGTATTGAGCTTCATGATGGAGGCCTTGGCTATTAGAATTAGTTTTACGAACAGGATAGAATTGTCCAGGGAGATCTGAATGTAAAGGATGGTCAGAGTTATGAAAAATCTTATGCAACATGCATAATGAACTAATGGAATTGTTTCATCAGCTGTTTCATTTGTTTTATTTGGATTTGAGACAATATTCCTTTAAACAGGATACTAGAATTTGGTCTGGTTATCAATATTCATTCCTGAAAATTATGGAGATTGCTTTTTGCCTTCGCAAATAGATGGTTAATTCCTCTGCTTTATATAAAAGAAAACATCAAACGTTAATGAAAATTATTATTATTATTATTATTATTATTATTATTATTATTATTATTATTATTATTATTATTATCATTCATAAAGTGTATTTTTTTAATCAACTCTAAATAACCCTAGCCTAGATATGTGAAAGATAGAACCAACATATGGAAATAGTAACGAAGTAATGAAAGTAGCTAAAAAAATCTACAAAGTATGTTAGCCTGGAGAGAGCAGCATTTGATTACAGTGGCGTTGAATAACTAACGGTGAGAGAAGAAACATAATTTAAAGAGTGAACCTGAATTTTTACCTTGAACTCGTAGGTTCTCTGGTGGTGGTAACGCCCATAAGCGTTGTGGGAGATTATATGAGGCCTTGCTTCCCCCTTCAATGTCTTATGCACGAGCGAGGAACAAATCGTTTCGTTGTTTAGATCCGATATGCCAGCGGGCAAGAAGGGCACGTCGTATCTTGGACAGCAGTATTCCGGCTGGATCTCGTTGCAAGCTTCTTGCCAAGCTGCAAGAGAGATGTATTGCAAGGTTGTTAAATAAGGTTTGCTTTTATTGATGTTTTGGACTTATCTACTCTTGAATTCAAGTGAAAAGTGATCGATATATCTATTACTTGAATTCACAATCTTTTGAAAACAGGTTTGTCAAAAGCAATAAGCTTTCTTTTTTATTATGAAAACATTATTAGTATTATTACTAGCTAAGCTACAACCGTATTTGGAAAAGCAGTACAGTATGTTATAAACCCAAGGTATCCAAAAGGAAAAAAATAGCCCAGTGAGGAAAGGAAATATATAAACTACAAGAGAAGCAATTAACAAATATGATAAAACACTTTAAGAACAGTAACACCATTAAAATAGATCTTTTATATATAAACTATAAATGGAGACTCAAGTCAGCTTGATCAACATAAAAACATTCGCTGCTTTGAACGTTTGGTTTAGGCAATTTGATGTCTGCATGTATCATAATAGATTAGAAATTACGACAGAATTAGAATTATTATTTGTATATAAAGCCCTTTCCACACGATCGAGCATGCCCGACGGGCAAACAGTGATACCAGACCACAGTAGGTAGTGAGAATGAGGGTTGATGAAGTCATAAGCGTGAAAACCACAGACAGGAATCTGGCAACAAACAGTGTTGCCAGATCCCTGTCTTCTTCTTCCTCTTCCTTAGATTGCCCGGAGCTTTTCTCCGGACAGGGGCTTTTTGACGGTGTGTCTAGTGGTTTTCCCGCTTCTGACATCATCAACCCTCATTCTCACTACATACTGTGGTCTGGTATCACTATTTGCCCGTCGGGCATGCTCGATCGTGTGGACAGGGCTTTAGCTGGAGAACAGATTTTTTTTCTCACTCTTACTTACAAATACCATCAGGAAGAGTGTAGTTGGGAATCGCCTGGTTCATTGGTGAGTTCTTGAAGAGTAAAATGCCATCGGATTTGTTGTAGAGGGCACTTATGCCATCTAGACCTTCCATCCAGTCTTTGCTTGCGCTATTTATGAAATCTGGATAGCCGACCCTATTCTTCTCTACTTTGCCAAAGTAGTTTATGGGCTGGCCGTCTTCTGTCTATTAGTATGATGAAAGTATGTTAGTTGTGGGTATAGTGTTTTAAATTGCCCAAAAATCCTTGATGAAGGAAATATAGGGTTAATTCTAAGCTATACTTGTTTAGCGTCATCGATATTTTTTACTTTGAAAAATGTCTATGAATTTAGAAATGACAGAAAACCGTGTCAATATAGACACCACCATGTATGAGGAAAATGTAAACTGCAAAATATTTTTTTCCTATATAACATTATTGACCAAGGGATTGGGAGTTTTCTGTCCATTAAATGAAAAACAATAAAAATATTGGTGTCCTCTTGTCCCAACCTGAAGCATCTGAAAAACTAAGTTATAAAATGTCAGACTTGAATTGACAAACCTGTAAGAGCAGATCAGATTTCATAGCTGCTTGATAAGCTGAAGATCCAGGCTCCAGAAAGGGATACTGGACTAGCCAGAACTTCCGTCCGCTGTCCTGAAGACTTTGGAGGCGTTCTTCATCTTGCATTGACAGAGTCTTGAATGATTCGGGAAAAGAGAGCCTGGAGTCTATGCAATCACTCTCGTAGGGCAATGACTTGTTTGCCATCTTCTCGAAGGCATTGCTGTAATCAGTCCATATATTAGTTTAGTAGTGTACGCACCCCGTCAAAATGACTGTTAGATATTCAGATAGATATGCACACACAACCCTTCCCAACTAAATTAATAAATTGATATATTTGACCACTAACAGTTGCTACTTATTAGTATAGAGAATATACCTGATAAATTTCATATGGTAAAAAATTTGAAAAATACCATTTATAAAAAACTAATCTCTACATTTCTGAAATTATGAGTCCTAAAATTATGATTATATATTCGAACGTCCCTAGAAATAGTAACTTTCATTGTGAGTGAGTGACATTAATTAGCCATTGATTTCGAAAGTGCCAGAATTTCTGAAAGTAATGAAAAATACTTATAAAATATAAAAATCCTTAGTGGAACCTCTGTTATTACTCACTCAAACTCCCTGGAGTCCGATGTCGCTCGGCAGAGGTGGTATCCAAGTGCCCAATATGGAGGCATGGCAGGTTTTCCTATCATGTCAGTGTACTGTCTTGTAACATCTTGAGGCGTTGGCCCAGCAAAGAACCTAAAGTCCAGTGAACCCCCTAAGGCCCTAAAAACAATGGCTGGTGCTGGATAAATGCCAATTTCCATTGGAGCAGCGTTGTGTAGATAGACACCATGCACGCTTCCATTTTTGTCGAAGTTCATGTAAAATGGGTGGGAACTGTGAGACATTGTGTCATCGTCGTCATCTGTGTCAGTATTGAAAAGGGTCCAACGAGGTCTCTGGTCAGAATCAGGGAGGAAAATGTAATTTCCTCTTCGGCCCATTCCATAGATATGGTTACTGCTCAGGCGAGCAGTGATTTCCATGTAATTTCTACTGTATATAAGTGGACCAAAAACGGTATTGAAGAGTTCCTCTCCGGTTTCATTTCGTGTGATGGATACGTTGAACTGACCGCCTAGGTCACTAACCGAGACATCCATCTTCCATTCAGAGGGACTGTCTTCTACAAAGTCGTCCTCTATATCTTGTGCATTCGTGGGATCCCAGATTTTTACTCTTACCACGTCTGGCCCTTTCCTCTGGACAAGGACCCTTAATGGCCAAGCTTTGCCGTCAGTAGGCGTTGTCTCAAGTATGGGTAAAAGATCAAGTGTAAAAGACGTCTGTTGAAGATTGTAAAGAACAATTTCTTGTCGTCTTGACTGCCTAACAGGTGTGATAATAGTGTCACTGTCTGCTGAAGAATTGAACACGAAGTAGCCATACTGGCTTGGTATAGTATGGAAGCACTTTGGAATGTATGGGTCGATCGATATTTCATCATAGCAACAGTCGGCCTGGTAGCAGATACTCTTGGACATGTTAATGGTGCCAGGTAGGCATTCCATCCTGAAATTCATAAAAATATTAAGACAAACTTCTAATTAATTTCAGAATTATATTGAATTTTTGCAAATGTTCTTTAAAAATTACTTCTTATTTTAGATCTTAATGCTTCAATACTTCAGTTTTTAGTGTTTCTAGAGATGCAAAGACCTCTCTGTCCTCAGTTTACTAACCTGTATGATACATTTACACCACAGTTATTTCTGTAGTCTGGTGGAGGCAAGGAACTAAAGTACGAGGAAAGAATATATGGGACCATTAATCCAACAAGGAGACAAAGAATTAAGACGTAAAGGATTCGTAGTTTCGGGTGGAAGATCATTTTATCCAAGCAGGTTGGTTCTGTATTGGAGAAAATGGTAGAGACACTTGTGAAAGTTATAGCTTTTGATAAAATGGTATTCCAATCCAAAAATGAGATTTTATTACTGGTGAAGTATTGTAAGGTCATTTCTTTTAAAAAGCTCGAATAGGTATTCAATGTTTCCATTTTTATTGGAAAATATGGATTTTGATGTGTTGCGAAATGATTTGAAAGGTTACATTAATTAAGACAAAATTAAGAAAAACTTCTCCAAATTCTCTGCATATTCATTTGGCCCAGATCTTGTCACTTCTCAGTTAAGCATAAAAAGTAAATTGTTCTGGCATGAATAGCTCCAGGTTTGTAGACCAGGAAAAATACAAATTACTTACAAATTTATTATGTTTCCTTTACTTAGTTGTTAATTAAACATTACTGTTCGTAAAGTATTCAAAGCTTTGGTTAACTCTTGCTTTCTCAAAACACATAGAATACAATTATCTCCCACATCTCAAAAGCTACCAAATATTTCATCCTGTTTTACTTTTATTTTGACATGTTCTTCTGATACAACAACTCTATGCAGCACCGTTGATAATACTCACTTTTCTTGTAGATTAATTCTTTTTTCTCTGTAGTTCTTGCCTCTTCTGTCAGTTCGGCCAGTGGATCTTGCATTTTCTGACCTGTAGGGGGAGGAGCTCTAGAAGTTTTAGTCTTCCCTTTCTTTTTCTTGGGTCTTGCAGGATTTGAATCTAGCTCGTCCAGGTGCTGGGCTTCGGTGTCTTCAACATGGGTGATAACCACCATGCCCTTCATCTTCTTAATGAATGACATTTTGCTTGGGTTGGTTGAGGTCTTGGAAATCACTTATATTACTTTAAGTTTTACTTAGAATTCTGAAATAATGTAATAAGTTTATTGGATTTACATTTTAGTCTATAAAGAATGGAGAGTAACTATTTTAGTGTGACTTAGTCTAAGATGAGATGCAGTGTGCCCTCTGCTGTTTGATATAGTTATAAATGGGATCTTTATAAAAGTTTGGCAAATCTCAGGAAATGCAGATGAAAATCTGTTTGTTGAATATGCAGTCTTAGAAAATGCAGTCGTGAATAAATTGTGGAGTGACTGGTATTGGTAGATTGAGCAATGATTATCAGTAAACGGGAATTGTAGAGACTTTGGAAAGAATTAAAAAATCTTCTCTAAAGGGAGTAAGATGAAAGGGAATGTGAAAAAGGGTGTGATAAGAATAGTTAATGGAAGTCTGGAAGAAGGAAGCATGAATGTTCGTTTAAGTAATGGAAGAGTCAGTGGATTTTCTTCCTTTAGGTATTCAGGTGTAAATGTAACAGACAATGGTAGGGTGAGATTAAAGTTTAAATCGCGTAATGGGTAACAAGTAATAACACTACGAAAACTCGTAAAACTACAAGGGGCACTCGGTAGAGCGCATACTTTCGCCCATATCATATTGTATATCACAAGATAGACAGTTGAATTATGCACGTTATGGTACTAGTTTCATGCAAATCAGATAAAAGTTAACCACGATATGGTAAAAAACGCGTTTGACCTTTTCATGACCTTGGCCTTGACTTTTGACCCAATCACTCCCAAAATCTAATCAAATTGTCCTTGTGTCATGGTCATTCATCCCACCAAATTTCATGAGATTCGGTCAAATATTATTTGAGTTATGCGGATCAGAAACACAGACAGGCATACAAACTATTACACGCCTATCAAAACATAACCGTCGCAACGAAGTTAGCGGAGGTAAAGAAGTACTGCAGTATTTATGTAAAGAAAAACGTGAATGTATTATATATTTCGTAAAAATGCTGTATTTTAGTGAAGTATTTAGAATGTGAATAAAGTAAAATTATTGGAAGCTCATAGAATTAACTTTACAAATACACACATAAACTCCCCCCGCACTTAGTCAAAATGGGCTCCATGACTGATTGTCAACACATTGATTAGGGTAGAAATTTCTCTCAATCTACACACCTGCGAATGGGTGCTAGGGTCTGATGTGGTCAATAATCTAGAAAATAACATAAGGCTAACAAATCTTATCTTTGAAGAACTTTCTTAGAACTCGGAAGGCTGTAACCTTCTGAAGTCACCGTCTCCACAAGTGGAAGAGACTATATATACTTTATACCTTTGTATTTGCCATTGTATTAATTTTTGTATGTATGTATGAGACTTTTCTCTCTAAATGAAATAGCTTTAGGTGCCAGACTTCTATTTAAGCAATTTTGGATGTCTTTCCCCTCTCTGCCATTGACTCACCATGGTAAACTAAGTATCAAGTAACTTTTACCACATTCAATGTTTATGCTACTTCTGACGGAAACTAATTACATCATCGTGCTATGCAATACCATGACGTCTCCGTCTCGTTTTCTTCGAATGTGCATTTTTTTTACGATTTTCCTAACTTTAATAATTTTAAAGTTCAAATGGACACCTGAAAGATCAAGATTCTCTTCTGGCTGAAGATCAGACGAACCTAACAAAACATTGACAAGGATGTCATCTGAAATTCCTACGTGGAAACTAAATCATATTAACTAAACAATTGTTAAAAGCTTAATGACTTTCCTGGTTCTTGTCAGCATTTTCGTTGTATTTAACCCGATGCGCCATACTTTATTATTGATAGTACTAGTAATACCTGAGGTAGTATAAAAAGACAAACATCTATTTAAAAAAAAAAAGATATAAAGCAATCTTCTGCCTTTCAGTCCTATTACAATTAAAATATTTCCAGCGTCACTAACCAAAATATGAAATCATTCATTTGCAATATTTGTTAATGGTCATTAACTTGCGAAACAAGTATTCACGCAATAGTAAGCCAACATGAAAGAAAATAATGAGAAAAACTACTGAGGAGATTACAGTCAAATACTGATTTTTGCTGATCGAAAATGAAAATCTTTTAAAACTGGTTAACCTTCGGAGCCTCTTATCTCGTAGAAATAATTATAAAATTAATTCACGAGTGACCTCGCACATGGTGTATTGTGAATAACCGATTATATAAAGCGTTATGAATGACTTATGACGTGGCTATAGAATGCAAGTGATTTTATATGACTTTTGCGCTTGGACATTATACTGAAATAAATGCACTCGTTTCTAGTCCACTGCAGGACAGATGCTCAGACATGTCTTTATTCATATCTTGGGTTGGCCAGTTTTCATCACCACGTAGGCCAGTGCGGATTGATGATGGTGGGGGGACTTTTGTCTGACTGCTTACAGCAAACCAACATAGTATGAGTGTTCCTGACTAGTACAGCTTTGCTGATCATGGCGATACACAAACTTTATCACCACGTTAAGGTGTCTCCACTTAAAACGGCCAATATATATACGAGTATGTATATATATATATATATATATATATATATATATATATATATATATATATGTGTGTGTAAATGTATATATATATATGTGTAAATGTATATATATATATATGTATCAATGTATATATATATGTGTAAATGTATATATATGTGTGTAAATGTATATATATGTGTATATGTATATATATGTGTATATGTATATATATATGTATATATGTATATATATATATACATATATATATACATATATATATATATATATATATATATATATATATATATATATCACATATATATGTATATATATGTATATATATAAAAGTATATATATATGTATATATATGTATGTATATATATATATATATATATATATATATATATATATATATATATATATATATATATAAAACCTTTACATTCTTTGTTCACAGCTTTCCATTTGTTCTTTATCGGTGTATTAGGCAAATATGGAGAGGCGAACCTTTATACACAGATTTGATTTCATTACATTTAA
>NC_090759.1:64197096-64274596 GCF_036898095.1 Palaemon carinicauda
ACACAATATGGACTGAGTCTGCTCAGTGCGTAGATGTGTGAAAATCTGTGGTCTGATGGTAGGCTAAGCATGGAAATTCCCTGGACTATCACAGCGGGGTGATGTGTATGGATTTTTGATTGATGATTTAATGATTAATGAGAAACTTGTAACAGGCCTTGAAATTCTAGTGCATATCACAGTCCACCATACTGAGGTCATGAAAGCGAACAGATAAAGTGACCCTCCGATATATCCACATTAACGTCTTTTCTGAGAGCAGCAACATGGCCGCTTATAATGTATGATGGAGAATGGGGCATGACACATCACCCTTGAATTGGATCCAACTCTATTCCATACACAGTAAAGAAAGGGCACAAAGAATCTTCAAAATTAATGGAATGTTTTGGTTGTAACTTATGAATGGTTTGATTAAACTAGATTTTAGCAAAATGTATTAAAGAAATTCGAATGACATTTTCCTTTGAAGAATTGAAAATTCGGTTGGCATTTCTGTGCGGTAATCGTAGTTGAAATTGGTGCTTCTGAAACTCAATTGCCTTCTTTTTTTAGGAATTAACATGTGGAACGTTTTATTGCGATTTCCAAACTCCAAAGGTAAGACATTAACGATAACTTCGTTACTCATCATTTGACTCTATCTCATCCCTGAGCTTAAAAAATGGGTAAATATTTACAATTTTACTGACTAAAGTCGAGTGTAAGCATCACGTTACCCAAAATAAAGGCCCATCAGTTAGGTTCCTTGCCTTACCAGTATTGGTTCATAGATGTGTTTTTACCTTATTATATACTAATTTCAGAGTTATAATTCGCAATACCTAAAGGATACAACAGGAACACCTCTTGGGAAAAGATTAGGTAAATTTGTAAAGATTATTGGTACTACCTTAAGCAATTTTACCAATTGACTGGTAACACTTGCCTTTACATGGAACTTCAAAGTATCCCTGAACTGTACCAAGGGGTATGGGTTTTGAAGGGTTATGTAGTTACTATACCTGTGTTAATTTGTATTACTATCAGCAAATCTTTACTCGTGTATTATCACTAATAAAAACTGGAACCTTATATTACCCACTAATCTAACCTACCCTTATTCATTTGTGGGTGGGCATAAATTACATCTTGCTCACCCTCCTAAGCCATTTGAAGTAGCACACCTGTTTTTACCTATAGAGTATTTTAACATCTTTGATGGGCTACACTTGGTTAGCTATGCATTGTTTTAGAGTTATGGGATTTCTGCAGATGTCACAAATAACTAGAGCAATCGGAGATTTCAGACCTCCGCCAATGAGTATTGCCAACTTTTAACTAAAGTCTATGGACATCGCCTCCCACTTTTCATACGTTGGGTGTACAGTAAATGGTGAAAAGTGCAATATTGATTCAGAATCGTAATCGTGATCCATATCGCCTCCAAAATTTCATGGTTTCTTCTGATGCATAATATCTATCCATTGTCAAGATTTGGTGAAAATCCAATGTGTTGATTTGTTTTGACGTAAGCTTTAAAATTGTGAAAAATGCAAATCCGGATCCAGTACCGGATCATTTCTTAAAGATGATTGAGTCATCCGTGGCCTGATATCTATCTGTGGTGAAAATTTTTTAATAATCCGTCAGTGTGTTTTAACATTATCTTTAAAATGGCGGAAATGGAAATCTGTATCTAGATTCTGTATCCGGATCTAAATCATCTCCAAAATTCAATGGGGATCACCCAAGGTCTATCTGGTTAGAATTTCGTTAAAATCCTTCGAACAGTTTTGATGTAATCCTGTCCACAGATACACAGACAAATAAATAGATAAATAAAGCGACTCAAAGATATTACCTCCTTGGCGGTGGTAAAGATGCAATAAACAAAGCCTTATTAGAATGTCTTTGATAAAGTTGTTTTCACCTTCTAGGTTAGGTTAAGAATTAGAGAGTGACTGATATTGGTGTATAGTTTAGTAAATATGTGATTTTTGAACATAAGACTTACCCGGTAGTTATATATATAGCTGACGTCACGGCAGAAAATTCAAAACTCGCGCCAATCGCCAATTGGATAGCCAGGTAAACCACCTCTGCGCCCCAGCGAGGTACCTGGGAACCATTCCAGGAACCCTCATATATTCTCTGCCGTCGCTAGTGGCGACACGTGTATTCTGCTCTCGTCAATATTGGTCTTATTTTGGTGAAGTACAAAACTTTGGTTGTTGACTCCCGCTTGTTTTTGATCTCGCTTTGGATATAACTTAATTTGATTTAGATTTTGAAAATTTTTGACCTTTGCTTGTCTGATTTCTCTTTAGATTTTCGAAATGGCCACCCCCCCTATAACTTTTAGGTTATGTGTGAGTAGTGGGTGTAAGACACGAATGGCAAAAGCTTCACTTGATCCCCATTCTCTCTGTGTTGCTTGCAGAGGTTAAGAGTGTGATTTGGGAGATTGCTGTAATGAGTGTGTACTACTATCAGAGCGTGAATGGATTGAGTTTGATAGGTATAGTCGTAAACTCAAAAGGGATAGATTGAGGCGAAGTTCTTCTCTGTCTTTTAAAGACTTTTCATCTTCCCATGTCATTAATCCTGTTCCTTCCCCTGTAGTGGTAGATCCTGATCCCACTATTGCAACTGCTAATGAGCCGTCACTCAAAGATATGTTAGTGGCGATTCAAGCGCTGGGCGCTGAAGTGGAATCGCTTGCTGCGGACAGAACACAGCTGATGTCCGATGTAAGGCAGTTGAAAGGTGAAAGTGCAAAAAGTGCAGTGAAGTTAAGTGCAGTGGAGGGTGCGCCTGGTCGCATCTGTCGTCCTCCTAGTCCTAGACCTCTTCCAAGCTCCCCAACCCCTGGGAGAAGGAATGTCGAAAGGCGAAAGGAGACGAGAGGCTTTAATACACGAGCAGACGTCCCCTCGAACGTACCTGTGGGCGCTTCCCAGGATGTTCACCCTCACCAATGGAAAGGTTAGGTTAAGTGTTTCTCGTCGTCTTCGGATGACCCCTTGCCTAAAAGAGGCTGGAAGCTTGCTTCCAGACCTTTAAGAGGACCCATGATAAGGCCTACCGACGTCCTGTTAATTCACGTCCTGGATGTAGTCACTGGGATACACCAGAGACGTTTGAAAGTCCTCCAATAAAACGTCCTTATAGGACGTTGGACGCTTCAAAGGATCCTCCTATGCAGTCAGGACCAGGCTTAACCTCATTCCAGGCATCAGCGCAGCCTTCAGACTGGTTTTCACCTTCCAGGCGCTCCGTTCCTCTGAGTGATGAGGAGAACGTTGTGGTTTCATCACCGATTTCACAACCTTCAGATCATAATTTTGTTATGCTGCAAGACATGCTAAACAGGCTCTCGTCGTTCATGCAGAACTACCAGCGTAGCGACAAACCTCAAACCAGCACACGTGACAGTTTTGGTCGGGATCGAGACAGCGAGCAGGCTGTTCTACAAGTTTCGAAATGTCCTGTAAGATGTGTGCTTGAACGCCCTCATAGTCGAAGATCTAAGCTTCCTGCTAGCCTTTATGAACGTCCTTTAGGAAGTGATCGTGAACGTTCACCTAAGTCGTAGTTGACAGCCCCTATATAGAACACGAACGCCCTTACAAGCGCAAGGAGATCCTTCCGTCAGATCGTGTGCTCGAACGTCCTTCAAAGAAAGACGTTGGACGTCCTGTTAAACAGGTTACCGAACGTCCTTCCAAACGTGCTGCCGAACGTCCTGAGAAACAGGCTGCCGTTCGTCCTTCGAAACAGGCTCCCGAACATCCTACGAAACAGGTTGCCGAGCGTCCTTTGGAACAGGCTGCCGAACGTCCTGCGAAACAGGCTGTCGAACATCCTACTTTTCAGGACGCTCTTCACTCCTCAAATTATTGTAGTGAACATCCTCCATGTCGTGATTCCGAACGGAAAACAGACGAACAAGTCGCTGAACAGCAAGCGGTTTGCAGCGTCGAACGCTTGTCAGGAATTGACGGCAAGCGCGTTTCAGGATACGATTCTGAACGCCCTATCCCTTACCATATTTCGGACATTAGTCTGGATTATGATAATGAGGCTCACTCTTTCCAAGAAGACATTGATGCAGTTCAAGTTCAGGAACTCTTTGACTCCGATCAAGTTGATCGCGAGCGTTCGGCTGAACCGCAAGCGTCACGCCCGCTTGATATATCTCGTAGTCGTAATGATCCTGTTTCTATTGCTGTTGGTACTCAGGATATTTTTGAGAAGGAAACTGCTCTCAACACTGCTGCTTCCGAAGGAACGTTGCCAGAGAAGGATATAGAAGGCCAGCTTTCTCCTATGGAGTTTGATGAAGTGTCGGATGACGAGGACTCTGTTTCTTTTCGTCATTCTGCCGACTTGAAAAAACTGATGAAAGTTTTATGGAGGAGTTCTCAGACTTTTTTGTGCCAGTGGCTCCCCGTTCGCCACCGTCTGAGTTTACTCTTGGGAAGGCCTCTAAGAAAGCTCGCTTTACCAAGATGGTGTTATCGCTCTCATCTAAGAGAGCTCTTAAATTGATGGGTGACTGGTTACAGTCTAAGGAAGCCTTAGGAAAAGCAGCTTTCTCCTTTCCTCCGGCTAGACTGGCCTCCAGGTCTAGTATATGGTACGAGACAGGAGAAGTTCTCGGCTTGGGGATACCTGTCTCTGCCCAGGGAGATTTCTCAAGCCTCGTAGACGCTCCTCGTCGGTCGGCCATGAGGAAGACCAAGATCTTCTGGTCTACTTCGGAGATGGACCACCTGCTCAAGGGCATATTTAGAGCCTTCGAAGTTTTTAACTTCTTAGACTGGACTCTTGGAGCTCTGGATAAAAATATTCGCTACTTTTAAAGAGGAGGATACCTCTGCCTAGTCCATTTGATATCTTGTATGGACAAGGCTTTGAGGGATGGATCCAACAAACTAGCAGCACTCTTTTCTGCTGGCATCCTTAAGAAAAGGGATCAATTATGCTCGTTTCTTTCGCTGGGGGTTACTCCCTTCCAGAAGTTTGAGCTGTTGTATGCGCCTCTTTCTCCATTGTTGTTCCCACAAGAACTAATCAAGGAGATATCGGCAGCCTTGGCTCAAAAAGCTACTCAGGATCTTGTCTCTAAGACAGCCAGAAAAGCTCTTCCACCCTCATTTACCAGTTGCAAGCCTAAGGAAGAAACTTTTCCCAAGTTTTCTCAGCCCTTTCGAGGGAGATCTTCCAGCAGGGGTAGCTCCAGACCTGACGCTAGAAGGAATAAGAGAAGAGGCTTTAGAGCAGGGCGAAGCAGGGTCTGACTGCTTTCACCTTCAGGCAGTAGGGGCCAGACTACTCAACTTCTGGCAAGCGTTGGAGAAGAGAGGAGCAGATCAGTGGTCTATACACATCTTGAAGGAGGGTTACAAGATCCCCTTTCAAGGGAGTCCTCCTTTGGTCTTAGTTCGTGTGGATCTCTCTCCCAAATACAGAGAGGAGGAAAAGAGACAAGCTCTATCGACCCAAGTGTCTCTTATGTTGAAAAAGGGGGCCATAGAGAAGGTACAGGATATTTGTTCACCGGGTTTTTACAACAGACTGTTCCTGGTACCCAAGAACTCGGGGGGATGGCGTCCAGTCCTGGACGTGAGTGCGCTGAACAAGTTCATCCTGAAGACGAAGTTCTCTATGGAGACTTCGAAATCGGTGCTAGCCGCAGTAAGGAAGGGCGACTGGATGGTCTCTTTAGACCTCCAGGATGCGTACTTCCACATCCCTATCCGTCCGAACTTCAGACCTTACCTAAGGTTCGTCTTCAAGGGAGATGTCTTCCAATTCAGAGCCCTATGCTTCGTCCTTTGCACAGCACCCCAGGTCTTTACGAAGCTCATGCTAATTGTAGCAAAGATACTCCATTCAAGGGGCATAAGAGCCTCCCTGTATCTCGACGACTGGCTTCTCAGAGCGCACTCATACGATCACTGCCTGAAGGATCTTCAGACAATATTGAACCTTCCAAAAGAGCTAGGTCTCCTTGTAAACAAGGAAAAGTCTCTCTTGGTTCCATCTGAAGAGATTCTCTATTTGGGAATGACGATTCGGAGTCAGACTTTTCGGGCTTTTCCGTCTCCTTTAAGGATGGAACAAGCCAGATTGAAACTCCAATCATTTCTAAGCAAGAATATGTGTTCAACAAGGAAGTGGATGAGCCTAGTAGGAACCCTCTCCTCCTTGGAACAATTTGTTCCCCTAGGAAGACTGAACATTCGTCCTTTCCAGTTCCATCTCGACAGCCATTGGAACAAGGAGAAAGACCTAGAAGCGATGTTCATTCCGATTACGAACGCCATCAAAGACTGCCTTCGGTGGTGGGAAGAACCGAACAAGTTCCAGTAAGGTCTCGACCTATCACAAAAGAGCCCAGACCTTGTGTTATGCTCCGACGCCTCGGACGCAGGATGGGGAATAACCCTAATCAAGTCGGAAGCTTCGGGACTGGTCAGAGAACCAAAAGTCTTTACATATAAACCACAAGGAATTGTTGGCAGTTCTATTAGCCCTCAAAAGTTTCAAGGAATCGGTCACCAACAAAGTGGGCAAGAGAGAGGAACGTTATCCTTCTAACAAGGTTTATCCAAGGGGAGAAAAACGTAATGGCAGACTGCCTCAGCAGAAGAGGTCAGATCCTACCGACAGAGTGGACACTCAACCTTCAAGTTTGCAAGAGCCTATGGCGTCTTTGGGGTCGTCCATGCATAGATCTCTTTGCAACATCAAAGACAAAGAGGTTAGAGGTGTATTGCTCCCTGGTGCCGGATCCAGAAGCAGTCCATATAGACTCGTTTCTTATGGATTGGTCCAACCTAGATCTGTACGCCTTCCCACCATACAAGATCCTGTACAAAGTAGTACAGAAATTTGTAACATCCAAAGGGACCAGGATGACCCTAGTGGCTCCCTATTGGCCATCAAGAGAATGGTTCACAGAGGTACTGGAATGGGCGGTAGACACTCCAAGAATACTTCCATTAAGAGTAGATCTACTCAGACAACCCCACTTGGAAAGATTCCATCAAAATCTCCACGCTCTTCAGCTGACTGCCTTCAGACTATTGAAAGACTCACTAGATCTAGAGGCTTTTCGAAGGAGGCTGCTCAGGCCATTGCAAGAGCAAGAAGGACTTCGACTATCAAAGTCTATCAGTCCAAGTGGGAGGTTTTTAGAGAGTGGTGTAGAGTCAACTCTCTTTCCTCATCCAGTACCTCTGTAGCTCAAATTGCGGACTTCCTGCTCCACCTTCAAAGGAAGTGCAATTTCTCCTCCTCTACTATTAAAGGTTATAGGAGCATGTTAGCAACTGTGTTCAGACATAGAAACCTTGACCTTTTTAACAATAAGGATCTGCAAGAACTTCCTAATTCTTTCGAGACTACAAAACAACGAAACCAAGATTCTCCAGCCTGGAATCTGGATATTGTTTTGAAGTATCTCATGAGCGACAGGTTTGAGCCACTGGGTTCAACTTCTATGAAAAACCTTACTATGAAGACTTTATTTTTGGTTAGTTTTGCAACAGCCAAAAGAGTGAGTGAAATACATGCGTTTAGCAAAAACGTTGGATTTCGTGATGGTAAAGCTGTCTGTGCCTTACAATTAGGCTTTCTTGCCAAAAACAAACGCCCTTCTCAACCTTGGCCCAAAGCGTTCGAGATTCCAAATCTTACGGATTTGGTTGGAGAAGAGTTGGAAAGAGTCTTATGCCCAGTAAGAGCTCTGAGTTGCTACTTGGATAGAACGAAAGATATACAAGGCAATTCTGAAGCTTTATGGTGTTTGGTCAAAAAGCCCTCATTACAGATGTCTAAAAATGTCTTGTCATTTTTTATTAGGCTTTTGATTAAGGAAGCACATATTTGTTATAATGAATCAGACCTTGGTCTTTTAAAGGTCAAGACTCATGAAGTCAGAGCAGTAGCAACGTCGGCAGCATTCAGACAGAACAGATCACTACAAAGCATAATGGACACAACCTTCTGGAGGAGAAAATCTGTGTTCGCATCATATTATTTGAAAGGTGTTCAGACTCGTTACGAGGACTGTTACACTCTGGGTCCATTTGTAGCAGCGAGTGCAGTAGTGGGTGAAGGATCCACCACTATGTTCCCATAATCCTAATACCTGTTTCTTCTCTTGGAACTTTTATTTGTTTTTTATGGTTGTTTGTGGAGATTGTGACAGTCTTCCACAATCATTGATTTTAGTCAGGTGGTCAATTTTGTTCCTTGAGAGTGCCCGGAACTGAGTATTGGAGGAGGTTCTGTCACAATGAGGTATATACACCTGTTTGACAGTCCCTAAGAGATCTTCAGCCCCCTGGGAGGATCGCTGGATCTCATAAGGATAGCAGACATAATGAGGCAGACAATCATTGAAGTCAGCTTCCTTATCAGGTACGAACCCTTAAGCTTGTTTTGATTAACTCTTAAGCAGAATTCCAACTATATTGGCTGTCTCTAACCCTCCACCAAAGGTGTTAATCAGCTATATATATATAACTACCGGGTAAGTCTTATGTTTAAAAATGGTATTTTCATTATAGAATAAATTTTTGAACATACTTAACCAGTAGTTATATATAATTAAATTCCCACCCTCCTCCCCTCTAAGAGACTAGAGGCATGGAATATATGAGGGTTCCTGGAATGGTTCCCAGGTACCTCGCTAGGGCGCAGGGATGGTACACCTGGCTATCCAATTGGCGATTGGCGCGAGTTATGAATTTTCTGCCGTGACGTCAGGGACGTAAGGTATATATATATATATAACTACCGGGTAAGTAAGTTCAAAAATTTATTTGTTCCGTAACTGAAATACAAACCACGCTATTTAATATGGGTTATTACTTTGGCGTAGCTGAAATGACAAACCATTAGAGTTTTAACGAGGGTTTACTACCCCACCGCTAGTTAGCGGGGGGTAGGGAGGGGTAGCTTGCTACCCCTCCCCCTCACACACACCGGTGAATACTTCATTGTTCCGTAACCGAAATACAAACCACGCTATTTACATTGGGTTTACCTTTTAGCGCAGCTGAAATGGCGAGCCATTAGAATTTAACGAGGGTGTATTATCCCCGCGCTAGTTAGCGGGGGGGGGGGGTAGGGGAGTGGTAGCTAGCTACCCCTCCCCCCCCTCACACACAGGTGAATGCTCACTTTCACTTTTGGCTCGGACTGGGACAGACGTCTCTGTCTTGGTCCTCGCTTGGCAGCCATTGTTTGTTTTGTCTTTACTTAATCACTTACTTTTCTTTTACTCAATATATATGTAAACATGTTTTCATGTTTGTATACATATATTTGAGTATAGAAATCAGTAAGTTTCCTTTTCAGAGTTGTGTGTGTAGTGTACGATATCTCCGTGGAGTCCTCGTCAGTTAGGCCACCACGGCGTAATTTTTTGGGTTGCGATCGAGTTTGACTTCGGTCTTTCTCTCTCTCTCTTGAGGTCGTTCACCTTTTTACTACGTTTTACTACGCCTCTTGTAGCTTCCTTCCCGTGTGGGGGGGTTGCTACCCCGTACGTTTTGTCCCAATTAGTTTATGGATCTAATTGTAGTTGTTAATTTTTCAGCTTGTAGAACGATTCCTTTCGGGGTTTTCGTTCTTTCTTTAGTGTTCATTCATTTTTAAATTACATAATTACATAGTTTCATAATTATAATTGTTATAATTCTGTTTTGGTTACAGCTCTCCTTCCGTGAGTGTAAGTGGTTGTGAGGGCACGTGCCTGTTGTGTAATTCTTGTTTCCTTTCCCTCGGGATTCCTCTTCGGAGCCTTCCCGGGGGAATGAATGTGTACTAATGATTTTTGTTTTATTTTTTTACAGTTACCGATCTAGTTCGTTTCTGTAATATGGCAACGGTGTGAGCGGTCTTGTTGAGGCCTGGGGATTCGGCTGTTGCTGCCTCCCCTTTGGATTTTCGTCAGGGGCGTGTCTCCTTCTACTGGAAGTACTCCCGTGACGATTGACAGCTCTCCAGTTCATTTTAGAACTCTCAGGAGGCTTGCCTCCTTGGGTGGGTAACTTTCCTTCCGGGAGAAGTTTTTCCTGTCCAGGCTTGAGTTTTTTCCCTTTTGGGGGTTCTTCTCTTGCCTTTTTTTCGTGCGACTATGCTCTTGGTGCTGAGCGGTCACACCGGCAGTTTCGCTTAAGGGGCTGGGCAACTGCAGGAGCCCCGCTTCGGAGGATTGCTCCTTTTAGGTCACTGGCTGACCAGTCTCTTCTACGAAGTGTTTCTCTTTCGTTCGCGAGAGAGTACACTCATAGAGACTCCTCTTCGGAGGATTCTTCTGCTGCTGTTGCTGTTGGCCTCCTTCGCCGTAAGGCTCACCGTCCGCCTCATCGTAAGGGCCTCTCATCTCCCTATAAGGGTGCTAAGAGGCGCCTTTTTGAATCTCCGTTTGCAGCCTACAACTCCTTCTTCTTGATCTTCCGCCCTGGTGCAGATGGACAGCAGTCTGACCTCGTCTTCCAACGGGCAACGGTCTTCCCGACGGACAACGGTCTTCCCGACGGACAACAGTCTTCCCGACGGGCAACGGTCTTCTCGACGGGCAACGGTCTTCCCGACGGACAACGGTCTTCCCGACGGACAACGGTTTTCCGACGGACATCAGTCTCCCGGCGGACAGGCAACGGTCTTCCGACGGACATCTGTCTCCCGACGGACAACGATCCCTTCGGGGCAAAGGGTGGCCTCCTACGGGGATTATTCCCTTGCGTGTCAGGGTTCCCCTGCGCTCCCTTCTTCTGTGTTCTCTCCTGCTCCTGCTCAGTGTTAGCGCACAGGCGCTCTCCTGCTCATCAGCGCTTCCTGATCGCCAGCGCTCTCCTGTTCGCCAGCGCTCTCCTGTTCGTCAGCGCTCTCATGATGATCATCTCTGCTGTTCCTGTTGGTTCCTGTTACGCGCCCTGTGCGCCCACGTTCGCCCTCGCGATCTAGAACTTCGGTTCAGGTCTGGGTCAAGGACTCTTCTTCTATGCGCAGGCTTCCACGCGTTGCCTTCTGCTCGTCAGCGATCATCAGCTCGCCAGCGACCTTAGACGCGTCAACGTTCACCTGCTCGCCAGCGATCTCCTACGCATCGATGATCGCCATCGATCTGCCACGCGTGTCAGTTCCCCTGACCACCATCAGTAGCGATCTAGCGCTCGCCTGCTGTGGACCACGATCTCCGGTAGCTGAGTCTTGCCGTAGATCTTCCTCCTGCTCGCCAGCGCTCACCTTTTCTTCTGTCCTTCTGTGCGCCAGCTTTCTTCATTTGCCAGCGCACATCTGCGCGCCCTTCTTTGCCACGCACCAATGGGCGCCAACGGTTTTCTGACCGTCTAGGATCGCCTGATTAACAGCTGGCTTCAGCTCTCACCTTCCTGATGCACCTGCGCGCCTTCTGTTAGCGCGATGCGCGCTAACAATCACTAGTCTCTCTCGCGTTGGCAATCGCCTATGCACCCGCGCGATTCTTCATCTGCTCGCTAGCGTTTTGTTAACGCACTACCGCTCGCCAATGTGCCGTCGCGCGGACCGACGGGGGGTCCGTCGCGCGGACCGACGGGGGGTCCGTCGCGCGGACCGACGGGGGGTCCGTCGCGCGGACCGACGGGGGGTCCGTCGCGCGGACCGACGGGGGGTCCGTCGCGCGGACCGACGGGGGGGTCCGTCGCGCGGACCGACGGGGGGTCCGTCGCGGGGACCGACGGGGGGGGCCGTCGCGCGGACCGACGGGGGGTCCGTCGCGCGGACCGACGGGGGGTCCGTCGCGCGGACCGACGGGGGGTCCGTCGCGCGGACCGACGGGGGGTCCGTCGCGCGGACCGACGGGGGGTCCGTCGCGCGGACCGACGGGGGGTCCGTCGCGCGGACCGACGGGGGGTCCGTCGCGCGGACCGACGGGGGGTCCGTCGCGCGGACCGACGGGGGGTCCGTCGCGCGGACCGACGGGGGGTCCGTCGCGCGGACCGACGGGGGGTCCGTCGCGCGGACCGACGGGGGGTCCGTCGCGCGGACCGACGGGGGGTCCGTCGCGCGGACCGACGGGGGGTCCGTCGCGCGGACCGACGGGGGGTCCGTCGCGCGGACCGACGGGGGGTCCGTCGCGCGGACCGACGGGGGGTCCGTCGCGCGGACCGACGGGGGGTCCGTCGCGCGGACCGACGGGGGGTCCGTCGCGCGGACCGACGGGGGGTCCGTCGCGCGGACCGACGGGGGGTCCGTCGCGCGGACCGACGGGGGTTCCGTCGCGCGGACCGACGGGGGTTCCGTCGCGCGGACCGACGGGGGGTCCGTCGCGCGGACCGACGGGGGTTCCGTCGCGCGGACCGACGGGGGTTCCGTCGCGCGGACCGACGGGGGTTCCGTCGCGCGGACCGACGGGGGGTCCGTCGCGCGGATCGACGGGGGTCCGTCGTGCGAACGTCGGCTTAATTCTTGCAGTATCCTTGCGGACCGACGGGGGGTCCGTCGCGCGGACCGACGGGGGGTCCGTCGCGCGGACCGACAGGGGGTCCGTCGTGCGGACCGACGGGGGGTCCGTCGCGCGGACCGACGGGGGGTCCGTCGCGCGGACCGACGGGGGGTCCGTCGCGCGGACCGACGGGGGGTCCGTCGCGCGGACCGACGGGGGGTCCGTCGCGCAGACCGACGGGGGTCCGTCGTGCGAACGTCGGCTTAATTCTTGCAGTATCCATTGCTTGCCTATGGGTTATTGCTCGCCGACCACCAGCTCTCGCCTTTCCTACCACGCTCGCCCTCCTTCGCTCACCTTCGTTTGCGTTCCTGCGTGACCGCGCATGGGCGCTTCCACGTTCGCCCACGCGCAAATCATTGATTTACCATCGCGCGAGCACCAGGGCGATTGCGACCACGATTCCCATTGGGGTTTTCGCAGCATGGCCAGCCTGGCGATTTCTTCTGGAGTGTATTTCCAGAACACGGCCTCACCCCGTAAACGCAGAGCATGGCACATGCAAGAATAAGAAGAATCTTCAGGGAGGTCTGAGCAACACTCCTCTTTCCAGAACCTGGGTTAGGCCTTCCCCGTCATTCCCTGGAAGGATTTTTGGCGGGGGGCTTTCCGTTCGGGGCTTTCCGTTCGAGATTTCTCCATCGGCCAAGGGGTGACTGCTTACCCCTTCCTCTTCTCCATCTCGTGTAAGGGGCTTACCAGGTCCTTTCCCTCCTCGGTTACGGCCCGAGGTTTGGTTCAACGAAGCTACAGGAAGGTCATGGGTACTTTCCTCCTCTCGGGCTCAGGCACCTTGGCGTTTCGTCGTTAAGTATCTAACTTGCGGGCAAGCTCGATGTTGGACCATCTGGACGTGCTGACCGAGGGCTTCCTTTCGGGTGTCTCATCCGTGGATGTCGACCACCTCAGACACCCTTCCATCCTTGAGAAAAGTTTGTTTGTGCCCAAGGACAGAGACATAGACAGCGGCTGTGCAGAGGAAGTTGACTTCCGTTTTCACTCCTCCAAGGCGCTTTCTTCCAGACTCTGCAGGGCTCCAGCGCCTTTTTCTTTCAACCACGTCGGCCTAAGTTATCGGCTACGACAACTGAGACAAGGTATCCAATTGCATTTTCCTCCTGTCAGGAACAGATGGCACGGGAGGCTCCCCCGGGGGGGGCATAGTCCTAGAGGGAGCGGCAGAGTTCACGAACTCTAGGATTGGCACCCCCCCCCCCTTGCAGGTTTCACGCTGGGAGGATGCCTAAGGTTACTCATCCGGATGACAGCTTCCCGATGCCCATTCCCGCACGATCTCTGTGATCAACCAAGGATATCGCGCCTGCCGTCTCTGTCAGCGAATTCAGTGTCTCTGAACCTCTATGCCATAGGGTCGGCAAGAGTTTGCCCGTTTGGGCAGAATGATCCATACCTTAGGAGAAGGTCCTCCATAGGATCATCGACGGCTTCACCCCCGGCTTCTTCAGTCGATCCTTTCTTGTAAGGAAGTATCTGAGACGGGAGTTCCGTAGTCGACCTCTCAGCCCTGATCAAGTTTGTCGAACAAACTTCGTCCAGCGTGGAACAGCAGAATCGATCAGACTGGTAACGAGGCGACAGGACTCCTTAAACCCTGTATCAGAAGGACAGGTACTTTCAGTTTCCATTCCATCCATCTTCCAGGAAGCTCGTGGAATTCAGCCTAGACTGCAGGTATTCCTGCTTATGATGCAGTGTGGCGATCCCGCCGTGGCATCGCAGGTTTTTTTCCCCAGAGAACTCTCCCTGCTTTCCTCATGGCCGCTCAGGTGCAGGCTTCCGCCTCCTTCGCTTTTTGGAGGTCTGGTCAACTCCGGTAGGCTCGGGTTCGACCTTCTTCAGCGCCGGGACAAGCTTCCGGATGCTTACCATGAGTGGGGGTTCATGGTATTTTGCTAGGAGCCTTCTCTTCTTCTGCCTCAACATCTGGAGTATCTGGCCATGATATTGAGTTAACGGCCTTACCACGTTGGAAACCCCGCTTCTCGTCCGTCCAGCGAGGTTAAGCAACGTCGGTTCTGGTCGGTACTTGGATGGGTGACCACCTGGGAACGCCAGATTCTGTTGCCACCTCCTCCGAGCCTTCCCTTCAGTTGACTGTGGCAAGACTGAGGAGAGTCGCAGTACCTGTTCTCAGTCAAGCAGAGCTTTCAGCCCTACCTTGGAACGTTTCCTAGTTCTCCTTTCCTCATTGACCCGTCTATAGTTCCGAACGGTCGCCTCAGGATAAGTTCCATGTGGGGCGGTCTAACTTCCGGTGGTTTCAGTCAACGATTAACCGGACTTCCTGGCCCCTATGGGAACAGCGGAACTATTAGACCTGCAATGGGTGTTGACCAATGGAACCTCTTGATGGGAGTGGATATTCTCGTCCTTTCCCCACATTCTTGATGCTGTTCTCGGACTCGTCAAAGAAAAGGGGGGGGGGGGGGCATGTTCCGGTCCAGGTCTATGTTCAGGACCTGAAGGATACCTCTCCATCATTCAGGCAAGCTTAGGGGCCGTAGTCTGGCCCCTCTACAGATCCTAAAGTTCCTGCCGAGTCGCTCCGTGCGCGTCGACTTCATGGTTCTGGCGTGTTCTAACCAGCAGGGGACGCATTTTCACACCTTCACATCTAGCAGTAGAGATACCGAGATGATTGAGATACTCTCAATACCACCATCGGCTCTCTCATTCCAGGCAGAGGAATGTTCTCTCCGACTATCCGAGCAGAGCCTCGTAGAGAGAGTGTACCTGGGGGTCTTTGGCCTTGAGTAACCAGCAAGTCCTGGTCTGGGGGACCTGATCGCGACAGCTTGGAACCTCAAGCTTCCGCTGTTCTTCCCCCCAGTCTCAGACCCCGAGACTCTGGCAAGATGCATTCCAGTGATGGTGGGACAACTTCGACGCCTGCGTCTTCCCTCCTTTTTGTCTGTGGAGAATGGGTCTCAACAAGACCATGTTGTCTGTCAACCTTTCAATGGGAGAGCTCCACTGGGACTATGCGCAGAACGGTTTCTGGACCCTCTGCTTCCCCTGACGGAACTCCCGGGAGAGCTTCTCCCACGGCACAGACTACTCAAACAACCACACTGCAACATCTTTCACGAGCCGGGGCGTCGCTTCGGCTTCATGCCTGGAGACACTACGCCTCCTCCTCAAGAAGAGACAACCCGCTACAGTCGCGGGACGGAGGTCGCGTCATCTGCGATAGTCATCCGCAGGGGTCTTCCAGGCGAAGTGAAGAGTCTTCGGTGGTTGGTGCCGTGGGAGATATACTTCTTCCCTTGAGGCCTCTTCTCCAGCAATAACGATCTTATTGCCTTTCGGCGGGAGGAAACTCCTTTCCACTCAAGGAAATGAAGCCTGTCGCTCAGCCTTTCCCAGACCTTCAGGCTTAAAGGAATAACTTTTTCCTTCCCGCTGGATCTTTCCTCGCTCATGGGAAGCTACGAACGTCCCTGCCCTAGTCGGAATGAGACCTCCAACTTGGAGCATGGCTCGGACTTTTTAGTCCCTTAAGAGATCTTCTCAAGACCCTTTACGATAGGCCTCTGATTGTATTCCGTCTTGGGTCTCCTGCTCACTCTGGCCGTGGCCAGTGTGTAAGCAATCTTCTTGGTCTCGTACGACTCCGCCCTTTCTAAGGAAGGGGGGAAGGCAACATTCAGGTTCGCTCCTGAGTTGTTGGCTAGACTCAGAATCTTGGGGTCCCGGCCCTACGGTCCAATTCCTTCAAGATTTCGAGTCTCCATTCTGTATCTGATGTCCCAAACCTTCTCCTTCTTGCCAGTAAGGAATCGAGGGGCTAGCTTTGGGCACAGCTGCAGTTTGTCCTCAGTTGCAGCTGATTTGGGAGCACAAGGAGGACACGAGGGAGAGTCACCAGTATACCTCTTCAGCTCGGACTCAAGGACATTCATCTCGACCTGTCTCCAGACCCTCCCCCGTCACGTCGCCCTACAGCACGATGTCGGATACATTGCAACGTCCCTCGCCTTCGAGTAATACTACTCTGTGACGCAGGTGCTACAGGCTGGAGTCTGGAAGCGTCTAATGACCTTCGCAGCCCGCTTCCTGCAGGGCGTGACCCACAGGAGTTTTGATACGTTTTCTATCGCTCTGTGGTGGCTACACAACAGCTGGTCTAACCTCAGGCTCCTTTTTGGACAGGTAGCAGAAGGTTGAGGGCATTGTTATCAGGTTTTAGTCTGCATGAACGAAAGAAGTATGTCTGGCCCTTACTTCTTTCTTCATCATCCCCTCTACGGGGAAGCAGCGTCCTGGTCTCTGCATAGCTGACCTCGAACCTCTGCAGGTAAACCATGCTTCCTTGTGTTCCGAGTATTGAGTCAATACTGTCGCGTCCCCCATACCCTGACGAGGTGGTATTGGGAACGTCCTAACCCAGAGTTCCTTCTGGAACTCCAGGTCAACTGCCTAGGACGGGTCACACTTCTTCCTTCACACACAAGCTTATGTAGGCCACACGGTTCCTTGCAGAGCAAGGAACTTGTGAGGTGCAGGGACTCCTTTTCTCGAGTGCGACTCACTCGGATTCTGAGTCCCCGGGTAAAGCCAAAGCCAGTATGGCTGGGGACTTTCCACCCTACCTAAGGGGAAAGTCACCCAATGTAAATAGCGTGGTTTGTATTTCGGTTACGGAACAAATTACAAATTCAAAGATAATTTGTATTTTTCCTAACCATACAAACCTTAGCTATTTACACATATTTGCCCGCCGGCCCTGTCCCCCAAGACAAGTCCTACCTCTAAGTGAAAGTGAGCATTCACCTGTGTGTGAGGGGGGAGGGGGGGTAGCTAGCTACCACTCCCCTACCCCCCCCCCGCTAACTAGACCGGGGGGTAATACGCCCTCGTTAAATTCTAACGGCTCGCCATTTCAGCTGCGCTAAAAGGTAAACCCAATGTAAATAGCTAAGGTTTGTATGGTTAGGAAAAATACAAATTATCTTCAAATTTGTCATCTTTGCTTTTGGCTCGGGTGATGAACAGACTTGTCTGCTCTCACCCTCGCTTTGACTGCCATTAATCTGTTTTGCTTTTTCTTTCTACAGAGTGTGTGAAGTTGGCCTCTATTAATATGCGTACGTTTCCTGGTTTACCTGACCGCCCTTGTGGGACCTTTATGTCGGCGGTCGACACAGATCCGCACACCTTGTGTCCTCATTGTAGGGGCCAACGGTGTGAAAAGGGTAATGTATGCGGTGAGAGTAGGGAGTGGTCTACCTCCCAGTGGGAGAGGTTTGCCCGGCGCCGGAAGAAGAAGTCCAAAAGGGATATTTCTCCTCCAAAGGCTTCTTTGAAGAGAGAAAATCCCAAGGCCTCTTCTTCCGCAGCCCAAACCTCCTCCGAAGCTCCCACTCGATCGGTCTCTTCCGAGAGGCCGTCGAAGGGGAGCGTAGACCGTTGTTCTGTTGACCGATCCCGGGGTGCGGGAGAGGTAGTTGCCTCCCATAGCGAGGCAGCTGCACCTCCTCCCTCGGAGGAGGATATTGATTTCACTGTGCCTAATCGTGATTTGTTACAGCTTTGGTCCTCCTTGGGGCTTCAAGGTTTGCCCTCCCAGGAAGCCCTGCTTGATATGATCAAGCTGGGAGCAGCTGTTAAACAATCGCCGGCGATAGCAGACGTAGATCCTCTGTCTGTCGTCGACGTTGTTATAACGGAGGCCTCCGGTGTGTCGGATCAAACTGCTCCTGTTGTTGTTGAGGTAGCTGAAGGCTCTGATTCCCCCTCTGAACATCTTTCGAGGGTGGAACTTTGTCCCATGGTCTCTCCTGCTGGTGACTCTCCCCCCCAGGGGAGTTCACTTACAGAGACTCCTCTGCAGAGGCCTTATGAAGGTCAGCTTGCTGATCCCACGGCCCCTAGAGGGCGTATAAGGCGGAAGGCTCATCCTCCCCTTCGCCGTAGAGGACTTCCTTCTCCTCACAAGGGAGTTAGGAGGCGCCTTTTCGGCTCGTCGTCCCCGCAGTCCTCTGTGGAGGAGACTCATCGTTCACTGATCCTGCCAGCTACCACCTTAGACCTCTCCGAAGATCGTTCGCAATCTCCTTCGGTGGTAGGTCGTCCTTCGGAACTCCCTGACCTGTCACCCTCCAGACCTGCTGTCCTGCCATCACCCTTTAAGGCTGCTGATCCTGTCATTGCACAGGCACCGGTCTCTTCTGGGCACAATGGACTTGAGCGCAAAACTGTGCCTTAGTCCCTTAAGCGCCAGGCACCCCCTGCACGCCGTCTTGCGGCTGTTCCTGACTTAGTGTCACTGCACTCTCTTGCGCACGTGCGCGCTCCTGCTCCTGTTCTTACGCGCCAGGGTCCCCCTGCGCTTCCACGATTTCCTGCGCGCCCTCCTGCAGTTCCTGTTATAGCATGCCAGCGCTCTCCTGCGCACACGCGCTCACCTGCGCGCCAGCGCCCTCCTGCAGTTCCTGCTACAGCGCTCAAGCGCTCTCCTATTCGTCAGCGCCTCAGCGCTCTTCTGGAATTAAGCGCGCAGCTGCAGTTCCTGACACGGCGCGCAAGCGCTCACCAGCGCGCAAGCGCTCACCAGCGCGCCAGCGCTCTCCTACATTCCAGCGCGCAGTACAGGAGGTACCTAAGTTAGCGCATGGGCGCTCACAGGTACCCCTGTGCGCCCGAATCCTGCTGCGCGCTATGCGCGCCCAACTTAGCAGCGCACACCTGCGGGTCAGAATCCTGTGCTCCCATCGCAGCAGCACACACCAGTGCGGCCGAATCCTGTTGCGCTCCCTGCGCGCCCATCACAGCAGCACACGCCCGTACGCCCGCATCCTGATGCTTGCCCGCGATCTCCTGCGCGCCCTCGTTCTCCTCAGAGGGCAGTTCCTGCACCACCTGCGCAACGTTCTCCTGCGCGCAAGCTCACCTTTGCGCTCTCACGAGGCTGCGCAATCACGCCCTCGCCCCGTGCTTCCTGACATGCGCGCTCCACGCCCTTGCGCTAGGAACATTTCTCCTGCGCACGCGCGCCCAACAGCCTCGCCCGCACAGGCTCTTCAGCAGGTTCCTGCGCGCCCGCACGCGCGAGCAGAAGCTTGCTCATGCTCCAGCTACCATCCAGCCTTCAACCCCGCCCCACGCTCCAGCTCCTGCAAGCCGCACGCCCTTGCCATCACCTATGCGCGCCCTCGCCCTAGTGCGCGCACGTGCGAAATTCCTGTCGCACGATCCTTCCGCGCGCGATCCAGGGCAGGGCTCATCCAGCGCGATTTGCGCCGCGATCCCGCACGCGACTTCATGGGGCTTCAGGCGGACAGATCATCGTCTCGTTCCCCCCCTCGCAAGCGCAGAACAGCACGCTCGCCAGAGGAAGGGAGGTTCCCGGACAGGTCTAAGGACTCTGTTTCAGCTCCATTTCAGGCGAACCCTCGTTTGTCGACTCCTCCTAGGGATCGATCGATCCCCTTCCCTCCAGAGGGAGTGTCTGACAGCGCGACTGTCAGCCAACAGCCCTGGTTTGGTACCATAGTCAGAGCTCTCATGCAGGCTTTTAAGCCTGTGTTCTCTGAACTGGGTCACAAAGCAGTGGCTACCTCGTCTCCCCTGAAGAGGAAGAGAGGAGTCCCCTCCGTGGTGACTTCTCCGAGGGCTAAGCTGTCTCCTGGGAAATCCTTGCGCAAGGCTCCCTCTCCCCCCCAGATTTTCTCTCCCTCCCCTGCGGATGAGGATTTCCCATCCTCAGGGGAGTCGGACGAGCCGGTCAGTTCCCCCATCGCACCAATGGGGGAAACTCCGCCTCTCCCTGAGAAGTCTCCTCGCACGGGGTTGGAGAAGAGCCTGCATCCATCGTTGCTAGAGTCCTGTATCCCTCCCAGGAGGGAGCCGAAGGACTCGAAGACTTTGCCTAAGTCTTCTGCAAGGATCAGACAGGAACCAGCTAGACCTTCGGAAAATGTCCACGAGTCCCCCCCCCCCCCCCCAGGAAGAGCCACTGGGGACGGGAGACTTTGCTGCTAGCCCTTTGGGAGGAGAGCATCAAGAGTCAGAACATGCGTTCTGGCAAGTTTCCGACCCTCATGAGAAATCTCAACGGGTTTCCGGACCCTGAGATTCCTCCTCGTTAGAGTAAGGACACGGTCTTGGACCGAGTCTACAGCACCCAGAAGCCCTCTAGGGCCAGTGCAGCCTTGCCCTGGTCACAAGGGATGAAGAGTGCCAGAGACAAGGTCGAAGGCCAGCTCTCTGAGTTTGCCTCCTCCAACAGATCCAGCACCGGTAACAAGCTCCTCCCTCCTCCTCGAGTCCACCAGAGGAGGTATTTTGAGATCTTAGAGGAGACTTGTTTGAGTCTTCCCATTCACCATTCTGTGGAAGAACTCACTGGGGGAGTCCCTCTAGAGAGACTCTCCAACCGGCAGGTTTTGTATTCTGCTACTGAGATCCTAAGCCAGGAGAAGGTGGCGAAGTGTGCCATGCAGGCAACCTCGTGGCTTGACATCTGGCTGGGGGGTCTCTGGGCATCCTGGTGCGGTCTGAGGACCTGTCCAAAGAAAGCACCAGGAAGGCACTGGAGACATTCTTACTCTCTGGCACGTGGACCATCGAGTTTCTGGCCCACCAAGTTTCGAGCTTGTGGGCCAATACGATCCTGAAACGTTGAGACGCAGTTGCCGAGAGATTTCACCAGAAAGTCCCCAGTTCCGACGTTAGCAGGCTCAGACACTCTTCCGTGCTCGGTAAGAGTTTGTTCGAGCCTAAGGACGTGGAGCTAGCTGCTGAGAGGTGGAGGAAGTCCAACCAAGACTCCCTCCATTCAATGGCGGAACAAGGGAGTCCAAAGACCTTGAACTTTCTTGAGCTGAGAATAGCCGCTCCAACCTGATAAGGATGCGTCTGTGTGAATGATTAATTCCGGAGGCGGAAATCGAAGGGGAACTGACTTTGACAGACTGTTTGCTCTTGTCCAAGGAAGAAGTCTTTCCCGTAGAATGGGAGGAAGGCGGACTTTCCTGTCCCGGAGCTTCCGGTTCGCCCTCGAACGCCAGACACGATTGATATCTTTCAATTTTGCCTTCAGAAGAAGATCCGTCACTGAGGCAAACTGAAGGGACCCCAGAATCTTCTCTTGGAGTCGTCTGGAACTTACTTTGTCTTTGAGAAAGCGTTTGGTGTTCCTTGCAATCTCTAACCTCTTGGGTCTGGGAAGACACAGAGTATGAGATATAAGATCCCATTGCAGGCCGAGCCATTGGAACTTCGATTTTGGAAGAAGACGGGACTTCTTGAAGTTGATCTGGAAGCCTAGAGATTGAAGATAATGGATGACTTTGTGAGTGGCTTTTAGGCAATTTTGGGAGGTGTCTGACCAAATGAGCCAGTCGTCCAGATAGGCTACTACTTGAATCCCTTGATTCCTGAGTTCCTGAACAGCGACTTCTGCTAGCTTTGTGAAGATCCTTGGGGCAATGTTGAGCCCGAAAGGCATCACCTTGAAGGAGTAACTTTTGTCCCCTAAGCGAAAGCCTAGGTACGGACGGAAGTGTCTCGCTATCGGGACGTGATAGTAGGCGTCTGTAAGATCGATAGAGGTGGTGACGGCCCCACGGGGAAGTAAGGTCCGCACCTGCGAGACGGTAAGCATTCGAAACTTGTCGCATTGAATGGACAAGTTGAGAAGGGATAGATCTAGAATCACTCTTCTCTTGTCTGAATCCTTCTTCGGGACACTGAACAGCCGACCTTGAAACTTCAGATGTTTCGTTTCTTGTATGGCGTTCTTTTGTAAAAGATCCTGGACAAATTCGACCAGGTCCGGAGTGGAATGTTGACGAAATTTGTTCGGAGGAGGAGGTCCTTGAATCCAACTCCACCCTAGTCCCTTGGAGATGATACTGAACGCCCAGGGACTGAACCTCCATTTGTTGCGGAAGGCATAGAGCCTCCCCCCTACCTGCTGCACCTCAGTATTGGTTTGAGGAGTTGCCTCCACGTCCGCCTCGGAAGTTCTTTCCTCTGTGAAAGGCTCTTCCCTTGCCTTTGTTCTGGTTAGAGCCACGGTGGTAGCCTCTACCTCTACCATAACTCTGGGAAGAGCTATGAGCCTCGTAGGACTGGTTAAAGGCAGGGGAAGTGGCGGAGGCACCAGAAAGCTGGCTCTTAGGTAGCAGAACGGTGACATAGTCATCCGAAGGAGCCCGAGAGGTGGAAGGCTGTGCAGGGACAACAGAAGATGGAGGAAGAGGCAGCCGGAAGTTGGATGAAGCACTCTGTTGTTGCCTGAACTGGGTGGAGGTATATGGTCTAAGCTTCTTCCTACCCCGGGCTTGATAATTTGCGGGGTCATACTTGCGTTTAGGGGTCAAACCCCAACGGGCTTTAAGGCTCTGATTAACCCTAGTGGCCTCCGCCAAGACTTCCTCTACGAGATCCTCGGGGAAGAGATTTGAACCCCAACAGGAGGACCGGATGAGTTTATTAGGTTCATGCCTAATCGTCGCCTCAGCTAGAACATGCTTGCGACATCTGCGTTTAGCAGTAGCGAAGTCATACAAGTCATAATATAAAGACTAACGTAGCCTTGTTGAGAGACTTAAAAATACTCTCCGTATCGTAAGTCAAGGCTATCGACTCCGTGGATGTGGCCAGGTTTAGAGTACGGCCCACACGTAGGCGGGAATCATATTCCTGTTTAATGAGGGATTCCGGGAGACGGGGAAGCTTCTCACTAAACAAGACTGAGGCACAGTCTGCTGCAAGCTTGCCGGAGGTAAAGGTGGTATGGACGTTGTCCCAACACTCAATACCTGAGGGAAGAAGGAGGGAGATTGGATCCACCTCTCGGATGGGAGGCAAGGGCTTCTCCTCCAGAGCATATTGAAAGGCAAGCTCTGCCACCTTATTGACGCATGGAGTCAAGGTGTTCTTGTCCATTAAGAACATCGTAAAGGAGCTTTTATAAGGCGTCAGCATGGTGTTAGTGCAGCCGATGTCATTAAAAAATCTGGCCCAAACAGATTGGGCTTGCTCCTTCGGGAAGATGACCGTCTCTTTGGGGACCTTGTCTAATCGGACTAAAGCTTCCTCGGTAAGTCTGGCATAACCATGAAATGGAAATGCCAGACCCGGAGGAAAGAATTCAAAGTCCTCTAGAGGACGAGTGCCAAGGCCCTCCAGAGTCAACATTCCGTCTGAGAACGGGGAATGAAGAGCCATCCGCCAGGGGTTGTTCTTGGCAAACGGCGGGAGCTTAGAGGCATCCGGTATGAGAGAGCTTTGGACTCTCTCCGGAGCTCCTTGCTCTAAAGCCCCAATTCTCTGACCGAAGTTAGAGAACATCGTGTCCATCCTCGACTGCATCTCCGAAACCAACTTTGCCTGCATCTCCGACACGATGCGAAGCATAGCTGATTCGGAAAGGCCCGGGCTAGCAGCAGGAGGGGCGGAAGGAACTCCCGGGTCGTGAGACTTAGAGGAGGAACCAGAGGTCTTTGAAGACGGGTTCGTACCATGTTTAGAGCCATGAGAAGTCTTGTGAGGCTTGCGAGCTTTGGGTAAGGTCCTTGAAGTAGACTTATCCTTAGGGGGAACCGGGTATGAACGTTGAGACGAATCACGGTCCCCAGAAAATCCAAGAAAGGAAGAGCGATCAGAAGAAGAAGAAAGAGCGGGGCTGAGGATAGGAATCTCAGCGCCGGACACACCTGCCTCACTTACCACCCTACCTGTATCCGGCTCGTCTAGCAACATTGGTTCGACGTCCAGGTTCATGGAGGCAACATTGTCCTCCAGACCTCCGGGGGCGTCCGATGGATCTTGCTCTGGGTCGATGAGACCCGTTATAGTGGCATCAATGTGGGCAATGATGGGAGCTGCCACATGCCTAGCCACAGCAGCTGAAGACTTGGCGTTGGGGTAAACCATGGTGCAGTAGTCCTCAGATAGGACGTACGGCCGCTTAGACTTCACATTCCGGGCAAACCCACCAACCCACACCTTCAGTGTGGCCCGAGCCGCAGACTTTTGCTCCGGGGATGCCTGAAATAATAGTGGGAATTATAAAAGGGAGACTCCCAATGGTCCTTCAAGACCATAGATATCTTACTAATAGTAAATAAAATAAGAAGGCAATATAGCCAACGGGACTCACCGAGTCAGATCCAAGGGTAGTGATGAGGTCGAAGCAAATCACACAGTTATCCGGGTGCCATACCACAACGTCTTCCAGTTGAACCCCACAAGGGGCGTGAGATCGGCAGACGGAGTGGCCACAAGGCTGGTGCAGAACAGCTGCACAGGCCGGCATCAGACAATGCACCATCTGTAAAAAGAATAGTATATGAGAAACTGTAATTCTCTTAAGTAGGGGCGGGTCTGGAGGACCCGGGCCTAACATAGGTCTAACACAAGATTAGAGCTTAACTGTACTATTCTTTAAGTAGGGGCGGGTCCGGAGGACCCGGGCCTAACATAGGTCTAACACAAGAATAGAGCTTAACTGTACTATTCTTTTAAGTAGGGGCGAAAATAGGTCTAACACAAGATTAGAGCTTAACTGTACTATTCTTTAAGTAGGGGCGGGTCCGGAGGACCCGGGCCTAACATAGGTCTAACACAAGATTAGAGCTTAACTGTACTTATTTTTTTTTTTTTTTTTTTTTTTTTTTTTTTTTTTTTTTTTTTTTTTTTAAATAGGGGCGGGTCCGGAGGACCCGGGCCTAACATAGGTCTAACGCAAGGTTAGAGCTTAACTGTAATATTCTTACATAGGGGCGGGACCGGAGGTCCCGGGCCTAAACATAAGTCTAACTTGAAACTAAAGTATAGCCATCCATTCCGGTCAAGCCGGGAGCATAAAAAAGGATGCAATAACAAGGAATTAAGACACATAGTGTCTGATTTCCCGGGGTGGGGTAGACCCCGGGCCGGGAAATAAAGGTATATTCAATACCAATTCCTTTAGTGACTCCGGGGTAGTGAACTGTCATATATAATCATCATAGGAAATGTTATAAAATAATAGGGGGGCGGAACTGTAACTAAGAACTGCCAATCGAACCCGGAGGGTTTCGTATAACATAAGCCAGAATGAAAAGTGAATATAAAATAGGGTGCACCGGGATCCAACTCTGTTGACCGGTGGCCAACCAGACTAGACAGAGACTAAACCGCCGGGCCACCCGGAGGACAAAGTCCATAAACACTTAACTACCCCCTCTAAAAGGAGGGAAGGCAACGGTCCCTTAGTGGAGGGGGGAGAAGCCTAGCCTCCCACCTAGCTAGAGGGGGAGCGTGGGGGAGGATCACGTGATACGAGGCAGCAGGGCTACCAACTGACGATCCCCAACCAGACAGATCAAACGGAGTAATGGCACAAATATTCATTATAATAATAATAATAGCGTTAAATATGAATAAACACATAGAAAATTTTTGGGCAAGGCATGCAACATAATAATTAAATCACAAAAGACACACCTGATGGCTAAAAATAACATTGCCGCCTTAGAACGGTCGGCAGCCATAGCGATACGTAAATGATATCGGCCCAAAAATTGAACCACGAGGATTCTAAACGCTAAATAATGAATATTCACAATAACAAATAATATTTGATAATAAAAATAATACACATAGTAACACCGCAAGTGAAAATTAAAAGCTCTCAAAAACAGGAGTACCAACTGTAGTGAAATCAAGCAAGATCGGTATGAACGAAGAGAATAAACTCCTATAATATAAATATTAAACGATCTAGGTTGCTCAAAACACAGTAAAACCCAGCTTGGTACTTAACTTTGACGGTGTCTCCTGGGAAACCGACGAAGAAGCCATAATTCACTAGAAAATATCCAAAATTCGAGAGCACCAGAAAAATGCGGGTTACTGCACAAGTCGTGCTAAAAGGAGTTGGGTTCTGAGCGGATGCATTGTAGTAGTACCGAGTGAGGTTGAACGGCTCTCCTCTATTGGGGTTCTCTGTCGTGGATTAATCTAAATAGTGCGGGACCTCTGGAATATACGCCCAATTTTATACCGACACCAATAGGTGAGCGAGCTAGTTAACCTAGCACTCCTTTACATTTTTTCTCTGGTATATTTAGCAGTAAATTACCTAAGAATAAGTGCTAAATGGAGCTTATTCACTGGGCGGCACAGGTTCGAGCCCAGAAAACAAGTTTGTTGCATATGTAGAGGATACTACTCAAATTGCATCAGTTTCATTCCATGAATATAGATCTGAGGTTGGCGAATCCCTTAATAGAGATCTAGCTAAAATTAATGCATGGTGCAAATTACGGGGCATAAAGTTGAATCCTAACAAAACTCAAAGGACAGTGGCTTCTCATCATCCGGATCTCAGCATTGATAAAGTTTCTTTAGCTGTATGAATTTTATTCTCGACATCAAATTTATTTTCGAGAAACACATTAGGGCTGTGTCTTCTTCTATTGCACAAGAAATTGGCTTTTGAGAAAGTCATTTAAAATTTATGGTGATGAATCTATTCTGAAGAAGTGTTTTAATTCTTTCATTCTGCCTTGTTTTGAGTATTGTTCTCCTGTCTGGTTTTCAGCTGCTGATTCTCATCTTTAATTTGTTGGAGAGGAACTTACGGTCTATTAAATTTTTTATTCCTGATCTAGATATTAATCTCTGGCATTGTCGTTCAATTAGTTCGTTATGCATGTTGCATAAGATTTTTCATAATTCTGGTTATCCTTTGCTTTCAGATCTTCCCAGACAGTTCCATCCTGTTCGTAATACTAGGCGTGCATTTAATTCTAATAGTCAGGCCTTCTCAATCATGAAGCTCAATACTATACAGTATTATAGAAGTTTTATTCGAGCTGTGACCAAGTTATGGAATGATCTTCCTAATTGGGTAGTTGAATAAGTAGAACTTCAAAAGTTCAAACTTGCAGTAAATCTTTTTATGTTGAACAGACTGACTTAGGTTTTTTTTATAGATTATATTTGAAATATTTGTTTTAATGTTGCTGTTTTTAAAATACTATTTTATTTTAATTATTCATTATTTCTCAGATCGTTTATTTATTTCCTTATTTCCTTTCCTCACTGGGCTATATTTTCCTGTTGGAGCCCTTGGGCTTATAGCATCTTGCTTTTTCAATTAGGGTTGTAGCTTAGCTAGTAAAAATGATAATAATAATACTGCCTCTGGTACCAGATCCCCAGGCAGTCTGTCAGGATGCTTCTCAACATCTGTGGGACAACTTGGACGTTTACACGTTCCCCTCCATCTGTCTAGTAAGGAGGTTTCTGGACAAGGTAAGGGCATCAAAAACCTCTCGATGAACCGAATAGCTCCAGAGTCGCAACATACAGAATGATTCGCAGACCTTCTACATCTGATCACAGAGGCACCGAGGGAAGTCCCGCCACTTCCCGATCTACTCGGACAACCACCTTTAAAGATCTTCCACCGAGCGATAGCTTCGCCACGAATTCACGTCTGGAGGTTCTCCACCAACTCCTGACAATGTAATACTTTTCACAACTGATTACGATGAGGATGGTAGGATACCACCGTGAGTTGTCTTCCCCCATATCAGGCAAAGTGGTACATCTTTTGCAGTTGGTGTCAGGGATGGGGTATCACTCCCCTCAGTGCCACTATCCCAACAATAGCAAAGTTTTTTTTTTTGTTATACCTCAGAAGGAAAACTGTGCTCAGTCTCAGTGGTGAAAAGCTACCGCTCAACCGTGAGGCTTGCCTTTAGATTGAACCGAGTTAACGTCCTGTAGAGAGTGGGGTTCCCCTGCTGTATGGGACCGGAAAAACAGCTATCAAAGTAATCAAAAGTAACGTTTCCTCATCAAAGGAATGGCCTCTCCTCATACGAAGTTTCGAGCACACTTGCCCTTAGTCGGAAGTTAGACTTGCACCTTGGAATGTAGTTCACATTCTGTACCGCATTCTCTGAATGGGGTGCTTTTCAAATTGTGTAGTCAGTCATTAGATCATGATTTGACCTTGAAGAAAGACGGTTTTCCTGGTAGCCCTGGCCTCCACAAAGAGTCATCGAGCTATATGGTCTGTTCTACAACGTCACCCATTCAGGGGGATAGTATAGTTATGAAAAATACAAATTACATTAAAAATTTGTGATATCCTATACAAATACAAATCGTCAACCTTTAATAGGAGTCATCCTGTGGCAGGGAAAAGTCCCTGTGAGCCAAAATCTGGTCAGATTAAATTTCCCAGGAAATGTCCGAGCACCTGGTTCTGTATTTGAACGGATGTGATGATTTCTGCCACCTGCCGAAGGTCAAAAGCGAGTGCAATGCAGACTTTCAGGTGTGCTTGACTTGTCCTCCACCCACCAGTAACTACTACTACCTTGATATAAGTTTAACAGCCTTTCCAACATAGCGGAAATCAAACTCCTTTTAACCGCTTTGCCACGGCTCTGTTGCATTGCTGCCTACCCTTGCATACCACTTGAAACTCCTTGTCGATCGTGAGGGGCAGTCTATTCACCCCCCCCCCTATTATCAGTAAGCTAAAAGAAAAAAATGCATTTCATGACCAGCTTGTCTCCATAAAAAAGTTCATTCACTTTCTGTTTTCCTGTTGAGCAAAACTACTGTATAGTATTCTGTTGCTCGGATGTTGGCTGGCAAACAAGAATCTGCTGAAGAGTGTCGATCTTCTCGTCCCTCCTCCCAATTTGATGCTATTCTCGCACACATCAAAGGAAGGGTGGGGGTCCCATGTGCTGTAAAACACGGCCTCAGGCCTTTGGTTAGGGTCCGAAAAGTACCTTCACATGAGTCTCTTAGAGATGAAGGCCGTCTTTCTGGCCCTTCAAGCAGTTCTTGGCGCGTCATTCAGTGGTGGTGATGAGCGACAAGACCACAGCAGTGGCTTACATAAAAAAGCAAGGAGGTACTTTTTTGCAGCCCCTATCCCGTCTAGCAGTAGAGATACTAAGATGGGCAGAAGTCCATTTGGTCTTGCTGTCAGCTCGCTTCTTTCCAGGCAAGAGGAATGTGCTCGTTGACAATCTGAGCAGAGCATCGCAGATAGTGGGTTCTGAATGGTTTATGGATAATCTAGTAGCCAATAAAGGCCTGACTTTGTGGGCTTCTCCGACTGTGGATCAGTTTGCAATGGCCCTGAGCTTCAGGCTCCCACTGTACTGCTCCCCAGTTCCAGATCCCAAGACTTTCTGGCAAGGTGCATTCCAGCAACGGTGGGACAACATCGATGTATACGCATTCCCATCATTCTGTCTGATAAGAAGAGTACTCAACATGACCAGAACATCAATCAATCTTTCAATGACCCTCATAGCTCCGCAATGGCATCATGCGGAATGGTTCCCAGACCTTCTGCTGCTCCTGACGGAGCTCCCAAGAGAACTTCCCATACGACACAATCTATTCAGACAACCACATGTCAACATATACCACAAGGCAGTAGCTTCGCTACGTCTTCACGCCTGGAGACTATCCAGTATCTTCTCACACACAGAGGATTTTTGCAACAGGTTGCGAAAAGTATGTCTAGATATGTGAAGATCTTCAACTTCAGTCTACCAGGCGAAGTGGAATGTCTTCTGTGGTTGGTGTCGTGGAAGGGGAATCAATCCACTCTATGCCACTATTCCATCAATAGCGGAGTTTCTCGTGTATTTGCGGGAGGAAATGCGTCTTTCAGTCTCAGCAGTTAAAGGCTATTGTTCAGCCTTAAGTCTCTCCTTTTAACTAAAAGGAATAGACATTAACTCATCGCTGGAACTTTCCCTCCTCGTATGAAGTTATGAACTTACCTGTCCTCAGTCGGAAGTGAGACCTCCCCCATGGAACGTGGTTTGAGTTCTTCGGTCTCTAAAGAGACCTCTGTACGAACCATTATGCCGAGAACTCTGTACGAACCATTATGCCATTCGACAGATCGCTACCCAACTTGAGAGACGGTGTTCCTATTCGCCTTGACATCAGCCAAACGAGTCTGCAATCTTCATGGTCTCTCTTATGACATCCCCCATTCAAGGGGATGGGGAGAGGAAAACTTCAGCTTCGTCCGAGTTTGTTGCAAAGACTTAGAATCCGGGGATTTCGGATCTTAGGTTCAAATCCTTCCAGGTAACGAGTCTCCGCTCTGTAACTGATGACCCAGATCACCTGTTACTGTACCCAGTAAGGTGTTTGAGGTGCTACCTCAAGAGAACAGCTGCAGTTCAGCCCAGAATGTCCCCACTCTTTGTAAGCACGGGCAAAACCAAGAGGAGAGTCACGAAGAACACGATCTCTGCATGGATTCCCAAAGTCATTGACTTTGCCCTGAATCCCGACCCTCCTCCAACACGTCGTTCCAGAGCTCAGGATGTCAGGGGCGTTGCTACGTCCCTGGCCTTCAAAAAGAACTATGCTGTGATACAGGTGTTACGAGCGGGTGTGTGGAAACGCCAAACGACGTTCACTGTCCACTACCTGCAAGACGTGACCCACAGGAACCTCGATATGTTTTCTATCGGTCCTGTGGTGGCTGCACAACAGCTGGTTTAGTACCTGAAGCTCCTTATTGGACAAGTAGCAGAAGGTTGAGGGGATAGGTTACCCGGGCTTTAATCTGAGTAAATGGAGAGGAATGTCTGGCTCTTTTCCTTTCTTCATCTTTCCCTCTCTTGGGGAAATCAGCATCCTGGAACCTCTGCACAAGCTAGCCTCAAACCTCTGTGTAGGTAAACTATCGCTCCCTTGTGTAACCTAGTATTGTTCCAATACTGTTTGGTCCCCATACACTGGTGAGGTGGTATTGGAAATGTCTCGGTCTCTTCAGTTATTTCCTACAAGACTCTGAATAATGTTTACCTGGACAGTCACATTGCTAGTTTACCACGACACACAACTTGGGTTGGCCGTTAATCATGCTTAGCAGGTTTAGTGAGGTGTTAGGGTCTACTTATTGTTGCACAAAACTCTGCACAATTGGGAGTACCACGGGTAAGGCCAAAAAGCCAGATTGGCAGGGACGTCCACCCTCCTAATGGGTGAGTCACCCCTATAAATATCGTTGGGTTGTATTCTAGTTACGGAACAAATGGCAAATTCGTAGGTAATTTGTATTTTTCCAAACAATACAAACCTTAGCTATTAATACATACTTGCCCGCCATCCCTGTCCCCCTTAAAGTACTATCTCCAAGCAAAGTGAGCGCAATCACGGGTGTGTAAGTGGAAGGGGTAGCAAGCTATCGCCCTGCCAACTAGCGGGATGGGTAGTTAACCCTCGCTAAGTTTAAATGGCTCGTCCTTTCAGCTTCGCCGAAAGTAATACCCCTATATATAGCTAAGGTTTGTATGGTTATGAAAAATAAAAATTACCTTAGAATCTGTCATATTAGAGTAGTCCCTACTTTGAAATTTACTAGGAATTTATCCTTAGAGAAATATTTAAATGCACCACAGTGGTACAATTGTGCTTCTATACAGTATTTGCTTATAAATATTTGAAAGAAGTGCAGTTTAAATGTGAGAAATGATGTGCCTTCAACTTCGTAGTTGACAGGCTGTCAACGCAAGAGTCTGTGTTCCACATAAGGTGGGACAGTCGTAACGGAATCGAACTAAACTTGGTATTGGCAGCAAGGTAGTTAATTTTCTATATAAAATTTGAGCGAATGGAAACGTTTAGAGATTGACAATTTAGGTAATATTTCCATATACATCCTCAAGTTGGGGGAAAATTTAACTTAAAAGGAATAAGTTTTGGTTATCACTCCGTCACTTTCCTCATTCAGGCGTTACATGGATGGTGATTTGTTGGACAATAATTTGAGTGAAACCAAATTTGAAGGTAACGTAGACTTGAGTTAAGATCTATTAATTACCTTGTTTAATCTAGCTTATTTTGACTACTGAGTACCAGTGTCCTTCCAACCAGGGCAATGTGTTTTTCAGCACATGAATTCCAAGAAGTTTAATTGAAATTAATATTTTTTAACTAAAATTAATTAAATTATTACTATGCTTATCTAGAATTTATGTAGTTCCTACCCACTTCCCCACTCACAGTGGCACAATTTTTTTTTTTTATACAACTGATCTTATTTTAAAGAAGAGTGAAAAATCTTAACGGCAGATTTTGTGGCAGACTTTACATAACTGCTTTATTCACCTGCAAAGTTTTGGCAGTAGCAAAGGGTTTTACATACTGTACCTCATAGCAAAAATTTTCTTTTACCTTTGCTGATGCTCATTATAGAATGAGTAACACAAGTGCAAGATAAGTATTGAAATAAAGAATTGTAGTTTTTAAATAAATTCTATTGTCATAACTAAACTATTGAGGTATGACAAAAAGGAAAATTTAGGTATGATGGGTTAATTTCTGTACAGTAAAATGTTTATAATGGATAGAAAAAAACTCATACTGAGGATTAATTTATTGCACAATATCACTGAGAACTGCAGAACTTATTGGTCTTTGGTACAACTTGATTGACTAGCTCTGCTCTCTGTAATAAATGATTGCCAAAGGACACAATGAAATAATTGTATCCATTATGAATTTATAAAAAATAAAGATTTTTTGAAGATTCATAAAAATTTCATATTCATATGGATGTTGTAAATTTATTAACAGATGTCAACTAATGATTTATGTTGCATTAATATTTTGATTACAGCCATTTCTTTCAACAACAACAAAAAGTGGAAGTTGGTTACTCACATTTGTGAAATTATTTTGTTTTTATGAGAGTTACTCTCATGACATGAGCTTTCACCTCAGAAGTATTTTAAGTTTTCTCAAAATCAATCCAATAGCATATTTGGTAGTAGTTCCAGTGTAATACTTCAATAAAAAATCAATGTATGTTATCCTAAGTAGAAAGCCAAGACAGCCTTAATATTTTCTACAATAAAAATTAAAGACCAAACTTACTAATTGAAAAAAAAATACATGTCACAGCTTATTAATTAAATAAATATATAGTACAAAGGATAGATGTATTATGAATCACTCATATACAAGCATAATTATTTCTTATGCATTTAAAGCTCATATACAAACTGCCTTTGCAAAATTTTAAACATTGGTACCCAGCAAATAATTTATACTGATAATCAAAAGTAGGGGTACATGTTACTGTTTAGAATGCTGTAACTACTTAGTAGCATAAAATTAATAAAGTAACACCGTGAGAGTAATGGAACTATCAAAATCCCTGACAATTTTCAAACAGCCTAGCCTAAAGGAAAATCTCTAGAGAAAACTACTCAAATCAAGGCATAATTGATTTCAATATAACATTTGTTGAAAAATAATATTCACCAAAACAGTAGCAACATCTACCTCAAAGGAGTGGCCCCCAACAAAAACAATAATTTTCAATAATTATGAATCCCATAACCATTCTTTAACATAAAGTTAGCAATAATATGCAATGTTTTATTCCATAAAAACTAAAACCTTGAAGGGGTTACTCTTTAAAACTTGAACTATCAGAAAAGGGTGTGAAACTATCTTTAGCTAAGTGATATACAGTACGTGAGATAAAAGAAATAGCGACTTGCTTAAACTGAAAATGAAAAATATAGTTCAGTATAAAGAAACCATGAGATCTACAATATATTATATTAATGTGATTAACTGGATCACACATCCAGCCAAAACCAGGGTATGAAGTCAAAATAAGAATTACAGGATTGTTTTCATTCTTTTGAACTATGACAAATCTGCGTTTATAAAGTTAAACTACGTAAATTCTAAATGTACTAGCAAAAGCCTATTTGGAAATAGCTGATCTATAGATGTTATAAATTTTTTTATCCAGTTTAAAAATTATAGTCTTTTTTAATATATCTCATTATTACATTATCATAAACTAAAGAAGCAAATTTCCAAACACCAGTTAACTAAAAATGTTACTCATGCTGTATTTTCATATGGTCTTTGAGCCAGTATTTATTATCATATATCTTGATCTTTGTGACATTGCAGCATATGCAGGGAAATAGATTCCTTATTTGGTGTAAAAGTGAAGACGTCACCAAATAAATCCAATTAAAGCTTAATAACAAAACTTTAGTACTTATGTGCATTTGTATAGAGTTTCCCAAGTCGAGTAAAACACATCGGAAAAAAATAATTTTCATGTCATTACAGACTTGGGTAACATTGGAAATAAGTTTCTTTAAAGTGTTGATTTTAACATACAGTATAATACTGTACTTACTACGAATACTTGATCTCATATGTTGCAGTTAGTTTTGCTGCTGATATAGTTATGTGCAGTCTCATCCCCTTACTATTTTCAACATTTGTCGTGACTATACTGCTGCATGTGTTTTTGGTGAGCACAGTATCTAACAGCTAATAATCCACAATTGGCTCAAAGTCCAGGTCTTCTTGTATTCATAACAGCTTTGTTTACCTCACCCATTTCCAACGTTTACTGTACCCCCCACTGTGTTTTGTATCTTTTTGTTCTGAATGCATTATTTTTCCTTGCTTTTATTCTGTCCTATAGCCTTTTAATTAATTTTGCTTTGCTTTCCTTTATCCTCTCAAAGTCTTTGTTTTAATATTTTGCATTACATGCCATTATACCTCGGTTAACTTGGTTATTCATGGGCAAGATGACCTTTGAAAATTACCTTACTTATTAATTTCAAAATGAAATGAACAGCTCATTGAAGATGGCTTCTAGAAAGTGCTTTACATTTTCATTTGTTACTGTAAAACAAAATAGATAGTTGCAAGTTTTACATAAAAATGAAGTTGCAGTATAGTATTTGTTCATCAATTTATTGTGGACCAGCCACAGAGATTATGCATGCTTATAATTTATAAAGTAATGAAAATATAATACATTCTATTCTACTCCCATTTTACATTCAAGGATGAGCACAAGCTCTTTCCATTCCTTACCATCCTGTACTATGATGTACTTGCATACATAGTATACTCCAAAGAATTTCAAATCTGACAGTCTTACCATTATAGATAAAAAGGCTGATACTTTCTAAAGTAAATCTATAAATACAACTTAATGATTCTCATATGTTGCTAGTGGAAAAAAAAGGAAAAGGAAGGGAAAAATGAGATATCTTACCTTTGGTTCAATACAGGAACATGCACTACAGTACATTGCTATCTAATGATATGCCAAGAAAGTAGGTGAGCATAATATAGGTTCCTTGTTACAATATCAGTAATGCAGAAAGAGAAGTACAAAACTGCACAATAAAAAGTTGAAAACCAAAATAGTTCTGGATATAGAATTAGACATTCAAGTTGCATGTTCTTTTAATCTCATAACATGTCTTGATTGATTTTTTTCTTTTATATGGTGCTATTTTGTGCTTCAGGAGTTACCAAATCAACGGCCTAAATTCTTAAATGTCCATAGAGTACATGGTACGTACAGTAAATTGATTATCTTATTTTTTTTTTTATATTCTCTACTTTGGATACCTTGTATTCACAATTGATGCACTAAATAATATACAGTACAAATGATCCTCTAACTGTAAGCCGATATTAAAAACACTCACTTCAAGTACTGTATGTATTTTTACTTGAACTACTACCAGTTCTTGATTAAAACTAAGGCAAGACCTTAGCAAGTACAAAGCATGAAATCAAATACTTGTATGACCCATCAAAAGCCACTTTCAAATAATTATATCATTTAAGACACTTCAAAGTTTTGAAAATGGTTAGCTGCATGCACTGTACAACACTGTGTCATTACTGTGCTTTCTTAGTCACTCAGTATTTCAGTGTAAACATTGAGGCAATTTCTTGTACCTAGTGATTTCAAGTAATCTGAATGTAATTTTTTTTCACTAAATAGCAACTATAGCACTAGCTCATTACATTCCAGCTCTGAATTATCACCTGTGCATGTAAAATATCATACTTAATCTAGACTAATGTGTTGAAATAGTAATTCAGCAATTACAGTTATGTTATTTAGAACTTATGACTCTATGAAAATGACACTGATCTGGGATAGTCACTCGGTTTGCTTACAAATTGTCAAATTGACCCCCCCCCCATGCTAGTACACTTATAGAATGTAATTATGCTCTTGCATTAAAGGCATTGCTGTAAAATTTAGTAACATAGATAGATATTATCTGGTTAGTTCCTTTAAATGTCATCTTTTCAGTAACTACCGGTAATACAGTATGTTTTTTTGAAGAATGTGCCTTTATAGGAATATTTTATCAGTAAGTAAAGTCACTTGGCCGAATCATTTACCAATATTCTTGGACACCTCATTTAATAACCTCAATATATTAACCTTTTTATAAAAATATAAGGCCCTTATTAGATTTAAATTGAACACAAACTGCAAATTTTTCTTTGACAACAATGATAATACCTTTAAAATGTTTCAAATTATTCTCTTGTAAATTTTATTCATCAAACATGAAAGTTTGAATTCTATACTGTACAGTATATGGAAATGTTGCAGCTAAATAATTTGAGTTAGAAATTAAATTTTTTTTTCCACAAAACTAACTTGATTTATAATTAAACATTATTTAAAAGATGAGCCATACAAATTCATGCAAGCATGACAAAGTGATGTTGATGAAGCATGAAATGAAAATATATACACACACAAATAAATATATATCTGAGCACTAAAGTCTTTAATAATATTCTGTTAAGTTCACCATACGAAGGCAATTTAAGTATTTGGGCCGTAAAATGAAAAATGTTAGGCAGAACTTTTAACATTATACAAATCAGTTATTAACCTATCAAATTACAGTATGATTATAACATGTAGAAAGATCACATTGCAATGCAAAGATACTGAAAGTTATCTGAGACATTGCTGCAACAGTACAAAATTAAATGACAGGTACATTACCATAATTAAAGTCATGAGAATGGTCACTGTAATCACATCAAACTTCATTCATTCTTCATTACATAAAAACAATACTGATAAATATATTTCTCTTAGAACAATGGTCACAGTCTTGAAGCACTGATTTACACAACTCTTTACTATGGGTTTAATGTTATCACATGTCCATTATTGATAGAGGTATTTCACTGTAAGGTAACATACTGTACATCTCTTATATCGTTGTAGTAAGAAAAATGCTTTTGTTATTAACAATGTTTTCACAAGTAGATGTAATACAATATAGGTTCTTTGAGCATTATCAAGTCGACTGTTTGGACATCATTGTCTACACTGTATCAATCTGTACTTCTACCCATATAGAAATCTAAAGTAACATGATAAAAAGTAATTGTAAATGTTTTCCTCCCTTTTAAGGCAATATTTTAGAGTATTAAACAATAGATTGGCTTGAAGGTCGAGATTTTAAATACTTTTTTGCAAGTAACAATTGAAAATTCTTTATTACAATACTATCAATGATTTTTCAAAGAAGCTCTCATACAGATATTTTATCATCTGTGGGTCTTTTTTTTTTTTTTTTGCGCAAATTTTTTTCCTCGCATTCTAAAATGTCTACAATTAAAACTGCACGAAAGTTTTATCTCGACTTTCTAAACTAGTAAAGCCAAGTTTCCATGTTTGCTACTTATATTTTGGTTCTTCTTTTTAAACCTGCTAAGTCACTAACTGTTCTGAAATCAGAATAACTATTTTACTGGATTTTATTGAACTTTTAATTTTTTACCATGGTGCCAAAAGCAAGTTACTGAGAAGAAAATTGCTTCACATAATTTCAGACTAGAGAAATATTTAATTTGCTTATACTGTATAATTATTTATTTTAAGGAAGAAAATAAATAGCAAACAAATGTTTGCCATGAAGTAAAAGTAAACTAACTTTAGAGTTAGTGCATTTAGTTTTGCAACCTTTCAATATTTGTGTGTGGTCTCATGTAATTGCTAATGATAATGGCTTAATAAAAAAAAAGTGTTCTCTGCAGGTTATCACGGGAAACAGACACAATTACAATGTTTTTATTTATTAGATCCCCCTCAATTTTACAGTAATATATATTTTTAAGTTTTATTGCTCCATTTATTCTGATACTGCTGTAGGTTTCTCTGATTTTTAATCAAATACTGAAAGCAACAGTTATAACCGATGAATGTCAATGTAGGATACTATTTCTTTTTGTATAGCTATAGAAATTCTGAACCTGACCTAAATATTGTAAATGAACAGTGCTCCTCTCACTGAAAAATAGAATTCTTGGGGCAACCAGTTGTTACTAGAGGTAGGCCCCAAGTAAATCAGAAAAAAATATGCTTCTCCATAAAGCTAATAAAAACTTACAGAATCTTATCCTTATAACATAGAAAATACAGCCAATGAGTATGATGGACTGCGATAGAAAAATTAGCCAGAATCGTATAAAATAATGGAAACTTATTACAAATTAATCAAAAGTTTATTTAGAAAGAAAAATTTTACAAGGAAGGGAGGTAGAAGAATTAGGTTTTCCAGTAACTAATAAACAAATCTTAGGTTGAACAAAATGTGGCATCTAACTCGTAGTATCAGTAAGCAGGTACCCATGTTTCGAGACTGCTGCTGCGTCTACATTTATTTATATGATAGCTTTACGATTTCAAAACTCATTCTATAATTCGTCTGCTATTACTAATATATCATTAGCTACTAATATACAGTAATTTACTATAAGGTACAGGTACAATAATCAAAAAGATAAAGTTGAAATGATTTGTAAATTTGTCATCACTTTATTAATACTGTATTATGTAATTCATAAGTTTTTGAAGTGCTACATATCTTTTTATAGCATCGATAAACGTATGGGGGAAAATAAGAAATCAAATGTGAAATTAGGTGTTCTATGGTAATTACAGTGATATCACCAAATATAGACACAGTGCAGCACAGCAAATAACTGTATTCTTCAGTGTTTCAATACATGGTGACCATCATCTAGTGTTTTATCACTGTCTTGACTTCATAACTTGGATTTCTGTTATTGATCATTAATTGTTAAACTTCTTGCAAGTTCCTAAATGGTTCTAAACGTACCACTGGGCACAAGCAGAATCCATCCTGACGTGTTGCTTTCTTTTCTGTGAGGATTCATTAACAATTCAATGTATAGTTGCATATTAAACATCCTAATACAGTCAGCACCAACAGTTCAACTTCACTGCGTCTCAATAATGCAGTAAAGGTCTATTCTTTATATGCAAGGGTGAGCGACTTGTTGAAACAAGGGATACAACTGCGACTACATGCATCATATCATACAGTGTCATCTGGAAAAGAAAAATCTTGTTATACATACAGTATTGTCTCCATGAATATTTAGAGTAATTATCAAAACTAAAAGAATCATGAAACTTCAAGTAATAAAGGAAAATACTGTAAAATGACATCCCTCTCCTATAAAAAAAGTATTGAAAGAAAACTGTTAATGACAATTGTGATTTGCTTGCAGTACTGTATAGATACTTTGTTCTGAATTCCTTTACCACCGTACTGTACTTCACAGTTGGTTTGGGTTAACTGCAATTATGTTACATCAAGAACATTTGCAACTAAGGTCATAGTTAAAATTAAATTTCAAATTCTCAATCTTGAAAACAAACTGATTGGTAAAACAAGTAAAAGTAATTTTTGTATTTTTACAGGTGTTCACAGAAGCCATGTGATGAATATCAGTACACAACAATTATCAGCTTGCTCTTACTTTGGTAAATATAATTGAGTCATTAGAAGACAATTACCTTGACTTTAAAAATAAGCAAACTATTTTAGTTAAGCATATCACGTTGCTGAGTTTAGAATCGTGATATATAGCCTACTTGGATGGGGAGGACCTATATTGAAAAACAATTTTTATGAAATTTATTTTTTTATCCTCCTGATGTTAATAAAGTTTGTTTTCTTTTTCCTTCAATAGGCTTAGGTCTTTAGTACAGTAGATAATCTAGTGGTTAATGGCAATAACCTTGGGTTTGGTACCCAGAAACCTTCATCTCTTTCAGCCTCAAAGTAGAAACTAATGTAAACTTGCTTAGAATTGAAACATAGAACCAGTCTCCTTCCTCCTGGCTCTTTGGGGACTAGGAAAACCTGTTGTTAAAACCCTGGAGATAGATCCAAGATCCTTTCTATCACATTTCTTCCCTAGAAGTCTTGTAATCTTTATTTGCAAAATATGTACCTAGCTGAATTGTTAAAATCACTTGACAAAGTTATCGGTTCCTTGGACAATGGGGGATTGGATAACAGAGGGAGTCCATAGCACTATTAGACCCTGGACAGTACCCATGGCTTGGTATGCAAGCTTTCCCATACTTTGAAGAATTGGGGAAAACCTTACCCATATTCAATCATTACTCCTCTAAATGACTGATTACCATTAAAGTATCAACATTCTATGCTTTATGACCTGCATACTTGGCATAGTAAAACTACCATATTTTCACAGTAGTCTCATTGCCAATATCAGTAGCATTAAACCTTTAACAAATAAAGTAGTTGCAACTTTGTTAGTAGCATGGTTATTTGGTAGTTTTTTTTTTTTATTAAAAGTAAGGTTATTGTCCTTTACTATAGGAGAATGATAATAGCAAAGCTGGAACATGGTAGTTAAAACATTTAATGAGGTGTAAACAATCCAGCAGGTAGTTAGTTACCTGTTGGCAGCCGAGAGGCGACCACCAGCTTCAGCTACTCACTTTGATTTCAGCCATCGGAGAATGCATACATACCCTCTCTCTCTGTGACTTTGGAACTTTGACAAAAATTGATTTTGAACTTTATACAGGTAATTTTCTTTTCCAATGTTTATGATAGTTTGTCATCATGCGGATATACTCTAGAGTACCGCCTTAGAACTGCGGTACTTTCATGAGGGGCATTGATGTGAATCCTCATATAGTTTGCCTGTCCTGCAGTGGTCATGTACTGTATGCTCAGAGGCCTTACCGTGTACCGAGTGTTAACCCTCAGGCAAGATATACAACAGGGAGGGGTTGCCATTTCTCCTAGTGGATCAATGATACCTCATCCTCAAGGTGAGCTTTCTCTTCATCAGGTGGGAGTGCTGCAAGTTTTATGGTCATCTTGGCATTCAGGGCTTCCTAACTGACGATAAGCTTCAATGTTTCCTGGCCTTGAGACATTCAGCAGAAGACATTCCTTCAGGGAGGGTCTCTTCAGTAGCAGTCAGCTGCCATCCCTTCACCTACAGATGACACCATAGAAGGGGAATTTACTCTTCCCCGCCAATGCTCTTGAAGGCGTTTCAAAGGCAACAGTTTGTCTCTCCTGCTTCCCGCAAGTGTTTTTGCTTTTAGAGCATGCTCATCAGGTTGCTCGTCAACCTCCTCACCTATCTTCTTCTACGGAGGTTGACAACAAACATCTTAGATGGTTGCCGTCTCTTTAACCTCCCGGCTTACTGATTTTCAGCCAGTGTGTTGCCTTCACGCTCCAAGTGTAGGGAGCGCTCTCATCATCATAATTCTTGGAAGAGAGAGTCTTGCTCTCTCTCCTTTGATGCTAGACATGATAGTCCTAGTGATTCTCCAGCTTGTTGTCAGCCTCATCACCCCTTATGGGCGTCGGACTAGTGCTCCTCTGTAGTTCTCTAGATCTCGCAAGAGGAGTCTTCATCTTTGTCGTCGTCTCACCAATGACCTAGGCATTCCAGCTCTTGTCCAGCAAGTACTCCTCCTTGGGATCCAGGAAGGCACTGCCCTCCAGTCGTGCTTCGTCATCGCATTCCAGACACGCTTCGCTTATGCAGTTTAAGCGCTCTTCTCTTTGCTCCAGCAAGTAAATTTTCCTTGAACGCTCCAGTCGGCGTTCTAGCGCTTGTCTTACCAGCGGAGGCTTTCTTTTCATCGAAAGTGTTCTCACTCCTATTGAGTAGAGCGCTCTCCTTCTGGGTCAAAGGTCAAACAGGGACACTTCATATGATCACTGAGCGCATCACCTGCAAGAGGTGGTAAGGGTAGGTTACCGTCTGACCCTTCCTCCCCAGATGAAATAGCAAGTGTGTCCGTCAGCAGAAAGGAACCTGTACTCCTTATTCCAGTGGTATTCTCACATCCCTCACCCACTCCAAGGATGGGAAATCTTCTAAGGACCGTTTGCCTTGAGAGATTTTGATGCACAGTCACACACTACGCAGGATAATCCACTGTCCCCGATTGCTATGTTTAACATTAGCTCAAAGTGGAGGGGCAAGAGACTACTCCTAGAGGAGACATGAGAAACACAATCATATGGGGTGTGTCTCCACAAGAGATCTCGTTCGTGGACAACTATAGATTGTCTCCAATCAAGTTTGATCGACCATAGTCAGCAGCTTCCTCTTAGAGGTCTACGAACAAGAGGGATCCCCCTCTTAGACATCTTGAAACTCTCTCCTTTCTCCAATGGTACTTTAAGGAAGGACAAGGTGGGTCCACTGATGCAGAGAAAGCAGTTTCCACCAACTGACCCCCAGGAAACGGCTACAGATCGTGAGGTTCTTGGATCAGGAGGGAGAGGCTTGGTTCTTTGTGCTACCCTTGCGCCCTACCCTAGAGGACATATTATTTCCTGCGCTAGACATGGAGGGGTCAGTTGATGACAACAGCTCTTTGGACTCAGAGAGGCTTACTCTTCAATCTGCTGGTGCTGAGGCTCTAGTAACTGAGGAACGAGAATTGGAGGCCGGGAGAGAACATCAACCGCAGTCCTGTGAGCGACCTGGGAGAGTCCCTATGACATTTCAAGTGCGCTTTGTGCGCAAACTGAACGTATCCAATGCTGTGAGATACTGTCAACAGTAGTCGCTAGACCTCAGAAGAAAGTAATAGACACTTTCCCCAAACTGGGGAGGAGAAGTATGAACAGAAGCAAACTGAGCACCTTTTCCCTTGAAGAACTATGTGTCTTACACGATTCTGGTCCTGACACATCGCCTTCTTCCGAAAAGAAAAAACTTCCGGCTAACGTTAGATACTGCAGGATAAGTTAATAGAAAACATACAACTCCTGAAAGGTCTTGGACATATTTATTGGTGATTACCAAGTCTAGGTTTTGCATCCTTCGATGAGGACAAAGTCTTTCCTCCCTGAAAGTGTGTCAGATACCAGAGGAAGAGCTAGGATTGTATGTGACTTGTCTGACTTCCGCTTCTCTCGTGGAAGAAAAAACACACTCGATTGCTTCTGTTTAAGCATCAAAACACGTCTGCTGCGAAGGTAAGTTCTGTTCGTGTGCATACATGACAAGTAACTTCCTAGTCTGGTAGACAGGAAAAACGTAGAACGTCATTCTCGTCAGGGAACTGCATTCTAATACACAGAAAAGTTACAAGATCCATGATACCATAGCGATGACGAACTGATCACTTCAAGACATTCCAACTTTGCTCTTTTCAAGATATTATGTCACATGGTTGTTATGTCATAGCTCGCCAATCATAGGTGAAGAAAAGAGCATTACTTCATCATTCCAAAGTGGAGAAAGAACGTCTTGGACTGCATCAACAATATCGCTTGGCGGAACAAACGTTTAATGCACAAGGTCCGCGAAGAACCTCAGCCTACCGACCTTCCTTCTCCCAAGGGTTGGAACGTAAGGAAGAGATATAGGACTAGGGGCAAGGTGAACACGAACAAACGCCTCCTCCAGAGGACTGCGCTATGTTTACGAGTCACTAACAAGAGCGGTTTAAAACATAACACATTAAATCATAAAAAGATCTGCCCGCGGTGGGAGATATACTTTTACGTTCTATTCTCATAAAGGCCTTAATGCCCTTTCTGCTGTTGCAGCTGCAAGCGCTGTATCAATCTCTACAGAAAGGTTCGATATTTCTCTGAGAATGATTTAATGTTAATTTATGTATTTATTTTACCATTAAATTACTGGGCCATCGTTCCCTAAAGGAGCCCTTTGGGTTAAAGCATCTTGCTTTCCCAACTAGGGTTGTAGCTGGCTAGTAAAAAAATAAAATAAAATAAATAGCGACACCATCAACTCAACTATCGAAAACTCTTAAGTCGGAACGAGGAGTAGCAGGTAAAAAAATGAGGGAAACTCTTTAGAAAAATTCTCATGAGTTTCTGAAAATTATTCCCTTCCTTTTACAATCACTATCCTAGGAAGAGAAGTCTTGATTCTTAGGAATCCACTCCTTATGATTCTGAATTCAGACCTCAATACTTAGAGGTTTTAATTCTAGTTCTCCCAACCAAGAGTCAGCCCTGCAGGCCTTGGTCCGAGAATATAATATCTTTCTAGTTAAGATTTATTTCTTAATAGAGCGCCTGGAGCAACAATAACTCAACACTAGACGTTTATGGTCAGGTAGACATCAAAGTCTATTGTCATAGGTAGCGAAGCGTCCACCCCGACGCTGAAGCGTCCACACTGGCGCTGAAGCGTCCACACTGGCGCTGAAGCGTCCACACTGGCGCTGAAGCGTCCACACTGACGCTGAAGTGTCCACACTGACGTGGCACTTCGCTCCATTCCGTCGACGTTCCGTTTCCGTTGCCGCAACGTTCCGATGACGCTTCGCCGGCTCTGCTGCCTGGTGAACATCGGCGCGTCTGTATAGACTGATACTAAGCGCTATGAGCAGTCGGTTTGCGTTGAGCAGGTAATCGAAGTAAAGCATTCACTTTCTCCCACCACTGAACATTGCGGTTGGTAGGCTGCCTGTGCGACAACGAGTCCTCACCGTTAAAGACACGTCGCCTGTGCGACTGTGTCAAAGACCGGATTCGAGACACCCAACCGCACTGTTAACGGCAGGCTGAAATGACTGCATAAACGAAGATAGATGCTGTTTCATGCCTAACTGCAAAGATCAAGGATCAACCTTAGGCGAAACGTATTCAGCATTATCTTCGTCGATCCATAGCGCTTGCCACTGTCGAGAGACGACACCCATCAAGTGGAGGTGGCGGCACTGCGTCTGCGCCGCATGAAACGTAACACACGCAGAATGAATCTAATTTTGTTTTCAGCTTAGCGCCTTTGAAAACACTAATACCTCGCTTTATCTATAGCGAGGGTGAGCATTCTGGTGATCGACAGAAAACGCTCAAGAGGACTTCAGTTCGGGTCTTGAAAGACTGTAACGCCTGGTTACCCTCTCGATTCCTTTTGCCGTTCGACTTAACTTCTCCCTTGGGTCCGGGAGCTCGATAGAGGTCTAAGGCTAGGATAACGGCAGGTCCGAATAGAAGCACTCTCCACTGAATAAAATTCACTGCACAATTTATCACTAAAAAATTTGCACTTTACTCTTTGGAACAAAGATAGTTTCATAATTACCTGAAAATCAAAGTATACGCTCTCTCAAACGAAATGAACTCCGTAGGGAGAGACTTATAATTCTGTCACTGGACAATTGTTTGAATGGGAAAGCAGAAGTACCGAATCCCATATAAATGTAACAAAATATTAAAAATCAAATATTACCTTAATAGACATATTTATAAATTAAAATAAACCCTTAAATTAAGGGGTTCCAATAAAAGACGAATCATCACTCGCATCATTGGATCATTTTTACAAATAATATACGAACAATTTTAGTATTACAAAAACCACCAAGGCAACGACGATACATAGAATCGTGCGCTACGACGATTGTAAAGAATACGGCATCGTATAAAATAAACTGAACAGTAACATCCTTTAATCTCTGACTAAGGAAAAAATACTGAAAGGACCAATTAATTGTAAAATAAGATGTTCCTTTTATATAGTACAACTTAAGTTTTTAGAAGTAAGAAGAAAGTACTATTCATAAAATTGCTACAATATATTGTAACATCGTAACGATACTGACTACTGTACTGCGTAACAAAGATAAACTGAACGCTAGTTAATCTTTGCAAACGGATCGAAGATTATCTAAAGAAAACTATAAAAGGATAAAATTTTCTCAAAATAATTCTTTTAATTTAATTTATAACTTAATAGTCTAAAAGCTTATTCACTTATATTCTTTGTAAAAAGCAAGACAGACTTTTAGCCTACGGAAGAGGCTGTGACGTCATCAATGGCCAAAATGTTTACATTTCGCCCTTATGCTTTCGTTAGGTTTAAAATAGGTTGAAAAACCTAACCCTACCTTTAAAGTTAAAAATATTTGATCACAGATCAAATAAAACAAATATGCGAAAGCCAAAACTCAAAAACGTTAATACATCACCAAATAACGTCCAAACAAAGTATGAAAGTGAGAGAGAATTTCCAATAGTACAGCCAGCTATGGCGGCAGAGAAAATCTGAATTGGTTGAGTATAGTTCTATTTGTACCATGAGGGCGCTGGGGTACACCTGGCATATCTGAGCTAAGCCGCGCACGAGATTTTGAATTTCCTGCCTAGGCGTCAGGACATTAGCCATTATATAACCAGCGGGTAAGTTTTATATTTAAAATAAATAATTAAGTGTATCTTAACAGTTAACAGTACTAGTGATCTATTGAACTTTGGTCTTACAAAACAGCAACTTCTCACTAAGACTGCTGTAGGCTACCATTAATTGGTGTCCACACAAGACAAATCCTTGATATTTCTTGGTAATTACAATTGTTCATCATGGATCAGTCGTTGAAATACTTAAACTTGCTTGATATATGGATTTACATAAAAATTTGAAGTATTGTCGAGTAAAGATTTTTTCCTCATGGTTACTGATGATACTTGGGCTGCTATGATAAGAATTATGGAGAGAAAACTTTCAGACTGAATAAGCTTAATGAAGGGTAGTCTTGTATGTTTGTTGTGAGAATGACTGCTTTTTAATTTCACCAGTTCTGAATAAAGACATTGGACGGAAATACTTGCCCAAGATTGAGGGCCTTGTCCAGTTTTAACAAAATTGGTTTATCGTTATGTGGTATGAGCAGACATTTAGAGGGTAATGGTTCTTAGCACTAAGCAGTGATGGTTTGAGATAAGTCTGACTGTCTGCAAGGGCTCTTTGATTTCTGGCTTCTGAAGATTAGTATTTGTGGTGCAAAGTCAGACATGGAGTTATTGAAAATAAACTTCAAGGTGAACATTGGATGAGTTCTATATAGTATGTATCACCCCTAAACTTACCAGATGCATTAAGATCTGGACTTATGTTAAATGTAATTTCACATAGTGTGGAGTCTAAACTAAACTGTACTTTACCATTTACATATATATTATTGTAACTTTCAAGTTTGTACATTAATGAGAATATTATGGTTATGTGTATGTCAATGATTCAAATATTATGCCTAATTTTACCTTCTTTTTTTTCAGATTCCATAAGAACTTCATGGCAAAACTGAGATAGTTCCTATCCAATATGACTGACAGTATTGAATGTTTAACCTTTTGATGGCCTAAATTACAAATAAATTAATAAATGCATTCTGCAAGTGTTCAAATTTCATAGGTGTCTATTATTTTCAACTGCCACTCATGATAATAATTCAATATAAATATTTTATCTGAAAAAAAAAAATTAGTTTTAGGTTCCTGAATCATTCAAAATTCCTTATTAGTATTAAAGGAAAATTGCCAAGTATCACCTTAAATACCATGAAATCAAGCTATTTTACTCTCACAGTAAACTATAGGTTACTTTCTTACACCTGTGGGGATATTGTACTGTATTCCATTTCTAAATCTTAGTGCAACGTAAATAGGAAATATCACTTTTGGGTTAAAAGTGAACATTTATAAGGCAAGGGTTGATGCATCATTACTTTGAATCCAAAGCTAGCTTATTTATCTAGTATACTGTAGTACAATGTAATTACTGATCATTGATAAAATGCTACAAAATTATATTACAGAAAGCAAAAAATATCAACTACAAGAAAAAACAAAATTGTAATGCAAATTATTCTAATAGAAAACAAAAATACATACCATGATACCACCATTTGGTTTTTTTCGGATTGGCACTGCAAGTTTTAACATAGTAACTATTATCTGGTGGTCGTTTCTGTAAGGAAAGAAAACGATTGTAAATTCAAGTATATACTTGTGGGAACAAAAGTAGATGCAATGAATATAAATTTTTAATCTTAATCTTTCTCACCATTAAACAATGTTATTTTTCAGTGATCTTTTTAATATTCATGACAATACAAAGTAAGACATTTACCTTTTCTTTACATGATGATAACATAGAAATAATGGATAGACAAATAGCCTGAACTGACAGGGCAGGGGACCAGTCTTCTGTTAAAATGCTCAAGCATATATGCCCATTTGAGTAGATATGTGGATGGATGGGAATATTATCTCCAACAAATATCACCTGAAACGAAACAAAAAAATCTTAGAATCACTAGAGAAGGTTTAGGTTAGACACCTTATTTAGTACATAATTATTCTATTGTGGATATATGGGAGTTGCGCAAAAGTACTGTATTACAGGAAATTTATAATTACCATTACAATGCACAAACTATTCAATGTTTTTTGTTCGTCTTCTTAAAGGTATAATAAATTACCTAATAAGTACAAAACCCATTCTCCCGACATCCATGCATGTGTGTCACCTAATAATTAAAGTAATTAAAAACTAAAAATGTTATATAATCTGTATTTTTCCTAGCTATACAAATCTGAGTCATTTAATGGTTTATTTCTGGTTTTGTTTCTTATGGCCAGACAAAACAAAGAATCGGTAGATTGTGTCATGCTATGCTGCTGGTATGACGGGTTACGCTTGTCTCAAGCATCTAGTCACAACTTTCAGCAGATGAAAGACTTGAGGGGTGTCTGGGGGAGGACCTTTGGTAAATGACTCAGGTTTGTATAGGTAGGACAAATACAAATTATATAAAATTTGTAGTTTGTTTCTTCACGGAGACAAACTTCCGAGTCATTTTTAAAATGGAGTTTTTCTTAGCTGGGAGGAAGCCTCCTTGCTGTAGGAGGTCTGCCATTTACCCTAAGATACAATTACTATAGTAATGCAAGAGATCAAAGTGAATTATTTATGAACAGTGGAGCCGGCTCATACAAGGCAGGTCCTTCTGTTCCAATCCAAAGAGCTTTACCAGGGTGAAGTGATATGAACATCAGGTGACTTGTAATATTAATAAATGCATTACAGTATATCATTATACATCAGTCAACAAGCACAAGGCATTCTTACCTGCATCAAGGAGATTTTAAGTGAGGGCTTCAAGTTTGTTCAAAATTGCTATTTGCCTTTATGCTCATAAACACCCTTATAATGCAGAGTAACTAATGCCTGCGATAGAAGCAGTTACTTGTCCCATGAGAGCTTAAATTAGGGTTTATTTGCTGTGGGGCAACAATGGGTTCTATAGAAAATGTGTCTAAGGACCTATATGTGCAATCTTTAAGGTAGTGGTTTGGAAAAGTGGTTTGTCTCTTCCAGACTCCTGCTTTTAGAACTTTAACTACAGAGTGGTTTTTGCGGAACTCTAGGGTTGCAGTAGGCCCACGTATATCATGTGCTCGAGGGGAAGAGCCCTTGGAGACGCTTCCCCTGTGGACTTATAGGCTCTCATGATAATTTCTTTCCATCAAAAATAGATGGCATTTCTGGAAACCTTTTTGGAATGGCCAGTGCTCACAAACAAATTGGAGATTCTGGGCCTGAGATACTGCGTTCTTTTTAGATATTTACGTGCTGCTCTTACAGAACATATAACATGTCATCTGGGTTATCAGTTTTACCTCTTTGAGAGACATGATCATGAAAGAGTCAAATCATGTCATTATCAACCGCATTTTTTAGTTTTGGCCACAAATTCAGGAACAAAGTACAAAGATAGTTCTCTCCACACTCAGGAATGTGACACAAGGTGAGATATACCATGCAGTTCATTCGCTTTCTTGGCTGAGGCTAAGGGAATAGGGTGAGGTCTCTATCTAAGGCTTTATGCATAGGTTAATACAGGGCTTTTTTTAAAGCCCGTAGGCTTTTAGTCACATCCTTGGAGGGGGAGTTTTAGTTTTCAAGAAGGACAAGACTGCTCGAAACTTCATATCAAAGCTGAGAGTTCCCAGGGATCTGAGAGGCCCAGACCTTTCTGCTTGAATACTTGGCTCAAGGCCCAGTGATAGCCTTTCACTGCAGTGGCAGAAAGGGCCTTCTTGTTTAGGAACACTAAAAAGTCTGCGACCAGGGGAATAGGGGCCTTGAGTGAAGCAAAATTTCCCCTTCGACATCAATCACAGAAGATTTTCCACTTTGCCTGGTAAACTGGACTTTTAGAGGTATCCGAAAAGCTACATCGCAGTTGGTCTCGAAAAGCCTTTCTTTCGGAGGAGTTGATGGATAGTCTCCAACCGTGAAGGGACAGGCAGTGTACTGCCTTGTGGAATTTTTTTTATGTGAGGTTGGCATAGCAGGTTTGGCCATTCTTGAAGTTCTCTTAGTATGTCCGTGAGAAGTTCCAGCAGGTCTGAATACCACTCCACTGCTGGCCACATTGGGGCCACTAGCGTTACTCTTGACTCCCTCGGATGTTTTGATTCTGTTCAATGTCTGACGAGTCAGACAGAACGGTGGAAAGGTGTAGAAGTCCAGACTGTCCCACGGATATTGAAATGAGTCTTCCATCACTGCAGCTTGGTTTGGGACTGGAGAGCAATACACCAGGAGTTTGTGATTCAGGTGGGTGGTGAACATGTCCAGAGTCAGGGAACCCCACAAAGTTCTAAGTCTCTCTGCCACTAGAGGAAGCAAAGACCATTTTTCCCAACTGTCGTCCCTCGACGTCTCAACTGGTCTGCAATGAAGTTTCTCTTCCTGGGGATAAACTTTACAGAGAGAGAGATTGCCTGGGACTGTGTCCATTTAAGGATCTCTACTGCTTAATTGCATAGAAGGAGAGAGTCTACGCCTCCTTGTGTTGAAGATGTAGGTCACTACCGTGGAGTTGTCGCTCAATACCACGAAGTGACCTGCCAGAGTCTTGGCAAATTGGAGTACAGTAATGCTAGTTGCGTCACTTTCACTTCCAGGAAGTTTATGTGGAAGCTCTTGTCTTCCTCTGACCATACAGGCCTGAGATCTGTTCCTTTCCCATATGGGTGCCCCATCCCTAGCGAGATGCATCTGTGAACAGCATGAACTATGGGGAGAGGATCCTGGAGGGGTATTCCTACTAACATGTTTTCTTCCGCCAGCCACCACAGGAGGTCTGATATAGAGGTACTCGTATTAGGGTTGCAGGAAAGTGATGCTTGAAACCACAGGGTCTTCAGAGCCCACTGCACAGAGCACAGATGCAATGTTCCCAGGGGGACGAGTTTCTCCAACAAGGAGAGGTGACCTAATAACTTCAGCCATGTCTGGGCAAGCAGGAAGTTCCTTCTCAGGAAAGTTGCTGCCAAAGTCCTGAACCTCGCCACTGTCTGCAGCAGGGAAGGCCTTAGCTTGTACCGAGTCTATATCCATGTCCTGATACCTGATGGATTGGTTGGGATGAGGCTGTACTTTTGGAGGTTCAGCTGAATCCTTAACTTCTAACAAATAACTGCAACAGATCTCTAAGCTTCAGCAGGAGAGCTCAAAATTCCACCGAGAGAAGCTAGTCATCTAAGTATCTCAAGAGCCTGATGCCCATGGCATGAGCCCAGGCTGAGACAAGGACAAAGACTTTGGTGAAGACTTGAAGGGCTGTAGACAGGTCGAAGCACAGCACCTTGAACTAAAACACTTTGTCTCGAAAGGGAAACCTTTGATACTTCCTTGAGGCAGGATGGATGGGGACCTCAAAGTAAGCATCTTTTAGGTCGTTGGTCAGAAAGTAGTCGTTCTTCCTGATAGCTGCGAGGATGGAGTCTCCATCTTGAACCTTGTCTGCAAAATTAAGAGGTTCAAGAGGGAAAGGTCTATGACGGGTCTCCAACCTCCCGTCAGCTTCTCTACCAAGAAAAGATTGCTGAGGAAGGCTGGAGAGTTGTTGAAGACTTCCTCTACTGCATCCTTGCTTAGTAGCTTGGCAACTTCCTCCGTCAGGAGTTAGTCTTTTGACGATCCTTTCATATAGTATGGTAGAATCCAATTTCTGGTCAGAGTTCTGTCTTACAAGGGTGGGCCCCTGAGTCCCGCCACCTTTGCCAGTTGCTTTGCAAGCATCCCCCACTGGTGGTAAACTGGGGGACAAGCCCTAGCCAGTGCGAACTTCTGCCACCACGTCCTCTTCGAGCAGAAGGGTGACCTCTCCAACGAAAGTTAGGCTCAGGATTCTGCCTCCCAGGCTTTTTTCCGTCCATGGGAGGAAGGAGGCGTCTCTGTTAGGGCAGTTGCCTAAAGGATGAGTTCTTAGTCTGTTTCTGAGGATTGGACAACCTTGGTGCAGCTGCTCTGTTGACTACTGGGCTCTGCCCCAGTCTTTCTAACTTCTGAGGACAGAAAGAGAGGAGAGATGATGAGGTCACAGTTCCTAAGACTGTGGCATCTCTATGAGACGGCTGTCTAGAGCATCTCGCTAAGACAGCGTCACGCCTCTTCAGAACACAATTTCCCCATGAAAAAACATTTTGGTGGAGTAGAAACTCTATGGGCTTGGCGCCAGATCTGGAGAGTTCCTTGAACTGGTGCCGTAAGGTCTTCTTCCTGAAATTCCTAAAAAACGCAAATCAAGAGAGAGCCCCATACTAGTGGTCTATCCACGAACAGGTCTGAATGGCTACCACGGTAGCGACCTCTGAAAGGTACCAAAGTTAACATAAAAACGTCTATTGCGTGGCAGAGGTAAGGGCATAAGTTTTCTGCAGCAGAGATCTTGGAGTTCAAAGCTCAAGTGCCTTTCGTTTGACTGGAAAGGATCATCAAACCTAAGTCTGGGATTCTGAGACAGAGGGAAGATATCGTCGATGCTGCATCGTCTATTAGCAGTCTGTGCTAAATGAGGCTCGTCCAAACCTCTTAAGTTGCGGATAAGGCTCATAACCTTAATAAGATGAGTGGCCTCCGAACTCGATACTGGAGTCTCAAGTGGGGGTACATCAGCAGAGCTTGTCATTTCACACGCCAAGTTATTCTCAGGAGAATCATCAATCATGATAATTACCAGATAATGTTCTGATTAAATAGACCTCTTTATCATTCCTCCAACGTCCTTCCCTTCCGGCAGACAAGGCGTGGGAGGAGTCTTAAGTCACTCCCATCATAAGAGCGGTCGTTTCTATCGTAAGAGTAGTCATGTCTATTTCTAGGTCGGGAGACAGAGGGGTTAATTTCTCTCTCGGAACTCTTTCTACGTTTACTTCGTCTGGCAAATCGTTCATCTACATCTGATGTAGGCTAATTCTTGGAAAAAGGGAGGAATTTTGGCACCCCAAATCTGCTTCTTGTACCTGTAAAGAATTACTTATAAATGAATAGCGTTGCAAAGAACGCTTATCCTGGTAGTCATGATCGTCAGACTGAGTGTAAGAACAGGATCTGTTTGGACGATTAAAGGATTTGTCTCTCGCATAAGACAAGGTTCTTACCTGCATAGGGTTCTATCTCTTTGGTTCCTGGCCGGGAGTTTGTGAAGCTCTATATGGTTTATTACGTCTTCCAGTATCCGATGGACGAATAGCCATCTTCTTAGCATCATCATGATGCAAAGGAAAATGCTCACATGTCACAATGGCGGTGTGTTCAGTGACATTTACAGTGCTTGGGAGTGACAACTTGTTTGGGCCGATCGGCCTGCCTAGGCTGTGTGGGGGTAACCTCATACACAGCAAAGGCAATGCATATGGTGGCGTCATCATGTTTAGATCTGTCGGCATGTTCAGATTCAAGAATCTGAACATTTGGCCAAACGACATTCTTGGACAAAATTCTAGGAATTGCAAGAATAGTTACACTCTACTTCCCAGCTTTAGGAAGCTTGGGAGTCGAGGCCTGCTTAGAACATGAAGGTATTGCCAAATCTAGAAGGGAGGGGCATAGCAATGAAGCCAGACCACCCTCATAGTACAGAGATACTAATCTCTTGACTCATCCCAGGCACTCTTTAAAGGAGTTTTATACCAAGGACCCCAGGTGTACAAGACAAGTCTTTCTCGGTACAGTCCACCCTCACGTTTCAGTCCTCTTTTAGCAGAATCAGGTTTCCATGTAATAAAGTGATGCATTTGTATACTGTACAGTGGTACATACATCTACAGTACCTTACCCAGTAGGATATGATTCCCTACAGTACTGCGGAAGACATGACGCATCAAGAGTTGCGTCATGCTTCAAGAGTGCTGTGTAGAACTTTGTAGGAAAATGGTTAGTGGTCTTTATATAAAATATGTACACTTAGTTAACCTTAAAAGCAATATCATTGTATACATATTGTACAGTACAGTACTCTACAATATTGAAATGTAGGTTATGTGTGCTGTAAGTTGTCAAACAGTGTGAGTCGTCCAAACGAAAACAGCGAACACTTACAGTACAATTAGCTGTATTGTTGTGATAATACAGTACACATATTACAGTAATATACACTACAGTATCAGTAAATGATATATTAGGACCAACATTGTTTTGTTGTTAAAAGTGTCCTGTTGACTATTGTACTGTACTGCAGCCTTACTATACAGTGAACCCTCGCTACTTCGCGGTTCGACAATCGCGGATTCACCACTTCGCGGGGTTTTCCCATAACCCATATATATATACATATCGCGGATTTTCCGGAAAATTCGAAAATACCGCGAAATCTGAAGACAACCAAATACGATATTTTGTTACCTGTAATTCCATTAATACTGTAATTAGTAATATCTGCTCTTACTGATTGTTCATTGCATTACATATGATATATAATTCAGCACAGAAAGAAATAAAACACGAAAAGAGAATGTGATCATACGATAATTCAGTACGTAGTAAAATTAAATCGACCATGAAACGCAAATCAGATGCAGTCATACCATATTAGAATGGTGTGTACTGTAATGGATGTGCTTCTTTTCCATGAATCTTTTGTATGTATACGTACGTAGTACAGTACTGCATCCAATAATATTCTTTGTTGCAAAAATCACATTTCGAATAAGCGTACGAGAGAGAGAGAGAGAGAGAGAGAGAGAGAGAGAGAGAGAGAGAGAGAGAGAGAGGCGTAAAATAGCGTACGTAAATTTTTATTATTATTGTTATTATTATTATTGTTGTTGTTGTTAATAAAATTATTATTGTTATTATTATTATCATTATTATTATTATTATTACTGTACAGTATTATTATCATTATTTATTATTATTACGGTATTGTACTTAATCTACGTACGTTCAGTATGCGCGGGGCATCTTCTATGAGTAACCAACGCATCATAGTACTGTAAGACGGGTTGTGATTGGTTCAAGCGCTGATAGATGACGAATCAGAACTCAAGTTTTGTTATCTAGCCTGTGATTGGTGTTTTGCCCGCATCTTCTACCCGCAGCATCAAAGTTCTCGCGGGGCTGGATCGTTCACTTTCTCTTTCCGCGTATCGCTGAGTAGACGTTCTTAAGTTTGTGAAGTTTAATCTGTGCTGTGTGCGACTGTTTTAAGTTGAACTTTTTGTTGAACTTTCTGTTAAATCCTACTGTACAATGCCTCCCAAGCGTTCTGCTTCTAGTAAGGCTGGTAGCGAGCCTAAACGCCACCGAAGGATGATGACGATAGCTGAGAAGGTTACGCTTCTCGACATGTTAAAAGATGGTAGAAGTTACGCGGCCGCCGGCCGCCATTTTGGCATCAACGAATCCACCGTTCGCTATATCAAAAAGGACGAGGCGAACATTAGAAAGACGGCTGCAATCACCTTTAGCAGATCAGCGAAGCGAGTCGTTACAACGCGTAATAAAAGGATCGTACGCATGGAAGGTGCTTTAGCTGTGTGGATTGCCGACTGCCGGAAGAAGAACATAGCCTTGGATACGAACACCATCCAAACAAAGGCTTTGAGTTTATATGAGAATTTTGCTGCAAAGGAACCTAAAGACGACGACGGCAACCATGCTGAAGATGATGATGATGCAGATGATCCTCAACCAGGGACATCCACTGATTCCCAGCCTCAGAAACGTTTTTCCGCAAGCAAAGGATGGTTCGCGAAGTTTCAGAAACGCTTTGCCCTGAAAAGCGTTTCCCTGCATGGGGAGTCTGCTTCCGCTGACACTGCCGCTGCTGAAACTTACGTGAACCAGACGTTCAAGAATATTATCGCCGAAGGTGGATACAAGCCGGAACAAGTCTTTAATATGGATGAGACTGGCTTGTTTTGGAAGAGAATGCCGTCGCGAACTTTCCTGTTCAAAGAGGAAGCCAAAGCCTCTGGCTTTAAGGCATTCAAGGATCGCGTTACCCTCGTGATGTATGGCAATGCTGCTGGATTTTTGTTAAAGCCGGGGCTTATTTATAAGTCGAAAAATCCTCGCGCTTTGAAAAATAAAAATAAGAATCTCCTTCCCGTGTACTGGATGCATAATCAAAAAGCATGGATTACGAAGATGCTGACCTCCAACTGGTTCCACCAGTGTTTCATCCCGCAAGTCCATGAATATCTCTTAGAGAAGGGCTTGCCATTCAAGATCCTTCTCCTTATGGATAACGCTGGTGGACACGCAACTGACCTGTCGCGTGAGGGCGTTCAGGTTGAGTTCCTGCCACCCAACACCACGTCATTAATTCAACCGATGGACCAGGGGGTTATCAGGGCGTTCAAGGCCCTCTACACGAAGAATACCTTGGCGGACCTCGTAGCGTGTGTGGATGCTGCCCAAGATGACGAGGATGAAGATTTCAACTTGAAGGCGTACTGGCGGCAGTACACCATAGCCACGTGCCTGCAGAATATTCAGAAGGCACTTCAAGAGATGAAACCTGCAACCGTGAATGCGAGCTGGAAGAAGCTGTGGCCCGATATTGTTTACGACGACAAGGGATTTACTCCGTCGGAAATCCAACACTCTGCAATACGGAAATCTGTGCAGTTGGCTGCCATAATTGGAGGTGACGGGTTTGGCGACATGACGACTGAAGACGTCGACGAGTTGTTGGACTGCCATTCCCAGCCCCTAACTGACGCAGACCTCGAAGACCTGACGAAATCGGCAAGTGAGGAAGAGAGTGAGGGTACCCAGGAAGAGACCCAAGAAAATGTCGAAGAAACGGGCTTAACATTAGAACGGCTTGCCAAGTTCTGCAACCATATCAAGGAGGCGAAAGAAATGTTACAAGAGTGGGACGAGGATATGGTTCGCTCGATGCAATTCTCCAACAAGGTCGATGACATCATGACTCCCTACAGGATGCTCTTGGATCGAAAAAAGAAGCAGCGGCAACAACTTCCGATCACAATGTTCTTCCAGCCTCGCAAAAAAGAGCCAGTTCCTCCTGCTAGTACGCCTTCGGAAGAAATTGAAGAAGTTTCCCAGGAAGAAGTTGAAGAGGTGTCCCAGGAAAAGACACCTCCGTCTGAAGAGACGTAAAATACTATCATTGACTGCACAGTAGAACACATCATCAGCTTCATCATCATCATTTCTACTGTGCAGCAAATTCATCGCCATCACCATTCAAGTTTTTCTTCAACTTCTTTCGTGGTGAGTACAGTAACAATCTTTATTTTTTACTTTAATATTCTTACTGCCTGTTTTATAGTTTAGTAATGTACGTACTGTATGCATTAAGTTAAAGGGAAGGTTTTAAAAGTCTACATGTTGTAACCTATCATATTTTTTTTGTTTAAAATTTACATTTACGTACGTAAAACAATCTCTCTCTCTCTCTCTCTCTCTCTCTCTCTCTCTCTCTCTCTCTCTCTCTCTCTCTCTCTCTCTCTCGTAAATTGTTTTCCTGCTTTGCTACGTACAAGTACTGTATAATTTATATTTGTAAGGTAACATATTTTGTAAATGCTTTTACTGTAAATACTGTATGTACTGTATCATTATTTATCACTATCATCATGCGCGTTAAATGCCTTGTTTGTTCTGAGCGTGGTTGTTTACTGAGCGTACACGCCGTCGTTTCAGGCGGCGTCATAAAGAAAAAGATTTCATTTGGAAGTCCTAAGAAAAATACGTAAACTAAAACATTGGTAATAAAAAAATCAACATACAGTACTGTATAATCAATATAATCGATGCAAAAACTAACCTATACATATATGTGTACACTAAATGAGTTTGTTTCTTCATTATGATCAGAGATGAACGTAAACAAAACATTGGTTGCCATTTTTTATCGTGCTTTTTAGGTGTTTAGGAAACGCATGATATAAAATCGCCTTTAATATTTGTGCCTGTTTTAGTTTAGGGTGCTGTAGTACATGCATTAAGTGTTCTGTACATTAAAGGGTGGTTTGTTAACAGTACTACGTACAAGGGAAGGTTTTAAAAGTCCGAATATACATGTTAAATAAATAGGTAAATATGATGTCACTACTTCGCGGATTTTCACCTATCGCGCCCGCGTCTGGAACCTATCTACCGCGATAAACGAGGGTTCACTGTACTGTACTGTAGCCTTAACGTGTCCAGTATGAAGTGTACACATGTGTACATATACAGTACTGTGCACTTACTGAAATGTCTTCATTCAATTATGAAATACTTCTAATGTGATAGAAACCAAGTTAAAACAACATTCAGCAGTACTTAGTGTTAATTGACTGTGCGTAGACAATGGACAGTGACTTGGTAGGGTTAGGAGTTATGCCACCCTAGGGTTGCAAGTATTTGCAGATTCTCGTTCTTTGCCCCTGTCTCTGTTACCTAACCCCTGTGAAGAGCGAGGGCTAACTGTATAACAATTTGGAGACTGGTAATCAGCATCTTCCAATAAGGCTGCCTAGGTATAGGTAGGGGAAATTACAGGCTCAACTCTAAGGTCCTTACGGGAATGAGGAGATGCTTCTACTGTTCTGATAGGAGACACTTCTATCAGGAACATCTTGTCTGCATAATCAGAAAGGTATAAATCCCCACTTAGCGAACTAGTGGAGGGTGAGGGGAGATCTAGATAAGGCAGCATAGTCTGGAATAGAAGCATCTTGTGGATTTGGCTCAGGAAGTGTGTTGCTGCCATAGCCAGGGGATCTTCGATAAGAACACCTCCAATTTCATAATGCAAATTACCGACACTGGGTGACATGTTCACGAAATTAGGAACATCGTCCTCCACGACAGAAACCTCAGAGGGGATCCTGACACGCAGAACTTGGATGGGGATAACATTCAAGGCCGAACTCGCTTTACGTTTCTTCTCACCACTTACCAAGGGAGAAGGAGGTGAACGACTTCTCTTGGCTCACTTCTTCTGACGAGAACTATACTGTATTCATTCATTCCATTGGAAGGATGACCACTCCCTACAATACTCATATGAAGATTCTACCGAACATCTCTTTCCTTTACACGCTGGACATACCAGGTGAGGATCCACATCTATCTGGCTCACAAAGGTTCCCCAAGAGTGACCATTACAGCCTGGACAAGAACATATTGGGGTCAACATAGTTGAAAGGCACACACTCTAAATCACAGATTATTCACATGCAAGTGAAAAATAATGTCCATGACACAAAGACACAAACATAAGCAAAAATAAGGGTGACGCGCTGGCGATGCAATGTCTGATTGTAGGAGTGAAGGCAGGTACATCCGAATGCCAGCTCGGCCAGAAGTGTAGTGACCAGACACTTAGCATGAGGTTATCTACCGATTAATTTTTTGTGTTGCTGTAAGAAGCAAAAGCAGAAGCAACTCATTAAATGACTCAGAAGTTTGTATCCGCGTAGGAATAACTATTTATCAAGCTGACAGAAAATATTGTATGAACCCTGTGAAACTTATCAGTCCTAAATATCTCCCAAAAATCTTTTAATAGGTTTTCAGAAAGTAATGAGTTACAGTACTTAGCACGGGGAAGACCTTACCTCTGGAGAATCAAATGGATATTTTGGTGAAAACTTAAACTGTAACTGGAACTTTTCGCCTTCATAAAGGGTGCCTGAAGCTCCTTCCATGTGAACAACCCACCTGAAAATAAAAATAAAATTATGATCTGTAAATCAACACTACTCATTTTCCTGTAACTTCAAACTATAATGTTAGAAACTTATTGCATGTCCCAAAAGCTGAAACCATGGTACCGTATATTCAGAGATTCACACTTCGTAATTTGTCATCAGTGAAGTTGACATTTGAGATAGAAATGTCGGTCCAGCCTGAATAGGAAATTCTTATCGTATATCAATTATATAACTAAAGATCCCCCACCCCCCAATACAATTCCAATGGCCGATCATATAAGCTTAGAAATATTACAACAATTTTACAATCTTTATTACTAAATACTGATATTCAGGAAAATATCTAACTAAACTGTCTACAGTAATTTCTCACTGACTTAATCCAAAAGTGTAACTTCAACAATTTGTAATATTTAATATAGAAACAGATTGGAATCATTGACTTATTTAGTGTGGTGCATATGTCCCAGCCTGAGGTCAGCCAAATGGACATTTAAGATAGAAATGTCGATTCTGTCTAGAATATTCTGTACTGTACTTTCAAAGATGGATCATTTGAATAGGAAAAAACTTACAGCTTAATCATTATATAATAAAGATTCTCCCAAGACAATTATGACAATTTTAAAATCTTTACTCGTTTAGTGTTGAAGTGCAACTAAGGGGATACTCAGTACCGTAGCTGCACCATGAGGTTAAAAAAATAGGAGGTGGTTGTCTTTACTTTTCAGACTAACAAATCGTAAATATTTCTCACATCATTTCTGAAGACAAAAGTAGCGAGGAAAAAATACCTTTCAATACTCTATATCCTCAAGAGAAACTGTTAACATTTAACCAGATATCAGATGGATGGATGGGGGGGGGGGGGTAAAGAGGAATATGGATGAGATAGACCTGAGGAAGAATTTGCAGGGAATAGAAATACTCGTAAATGGAAAAAGTTTACTTGAGTGGATGACCCTGTAAAACAGTGGGATTAATGAGGTTAATCATGCAAATCCTTTTTGCAGTTGATCGTGAAAAAGCCCACCCACAAATAACCTCGATTGTCATTCTTCATCAATTGATAGTACTGTGTAACAGATAGCTCTATTTAAAGTTCATAGACACTATCTGATAGAGTGAACACTTTTTCAAGTTGATGTCAACATCCACACCATATATGATATGTAGCCTATAGTGTGTATCCTTTCTGTTTATGATAGAATAGATAGTGAGATACTATGGAGATTGCTAAGGACGTGTAGTGTTCAAATGTTGGAGATAAGCTCTCCAGAAATATTTATAATGCTATGATCTGAATAAAAAAACATGATAGAATCTGTAATTGGGAGTGTGATTGATTTGAAGTAAAACTAAATGCGACAAGGGTCGTGTGATGTCTCTTGACTGATTAATATCTTTGTGAATTGAACGATGTGAGATTTCGGAGGGAGGACAGTAAATGTAAGTAAAAACTGTGAGCTATAAAATGGGTCACGAATGGAGTGCAGAATTGCTGCTGATGAGGATAGTAGAGAAATTATGAAAACTGATGGAAGCATTGAAAAAAGGAGATAGCTGAGAATGTGAGCAAGAGTGAGGTTATGAGGGATGAATGGAAACCAGAAAGACGGAACAATAAATGTTGATATAATTAGTGGGAAAAAGTCGATTAACATAAATAAAATAGATGAGATGAGAGAAGGTAGTAAACGCACACATACACAGGCCCAGATTGCCAGGGGCTGATCTCCGGGCGGGGGCTCTTAGACTAGCGGCCATAGCTACAAATGGTAGTAGGATGTATGCAAAGATAAAAAGGAAGACTGCAGAGACTATAAGTCATTGTTGAAATACAAGAATATATTGTTAAGGCAATATGAATTAGAATATTTTTTAAACTATATAACGTTAGCATAGTTTAGGTGTCACGAGATGAAATAAAAAATTGGCGAAGTATCCTGAAAAGAAGGGCTATCTGTGGATCTCACATATAGCACGGCTCCCTGTAAACACTACTAAAGTCTTTGTAGTATTCCTTTGGTAATTAGCAGCACCCACTTTTTAGCCTTTGCATCCATCTACTATACTTAATAGCGTAATTTGAAGATTTCATCCAATTTTACCTCTAGGCCCTTGTAATTTATCTAATTTTCTGATTCTTTATCTTTATCTCGATGTCCAACCAATCATTTCCATCTCCTCACCGTCTTAGTAAGGTAATCAATAACCTAGTGATTCCAGTGTCAGGTTATCAGCCCAAAGGTTCATAAAACATGAATGATGAGTCAAAAGTGTTTTGGGATGGTATATTCATGTGAGAAGAATGGAGTATGATAAGTTACTCTACAATGTTGGAGTTCTTGACTTATAGCATCAGGCTTTTCCAACTAAGTTTGTAGTTTAGCAAGTAATAATAATAATAATAATAATAATAATAATAATAATAATAATAAAAGGAAATGGGATGGAAGGAGTATTAAAAGGGGTTTTCTTCTACATAACGGAAGCAAGAGATGGCATTAAGACAAGTGAATGGTGAACTACATAGGAGGAGTTTCATGCAATGCTGATAAATTTTATGTGTAGGTGCATAAAGCGTATATGTGGATATTTTTTGAGGGGTGCAATAGTTATATTCTCTGCATGGGGTATAATTCGTCCTTCAGCAATTAAATTATGAATGTAGCAATGGATATTATCTTCCTTTTTAAGCCATATCTGATAGGGGAAAGAGCTTAATGGTGATTTCTTCACAACTGCATTCGATTCCAGATTATCGCTCACAAACTTATCCAGCTGTAAAAGCGAACGTTCCCATATTTGCGTGTCTAAAAAATAGTGCACTGGGTAAAAAATCATTATGGATATCCTGAGTTACAAGAAGGGTGAACTTTTCTGTCGCTACGAAAAAAAAGAGCAGTGCTAAAGAATTCAAGAGTTCAGTGATATAGAACGAAGCTAGATAAAAACCTTAAAGTTTTCGGGTTACAACTGTAATTCACCTAAAAGAAGCCCCACATATAAGCTTACAGTGTGATTAAAGTCCATCCATCCATCCATATACCAAAGGCACTTCCCCCAATTTTGGGGGGTAGCCGACATCAACAAGAACAAAACAAAAAAGGGGACCTCTACTCTCTATATAAAATGAAAATCTAAAATTTTCTCTTAAAAGAAACTGGACGTAAGAATTATGGCTCATTCGTTTGGAAAAATATTATTTGGAGAAAAGACCCCCTCCCACAAAATGGGGACATTGGTGCCAAAAATACAACCAGCGAGGTGAACAGTAGGCATTATTTTAGGTTTTTCACTAGCTGGTCTACCTCCCAACTCTTGCTACTTAGTGCAACTTAATTATTTCCCTATGTTACACACCCACCCCACCTCTGAATGACCTCCCCGGCCCCAAAGCTAGGCCATGTATCTCAAATTCACAAACCCTATCTATAAAAACTACGCCCCGTTTCACATGCAACACCAGTTGGAGAGCTCTATCTCGGCTGAAAACAAACAAAAGCAGAATCCACCTATCAGGGTCGACCCTACTACCCCAATATTGGACAACCTTCATCCGAGAGAACTGGTTTAGAATATTCATACGAGTGCTGAAGCGAAGAACGGGGAATGGAATTTCCTCTCTTCATCTGGAGTACTTCTGGGACCCCTCCAGACTGCGCCCAGAATAAATTCCCTTTGGCGCGCAATCAAAGAATGGCTTGGGGGTGAAAAGGGGGGGGGGGGTACTTATTTACATATATATTTACTTTAGCTTTTTCCCCTCTCAAAAGAGGAAGGAAAGGAAGATAAATGGAAGAAATATATGTATGTGATACACATTCTTTCACTCTTACGAACGTCCTTTTAGAGTCAAAAACTATATACTCTATATATTATTTGGTTGGATTAAAAAAAAAAATACTATGAAAGAAAACTTCAAAGTCGAAATTTTAGCATCATACATTTCACTCCGCCAAAAAGACTAGGCTAATATCATTCTTGACATCAGCTACTGACAAAAATCACGCTATCTTCAGAGGTCAACGAAGTTTGTGGCATAAATATTTAATATCGGTGTGATAAAAGGGTACATGGAATCAGCACTGGTTGCACCAATGAAATACTTAGGGCATCACTAAATTAAGGATTACGGACAATAAACCTACGTAATACGTAAGAAACACAATGAAAAGAAGCGATACCAATTCCATATTATTACTAGCTAATCTATCCGTAGTTGGAAAACAAGATGCTATAACCCCCAGGGTTCCAACAAGGAAAATAGCCGAGTTAGGAAAGGAAATAAGTAAACTACGAGAAGTAATGCGACAGGAGAATAGGGGTTAAGTTGAAAGGTAAAGTACACAGGACAGTTGTGAGACCGGCAGTGATGTATGGAGCGGAGACGTGGGCAATAAAGAAGACAGAAGAGAAGAAGATGGATGTGGCAGAGATGAGAATGTTGAGATGCATGTGTGGGGTGACAAGAAGAGATAAGATACGGAATGAGGTAATTAGGGGTACCACAGGAGTTAGAAAACTATCAGATAAGATCCAAGAAAGTAGACTGAGGTGGTACGGTCATGTCATGAGAAGAGATGAGCAGTATATCGGGAGGAGAGTAAAGGAAATGGAGGTACAGGGAACGAGAAGGAGAGGGAGACCAAAGCGAAGGTGGGTGGACTGTATCAAGGATGACCTTCGATCAAAGGGATTAACCGGTGATGAGGTGTGGGACAGAGGTAGATGGAGAAAGCTGACCAGAAACATCGACCCCACATAGAAGTGGGAAAAGATGTACAGTAGACAAAGAAGAAGAATAAAAAATATCTTAAAAAGAGTAACAGCATAAAAAAAAAAAAATCGCTGTTAGTTTGAACTTTTGAAGTTCCACCGATCTTCAAATGCCAGATCACAGAAATTTGTAACTCCTTTGGTAGTTCTGTAATTCCATAAATCGATACAGAGGCATTTCAACGATAAACAAGACTACAAACCAGTAAAAAACGCAATACATTTCCGTACAAATCTAGAATTACTTAGCGTTACAATGGAACCATAGTGACGAAGATTTAGTTTATAAAGGAATTAAAGAACCAAAAAAACCATATCAGTGAATATTTCATGGAATATCCATTGTACGCCTGATGCATCGAGTTCATGACAGCCTCACAGTTACCAGGTACGAAAGAAATCAGTACTTGAAAAATCAAGCGTAGAGTTACACTTTAGAGTAAACAATTGTATGTTATACGCAAGGTGATTTTGGAGAGATGTCGTCTCATAGTCCATGCCTTGCCTTCATGTACAGGAATTCTTTATTTTAACTTTCTTACTGTCAATTTATTAACGTCATGCATATTAATTTAAGGAAGCGGTGTTGTTTTATTATTAGTTCAGGAATATCTTTGTGTGTGTGTGAGAGAGAGAGAGAGAGAGAGAGAGAGAGAGAGAGAGAGAGAGAGAGAGAGAGAGAGAGAGAGAGAGAGAGAGAGAGAAGCCAAAATAACATCACCCTAATTTCCTCGCACAATTTGGAAATGCTTGTCACTTCAAAGCCTAAAACCAAGCGTAAAAATAAACCATGAAACGACAATTCTCGAGGTAGGTTTCGAACCCAAGGGAATTTAGGCTTCATTGTTTATTTCTACAATTGGTGTCGTGCTTTGAAGAGACGCGTGTATCAAAAGGATATTAAGTAAAGAGAACATTGTGGTAATTGCAAATGCATACAATATACATTTTAGTAACAAAACTGTGATATGATCTCTTACACACATTTTACATTATACACACACACACACACACACACACACACACTATATATATATATATATATATATATATATATATATATATATATATATATATATATGAGCTTTCATCACCGGATAGCCTTTATGACTGTCAATAATGTTACATATTATTTCCGAGTCTTGTTTTTTAAAATGTTCATCTTTCATTCTAAATTTCAAGTAAATATAACCCGTAAGTTGTCAGACCTACCAATGTCATACAAAAATATCAACTACAATATCCAAAAAATATAAATGAAAAGATACAAACATTAGTGATGTCTCCTATTACTCTTCAAGTTTGACATAAAATTGACAGCATAAGTGAAACATTAAAAACATATCCCATGGAGATAAAGCCTAAATCAAAAGTTAGAATAATGAAACAATAATTGCGTAATTATGGTTAGGGTATTTCCGGAAGACGCACTAAGGCCGATTTCATCAAAATCAGTCCAAATGACCCAAGAGCAAAAATAACTGAAAAAAAAAAACCAGTTCCTTGAGTACTTCGATAAAAAAAAAATCCCAAGTCGACACGAAACGGCAACAAAATCAGACTACTTACTTTAACGTTACTATAACTAGCTTATCAGGTCAAAGGGTTCTTAAAATGTGGGTGTCTTGCCGAAAGAGGAAACAAACTCATGCATTATACCTCTACCAAACCACGTACCCCCGTTGGTTTTTATGGCTTTGCTACAACCCGTTGCCTCATCTATCTAACTCCTAGATTTGTAGTAAGTTACATTGAGGGTTAAATATGGCTTCTGTGTAAATGACGTCTGGCACTTGGTGGTCGTCACCCATACTGGCCAGATCTCTTGTGACCATAGTAAAAATGAAACAAAAAAAGGAAAACACTTACTCTGTTAGCTTCGTGTGTGCTTGATCTACGTCGACTGTGACACCTGGTGGGGGTTCCTTCAGAAGCGACATCAGCTCTTTTTGTAGACGTTTCTGGAATAAATGAAATTATATAAATTTCCTGTGCCAAAATGTTTCTACAATACAACATTACATGAAAAAGTCATGGTAATTTCAAGACCAATATGCACACCGTATGATGTAAAATTTTGTTTGGAGGGGGCGTGAATTTAAGCATTTGCCCTCATAACTTGAAGTTAATGACCACTACAAATTTATGGCGGTTAGGCTAATCACTAGATTCATAATAAAATTGCCATTATGCTGTAAATAAATGCCGAAGGAAAACCAGAACGTATGACCTTTTACAAGACGTAAGGTTAGTCAGATTATATGCGTATTTATGTTGGAGCTTAAAAGTACACGGATAAGAATTGATACCCAAGGACAAAAAACATAAACTTGTGTGTGCGTCAGTATTATCATGTTACCAGATATTTGTTAAGAATAAGAGTAGTGTTCATTTCCCATAAAAAAACTTGATAATTCAATAATGACACTCGATAGGCTACTATTAATAGCACAAAGTCAGTAAAAATGGTATTAACAGAAACTGCTACTCATGGACAAAAAATATAGGATGTTTCCCTTCAGTCAAAACAAGAACATTTATAAAGTCAAATATAAACTTAATTTTTCTAGCTTACAAAATATCTTAAAGTATATTTTCGTTTTACGAGAACAAAATTTGCAAGCAAATTTTCAGGAACAACGAAATATTGAAAAAAAAGGTCTAAAATTCAATTCTTGAATTATTTTCCTCACAAATATGATCAGAACGACCTAATGAACACTTAATCCTCTTACATAAGAGGTGAAAATACCAAAGGTCCACGCGCGAAGAAATAAATAAGGTCATGTTTTTAATGAAAATAATAATTAGGAAAATAACAATTAATGGGATAGTGGGATGATTCGCTTGTTCAAAACCAGCAAATTTCTAGTTTAATATAAAATGTCTGTATTTATCCCGCAAGTTTCTTAGCTTCCGAAATTATCAATTCACCCCGCCTTAAATTCAAAGGCAAACTTTTCCCCGCATAAATGGCTTAAATTTCAACACTTATTTCTTGACCTGACACATGGCTTTCCTTATCGCTTTCCAAATCCAGTAACATCCCTTGCATTTAAAGGTTTAAAGGCCACTCATGAATAGCAGAGGCAAGGGACAGTGACAATAACCTAAAGACTGACGATAAATACATGTGATCAGCGCCCAAGCCCCTCTCCAACCGACCTAGGACCAGGGAAGGCAAGCCAATGGCTGCTGATCTACGGGCCAACCAAGGGAAAGGCCCGTGCCAACAACAAGTGTTGGCTTTAATACCCCAACAACAACATGGCTGCTGATGACTCAGCAGATAGACTTGTAGGCTCCCCCAAAACCCTCATCCTTAGCTCACAAGGATGGTGAGGCTGCAGACACTACTAGAAACTATCGAAATTGAGCATGACACGAACCCCAGTCCAACAGATCGTCAAGGCAGGGACGTTTCCCAAAGGCCACGGCAACAGTATAGCATATGCCATCAAGGTTTTTCCTCAAGAAGGGAAGGATATCTAAGTAATCCTCTTAATTTATGCTAATCACAGATTTAGATTAAAAAATTCAATCTTCTATTACTGTACATTGCTCTATCTACTCCTGGCTACATTCATGTATTCTTTTACATGATTAAGTCATACATACAACCCCAGCAGTAGGAATGAGGAGGCTATTTAACACCGAGATGCAGCTGGGGATAAATCCGTAGAGGCACCACGGAGTTAAAAGTTAAAATTGCCTTGTAAATTTTGCAAATTACTTGACAAAGTACCACCAAGAATCTACTATTTTTCCGAATTATAAAACTTTTTGAGGTAGCTGAATGTGAAACTAAAAATTTGCGTGAAAAAGATTTCAACATCTCGGGAGAGGCAGCATCTCTTGAATAACAGCTTAACAAGCTTTATAACTCGAGGAAACTTGAATGGGCGAAGTAGAAGCTTTGCATTTGAAAAAACAACTTATATAAAATTTCAGTATAATACCGCAAGGGGCTACATAAGCTGGGTAACAGCTTAACGTCCCAAAGAACCGTGTAATATTTTTTATTTCACATCTGCAACAACTTGAGATTAAGTATAACAGAATGGGTTCCTAGAGATTGCAAAAGAAGCAGAGGAAAGAAGAGAAGACGATAGACTGACGAACTAACAAAGTTTGCGGGTGTGGACTGGCATAGAAATACTATAAACAGAGGCAAGTGGAAGGACAAGCCTGAGGCCTTTGTTCTGCAGTGGACTAGTAATGGCTGATGATGATGAGCTTAATATTATAAGAGATCCAACATATACAGCTTATCATATAAACAACTCTGAAATGTCTACGGGGGTAACACCTTTGAATACTATTGATTGATCGATCAGTACAGCAACGCCGGGACTGGTTTATACTTGGATAACCTCTATTGTCAGTCTTTTCTTAGTTTAGGAAAAGACTGACACTGCAGGCATAGGAGTATACAAGGGGACAGTGCGTGTGCATAGCAACCTTGCCCCTCATATAGTAAGTAATTCTTGAAAATCAGAAAGTAAACACCTCCAGACACTACTAGAATTTTGAAGCTTCATTAAATATCCAGATGTGTTTAGTATTATTTTCATGAATTTTTTGTGAGTAAAATATCTCAAAATTTTCATATCTTGTTTTTATGCTTTTGGATTTCTTTTAATTTTCGTTTGTAGGAATGCGTTGCCTTTATTCAAGGATAATGATTTTTGTAGAGATGCCCCGATGAAAGCCATTAGTTATTGGATAAAACAGCTGTCAGTAGGAGTTGATAAAAATGGACTAGCTTGGTAACAAAGAGCACAAGTACTTTAGCATTCAATGAATATATATATATATATATATATATACATACATATATATATACATACATACATACATATATATATATATATATATATACATACATACATACATACATACACACACACACACACACACATATATATATATATATATATATATATTACTATTATCATGACGAGCTAAGGTACAACCCTAGTTGGAAAAGTAGGCTCCAAAAAGGATAAATAGCCCTATGAGGAATGAAAATAAGGAAATAAATAAACTGTAGTTAATCTTAAACATTTTAAGATATGTAACGACGTTGAAATAGATCTGTTTTATATAAACTATGAAGTTCCACCGATTCAACTGCCTGATTGGGAAGATCATTCTACAATCTGGTCACAATTGGAGTAAAACTTCTAGAATGTATTATTAAGCCGCCTTATGATGGAGAAGACATGCCTGCTAGAATTAATTGCATGCCCAGGACTATGTACAGTACAGGATGGTATAGTCTGATAAGCTCTGAATGCGAAGGATGGTCAGAATTATGAAAAATCTTATGCAACATGCATAACGATCTAATTGAACAATGATGCCAGAGATTAATATCTAGACCAGGAATAAGAAATTTCATAGACCTCAAGTTCGTGTCCAACAAATTAAGATGAGTTTCAGCAGTTGAAGACCAGACAGGAAAACAATACTCGAAACAAGGTAGAATGAAAGAATTAAAGCACTTCAAAATAGATTGATCATGAAAAATTTTAAGGCTGTCTCAATAAGCCAATTTTCTGTGCAACTGAAGAAGAAACAGACCGAATGTGTTTCTCAAAAGTAAATTTGCAATAAACAATCACACATAAAATGAGAAAACTTGCAATTTACAATCGCACCTAACATTTGAAAGGAGAGAAGAGTTAAAGAAACATTACCAATTCACAGATCTGGATGTTGAGGAACCAATGTCCTCAACCTACTCATCATATTTGGAGTTTTGTTACGGTTCATTTACATGGTCCATAATTTTTCCCATGCTCTAATTTTAGCTGGGTCGCTATAAAAGGATTCATCAGCCGCAGTAATATATTCAGATGGAATGGAGGCAAAGAGTAGCATCATCTACATATGCAACGAACTTGTTTTCTAGGCCAAACCCCATATCATGTGGAAATTCATAGGCCAAGGACACTACCCTGGGGAACACCAGATATCACATTCCTATAACTTACTATGGTGCCCATTAACAACTCTCTCTCTCTCTCTCTCTCTCTCTCTCTCTCTCTCTATCTCTCTCTTTATTTATTTATATATATATATATATATATATATAGTATACAAATGTAAATCTTCTGTCTACAAGAATAAATAAACCTCTCGAGATATTCTTTTTCGTACGTTCGAAATAAAGTCATCATTAGTAACCCTCTTGTAATGCTGAAATCTAGTAAAAAAAAAAAATGTCACAAAACTTGCACACTTTCCGTGTGTATTCAAGTCCATCAACCGCGGAATTCAATTAGGAACGGAAATTTTGAATTCTAAAAGGAAGCACCGCTGAAAGGACACGCGTCTACGAGCATAAGAGTACTTCTGCCGTAAAAATGCAAATTCTTGGCGAAGTACAAGCCTTTCCCGAGCCTCGACGCAATCCAGCGTTTCGGCACCTCGCCTTAAACTTTACAGTTTTCAAAACCATCACAGCAACTCTGGTAAAGTAAGATGAGATGACACTGCCAGTTATGCTGTCATCAGACCTTTTTTACGTCCGAAATTATCTTTCAGCTATAAACGGTAGAAATTGAAATAATCCTGTGTTCAAACATTCAAGAGGCCTCCTCCGTCCATATGCATTCTTCCTACTTCACAGTTGGTAAATGGGAAAAAGTAAAACAAAGGTAGAAGAAAAAAAAAAAAAAAAAAAAAACGAATTCTCCTTTCCTCTCTTTCCCCAAGGGAGTCAGTTTTCGGCACCGAATTCTCCGGCAATATATTCCGCAGCAGAACCCGAGAGAAAATCTAATAATGGAGACAGGCAGCAGCAGGAGGAGAAGGAGAGGAGAGAAAAGGAGGATGAGGAGGACGAAGGAGAGGGATAGGATAGGCAGGCTGAAAGGGCATCAGAACTCTGGAGGAGAGAAAGTTCATTGGATGCTGACGTGATGGACAGATAAAATTGGACAAAGTGATGAGATGACGGGCGTTAGGAACATGAAGCTATAAAGAAATAAAACATTTTATTTCTCTTCGAGTCTACTAAATGGCAGAGATGATGTTATCAATCAAAATTATACAAAAACAAAAAGAACAAAAAAACTCTGGGGGTAAACTTTAGGCTTTACTCCCATTAAGTATTCAGAATATGCATAACGGCCGCCCACCGACTTGCACGCTCGCATCATGATAGTGTTGAGGCTAAGGTCTATATACTGGGCCTGTATTTCACACTTAGGCCTTCTGCACATTTCGTCTGAGCATGGGGGAAAAGGGGAATCTCTCTATCTCTCTCTCTCTCTCTCTCTCTCTCTCTCTCTCTCTCTCTCTCAACACAGACTTTTTAATCATAGTATCTTTTCATCACCTTACCTCTCTCACAGTGTTACTAACCGCAATATTAATTGGAAATTTTCTCGGTACAATCAGGACTGCGCGTTGAGAGAGAGAGAGAGAGAGAGAGAGAGAGAGAGAGAGAGAGAGAGAGATTACCAAATGGCTGAATTAATTGAATTTCTTCTCGAATAGTTTCTCTCCTTAACACAAATTTACTACCACGGATAAATCTAAAATCCCCAGAAAGCTAACTATAAACTTTATCTACATAGTTTTTTTTTCTCTCTCTCCCTCTCTCTCTCTCTCTCTCTCTCTCTCTCTCTCTCTCTCTCTTCAATAGATACATACACTGTACATACACACACACACACAAACACATATATATAATATTGTACATATTCACATACAGTACATACATACATATATCCACACACATATATACACTGTATGTATGTATGTATATATATATATATATATATATATCCCAGCATAAAAGAGAAAAAAAAAAAAAGACGCATTTACAATATGTACTAAGGTTTTACCAACAACAGCGACATCACCAATCTCCATCAGTGGTTTTGTTCGCGTCACCCAGACACACTAAGGCCATCTTCCTGTCGAGCAAGACCAGAAACCAACAACGACATTTGAAGAAGATCCTATTTCTTTTCCACGACTTATTCTTATGGTGCTTCTCGTAAAAGAAAAAGAAATTTCACGGGAATTTATGTTTTGTTGTAATAAGTGTGGATAAATAAAATTCATTCCTATTAAAAATAGGGGAAAATAGAGGAAATTTAAAAACCACATGATTGCAAATATATTCAAGATGAATACATTCCCCTCTTCATATAAAGATGGCTTAATATTTCACGGGTAAGTTGAACATCAATATATAACTTCTTAAGTCATAGTTGGGTGTGTTAAATAATAATTCCTTTTATTTTTTTTTTTTTGGCCCAAGAAACATTTAATAAATTTCCTTTTATCTTGGTAATGCTTATTCATTGGTAGCTACGTTCTTCCTAAATGACAACCATTTACTTTGCATTTATTTTGAATTCAAGTAGGAATAAGAGATACGTGTGGATATATATATATATATATATATACATATATATATATATACCGTATATATATATATATATATATGCGTGTGTGTGTGTGTGTGTGTATTTGTGAGTGCCATCTTTTTTCTTTCATTTAATTTATTGTATTTGAGAGGACAGCTCTTAAGATATTAGTGGTTTTTTATTTTTTATAAATTTCTTTACAATGAAAAAAGTTGAAAAAAAAAATCATATACAAAACCCAGAATCCGTTAATATTTTGGCAAAAACTCTTTCAAACTCCTTAGGTTTTAAATGACAAGTGTTCTCATAAGAAAATCTATTATAAAGTTATCATTTTTCTATGATGCTTAATTGTACACAATTTTGTAATCCACCGAGGATTGCGTAATATATAAATGGATGAGAGAGAGAGAGAGAGAGAGAGAGAGAGAGAGAGAGAGAGATAAATTCCTGCAATCTCAATCAAATATAACTACAAATGCACAATCAAGGAACAAATAGGGAGAACAAAAGAAAAGAAAGAAAAATGTCTCCCAACACCACTAAAAATGTGAGGAAGATCTCAAGCCTGACACCTAACTCAAAAAGTGATGGACCCAAGAGACTCCTGGGAGAAAAAAAGGTCGGTTTAAGAAGGGAAGGGGGGGGGGGGGGGGTAAAGGATGGAGAATATAAAAGAAAGGTCTTTATTTATAAATATTTTTTTTCAAGTGGGAAGATTAAGACGAGTTAGCAGAAAGAGAGAGAGAGAGAGAGAGAGAGAGAGAGAGAGAGAGAGAGAAATAATCGCTTTCCTATATTTGCCTTTAAAATAGGATCATATTGATGATTTCGGAAAACAGATGAGAGGATAAAGTTCCACATTTTCTTACATATAAGGAGAGAGAAAACCAGTCTATTTTATACTTATTCCATTTCATATTGTGGTAGAGTGAAAATTTTCGTGTTAATCTCAGAGGAATTATAGGACTGCAAGCAGTTAATAGAAGTCTTCAATTTCTAGACGCCAATAAGAATTTGTCTATACAATATATACATATATACATATATATATATATATATATATATGTGTGTGTGTGTGTGTGTGTGTGTGTATATCGTAATATAAAAGGACAGAGGAAACCAGTCTATTTTGTACTTTTTTAATTTCACACACACACACATAAATATATATATATATATATATATATATATACATATATATATATATATATATGTATGTATATATATATATATATATATATATAATATTCAAAGTCTCAACCTCGTATTGCATTGAAGTAATTGCTCCAAAAATACGCTGACGAAGGGACTTGTTTATTTTTTCACCACTTCTTAATTTCTATATTCTTGGAATTTTGTCGTGTAATTTGAGAGTTTGCACAACAATGGCCATTCACATCCAATTATCCGTCGACTTCTGAATTCAATAGAGCGCTTCCCACTTTCCTCTTCACTCCCTTTTTACTATTTTTTTTTTTTCATTTAAGAGTCAGGTTCAATGAAAGTTGGGGTGTCAGGCCTTCGATGCTCTTTTTATTATTATTATTATTATTATCATTATTATTATTATTATTATTATTATTATTATTATTATCATTACTGTTAATTATTATTATTATTATTATTATTATTATTATTACTGTTAATTATTATTATTATTATTATTATTATTATTATTATTATTATTATTACTGTTAATTATTATTATTATTATTATTATTATTATTATTATTATTATTATTATTATTACTATTATTATTATTATTATTGTTATTATTATTATTATTATTATTATTATTATTATTATTATTATTATTATTATTATATAGAACCAAGAACAAAATCAAAATGAGTTTCCAGCCAATTTCGGTTCGATGAACGCCACCCTAAAAGAAATATTAAATCGAAATATGGTCCAATAAGTGACTGGATGACTCGGATATCCTTCGGCCTTTCACTTCACTATGTGAAGCAGAAAATCCTTCAAGTCAAGTGACCAAATCCGATGGTAACTTGGGGCTCAATATAAATCCCATCGAATCATCACCATTTTCCTGATCGACCCCCCCTCCCGCACACAAAAATAATATAAATCTAATATTAATAAAATGGAAAACTAGTACAAGTTTATTTCTCGATAGTGACTGATTAGAAGTCCTTGTAACTTATATATTCAAACAAACATTGAATATGGCGTAAACAGATGTAAAGAATATTCAGTGTCATTGATAAGAAAACACTTAAATAAATAACCTTTTTTTTTAAGGAAAAAATTTAAATGAAACTTCGATCTAGTAAAAAATCGTCCTTGTAATTTCCACATTTCTATTGAAAGAGAAGTTGAAAGGAAACGTTAAGAATAGAAATTGAACAGAAATTACAACCACTGACGTAACTAAGGCCCTAATCTAACTTATTACTTCATTTGAACTGCTTGTAACGAGGAATCTCACGAGACCTATTTAGCTACCATATAAAAAAAATGCCTCATTATCATAGAATCCAATTCCTTTTTCCCTTTGAGAGGATGTCATGATCGTTGTCTTGTGGATAAATGGTCGGATATCTACATCTACTCTTTCAGATTAGGGTATGCGACCCGTTAAAAATGAGGACTAAATATTTACATACTCGCAGATATGTCCCTACACGCACACACAATCAACCCTTCCTACCCCCTTCACTTTTCCTAACTACAACACGGCAATTTCAGCTTTTTGTGGGAGATTGTAGTTTCCGAGTGCACCTCTCGGAGTACCGTCTCTCACTTGGGTATGGCGATTCCCTTTCCCCCTGCCAGAGGGACGGGAGAGACCGACCAGTTATACGTCTGGGAATGCCTATGAGCGTGATCGGAAAGATACAAAGATACACACACTCACACACACACACACACACACACACACATATATATATATATATATATACATATATATATATATATATATATACATATATACATATATATATATATATATATATTTGTGCTCGCGCGTGCGTGTGTACGTATATATGTGAACATCAATACACTATACCGCAAAACATAAGATAGATAGTATTCTAGTTTTTGGATAAAGAACAGGACAAAGGCTCTTAAATTTATCAACTTCCACTTGATGCTGTTCAAGGGAAATCAAATAACGACTTCAAATATGCAGGAAAAAAAGCCTTCAAATATATATATATATATATATATACACAGTATATATATATATATATATATATAGGCTGTATGTAGGCATGTGTACGTTTATTAATATAGAATTCTAATTTCATTGTAAAAGAAAATAGCGAACTAATGAAATTAATATTTATAATCAAACGGTAGAATGAATATATGAAATATAACAACTGAAATAAAACCACGTAGTAACACATAAAGGCAATATGGTTCGTACCTCGTCATAAAAATCAAAAGTGAAAGAGTTGAACACTTGCATTACTTAAGGCTAACCCACCATCCCAAGGTCAATTAAAGGGAACATGCCAATAAATCTCCCACACTTTACACCCAGTGAAGATCTGGATTCATTATTCGAGTGTCGGTGCTAACCACCTACTGTATGTTCCTTTCTTTGGTACCCTACTTTTTTTTTCAGGTAATTCTTATTGTTTCATTTGTAAAATCCCCCCCCCTTTTTTTCCCTGCAGATTTCCATTTTGGGGCAATACAAGAATTTCGTCCATTTGTCAATTTTTTTTTTACTCCAGATTTCCATTTTGGGGCAATTCAAGATTTTTTAATGAGAGAGAGAGAGAGAGAGAGAGAGAGAGAGAGAGAGAGAGAGAGAGAGACCAATGCCATTTAAAATTGTTAATTTTTTTTTTCTCAGGTATTTCTTATTGGTTCATTTGTACAATCCTTTTTTTTTTTTCTTTTTTTTTATTGCAGATTTCCATTTTGGGGCAATACA